>NC_069722.1:5643263-5960763 GCF_027358585.1 Pangasianodon hypophthalmus | reverse complement strand
GCCCTAGCAACCGCCCCGGTGTCACGTGACCTTTAGCTATCCTATAAAGGATTAGCATGCTGGTTATGAGATAAGTCTGTCTCCCTTCTACTACATTCTTTCTTTCATTCTTTCTTTCATTCTTTCTTTCTTGTAGTGTCTTATATCATATCATTTTCAGAAATATGGATGAGAATTCGAATTATGAAATATTAGCGGAAATTGGCGAGGGCGCCTACGGAAAAGTGTACAAAGCGAGGGAGATGGGTGACAAACAGCGCCTCGTAGCGGTGAAGAGGCTCAACATCAGCGGGGACCCGGATGCAGGAATCCCGCAGTTCATGATCCGCGAGGTGGCGCTGTTGCGAAAAATAGGCCATTTCAACCACCCGAACGTAGTCAAGTAAGTACAGACAGTTTTATTTAAGAATAACACCTTTTCATTTACAGCTCATGACCACAAGAGGGCGCACGGTGTCGGCTTTAATGTGTGTGGTTGCCAGATTGGAGTTAATCATGCACAACATAATGGTTTGGCTGGATGCCATTTTCTCTCCTTTTGTAACTAGGCTTATCAGCAAACTTATAAGCTCATCAACAGCCTCTTGTTTTTTTTGTTTGTTTGTTTTTTTTTAAACAAAGTTTCTTTGCTGATATTGACTGTGTTTTGCTCCTTAGCCAGTTTTATGTTTTGCGTTTTTTTTTTTTTTTTTTTTTTTTTTTTTTTTTAAAGATTATTGCTTGTCCCACTGTAGGAGATCATTTCAATAAACTCTTGGTCAAATTCTATAACAGACTGTGCAATAACATGTTCTCCATGTCATATTAAATGATGAAGATCCCCTAATGATAGATGAAAGATTAAAGAAATTTACTACATTCTGCTTATATCATCTGGTTTGGGTTTGTATAAACAGAAACATCTTTCAAACTGGGGTGGGACGGTGGCCCAGTGGTCAGCACTCCCACCTCACACCCCCAGGATCAGGAGCTCGAAACCCGCCTCCGCCCTGTGTACATGGAGGCTGCATCAGGTGCCTCCTCCAGGCACTCCGGCCTCCTCCCCCAGTCCAAAGACATGCATTGTAGGCTGACTGGCATTTCCAAATTGTCCATGGTGTGTGAGTGTGTGTGCGATGGGTTGGCACTCCATCCAGGGTGTCCCCCGCCTTGTGCCCCGAGTCCCCTGGGAAAGGCTCCAGCCTCTCCCATGACCCTGTGTATTTATAAACAATAAGAAAATGGATGGATGGATTTTTCAAAGTGAGCTTGAGGTAATAAAGACATTTTTCTGTCTATGAGCAAGTTTTGTTTATGTTTCACCACTGCCACTACACTGTCCTTAGTATCCTTAGTTTTGGCATCATTCCACACTGTCCTCCTAATGGAGGCTTTTAGATGAGCTTCAAGGGTCTCTGAGATTTTAGTCATAATTTCTGACACTGCCAGAACTTTATTGTCAGCTGTCTTTGGTCCTAATAGCACTAAACTGGCCACTGATTAGCATCCATTCTCATGTTATGACAGCATTAAGGACATTCTAATGATTTACTTAAAATTGAATTAGTCATTTATTGTCAGGCCAAAGGTTTGCGTAACAGGGCTGTATTTTCCAAGCGACCTCACCAATCAATATCACAATAGAACTGAAAATAAAGTAAAAAGAAAGAGACTTGACACTTAATTTTCCTCTTTCCCTGATCTTCAGGAAATTCATATAAAGTAATTCCTGTTGAAAATGTGACTTGTGTAATAATCCAGATAGCAGTCGTATACCTGTAACTGCAGCCTTTACTGTAGCTCATAAAAATCCTAATAGACATTATCTTTCTGAAGGTTGTTGGATGTGTCAGCTGGTCTGAGGAAACCCGGTTTGGACCTGATGCTGGTGTTTGAGTACATCGATCAGGATCTTTCCTCTTTCCTCAGCACAGTGCCTGAGGACGGTCTGGGCAGAGACAAAATAAAGGTGAGAGAACCTCTTTCAGTGATCTTTTATTTGTCAGTAGAGTCATATGTGTGTGCATCGTGTCTTCATTTCACCCCTCATTCAGAGAAAACGAAATAGGTTGCAGGCCATTATAAACTTAAACGGCTTATAATTATTATTATTATTATTATTTTTAGTTAATTAGTTGTTCTTAATTTTATCCTATCCTTTATCGTATGCAAAACGAATGGAATGAGAGCTCTTATATTAACCCTCATGTAGTATCTCCCGGCCTGTTCTTTTTCTCTTGTCCTTTCGTACATTAGGACGTGATGCGGCAGCTGTTGAAGGGCCTGGACTTCCTCCACACTAACACCGTCATGCACCGTGACCTGAAGCCCTGTAACGTGTTGCTGAGCAGCCGTGGGGAGGTGAAGATCGCAGACTTCGGCTTGGCGAGGATCTACACTAACTGTATCGCCCTGACACCCTGCGTACGTACCTCCGGTATCCTTCGACAGTATTACAGTGTACACTAGTGACCCTCCACACTATAATGTTTGTGTTTATGTATGTATAGGTAGTGACTCTGTGGTACAGGGCTCCTGAGGTGTTGCTCCATTCAGGCTACATGTCCTCTGTGGATATCTGGAGCGCTGGCTGCATCATGGCGGAGCTCTTCCTGCTAAAGTGGGTGCACACAGTGACACAGTGCCCCTTGTTGTGTTGTTCTTGCATTGATGCTTATTCTTTTTTTGTTGCACAGACCTTTATTCCAGGGATACACAGAGGTCCAGCAGCTTCAGAAGATATTTGAGTCAGTACAGATTTGACTTTCATCCAGTCATTGAATTGAGGCTAATATCAATCACAAATAGTTTATTTTTCATTTTGAATCTTGTCTTTGTGCCCCATCATGTATATTTAAAGGGTGATTGGGTTACCTGGTAAAGAGGAATGGCCTAAAGAAAGCCCCATCCGCTATAACCCAGCCTGGGCTAGACGAGACGTCACCACACAGCTGCTGCCGAGCCTGACTGCAGAGGAAAACAACCTGCTCAATGTGAGTGTTCCTCATAGCCGTATCTAATACCCCTACTATCTATTCTATTTTACAACAATGAATATAATGGGCTATGTAAGTAAAAGATGGGGTGGCATGGTGTCTCAGTGGGTTGCGTAGCTGTCTTGCAGGTCCACGGTCTCTGGTTTGATCTTAAGCTGGAATTATTGTCTGTGCAGGGTTTCACACGTTCTTTCCACATTTGTGGGGGTTTCTTCTGGGTTCTCTGGTTTACTCCAATCTCCAAAAAACATTGCAGACTCTAAATTGCTCCTGAGGTGAATGAGTAGGTGAATATGTGTGTGCATGGTGACTGCACTGGGGCACTGAAGTCTCATTCAAGGCTCCAGATCTGCCACCACCAATAAAGCTCGAATTATTGTCTGTGCAGAGTTTCACATGTTCTTCCCACATTTGCTTGGGTTTCTTCTGGGTTCTCTGGTTTCCTCCCATCTCCAAAAAACATTGCAGACTCTAAATTGCCCCTGAATGAGTGAAATGTTGAAAGTGTTAGTGTGTCGACTTATGTCACCTTCATTTGTGTCATGGAGTTAATAAAATTCATGATTTCTTCATTCTCTCCCCCATGCTAGCAATGTCTGGCCTTCAGTCCAACCCAGCGCATCTCTGCTTGTAGAGCTTTAGCCCACCCTTTCTTGGCTGGTCCTTAACCTTAAAACACGATGGAATAAACACTGAGGGACATGACATGAAGAAACATTAAGAGCAAGGGTCCTGATGGAGGCAAGTGGATTTGATTTGGGCTCCTCCCACCCACATACCCAGGAAATCAAGTAAGGAATAACACACTTGGGGGTGTGCTGTTATAGGGGATTAATCAATGATATGGTGGTGTGATATGGACATCAAGTAGAGTTATTGTTACCACCCTGAAGTTGATTGTTTTCATAAAACAGCATGTCCGAAAGTGTTTTATTCCTCTTATACCGCAGCAATTTGTCGACAGTTATATATTTTCCTATTTATTAAAGAACAACACATACTTTTTATCAGTTTATAGCTACATTTAATGTTGTGGACCAAGTTAGTTCCTGTTATCACTTACATTATAGATATACATAAACAGTTTTCTCTTGAAGTTCATCCTTTTCTGTGGAGCATCGGCCATACAAGTCCTTATGTAAATTGCTACTATAGAAACAATAACATATTAGAAGTAGCACATTAATACAAACCCTGCAGTTGGCACTGTTTTCAGAGCTGCTTTTATAGAAATTGAATCAACACCTTCTGACCAAATCAGAATCAAGCACAAAGCTGTGGTATGCAAGAAGTTAAAACAGGTGGTGTTTAAAGTACAGTTGTCTTATTATGTAGGAAAATAAAAAGGTTGAGCGTATTTATGTGTACGTTTGGCTAAATATTGTTACTGCTACAATCAGGGATTTTGATGCAGCAAAGCAGGAGCATAGACCTTGACGAAACTTTAAAAGTCCTTTCTTTTGTTCCAGCACTCTAAATTTCTTAATAGAACTGTGGAACGAAATTGTTTGTTTAGCTTCACACTTTTGCGAGGTGTGTTATTTGATGATGAAATGATTTCTAGCTACAGTTAATACAACTGCATTAATTAGAAGGAGAAGTGATAAGTATTAATGGCCTGTTATATAAAGTTCACATATTTGACTCATTCTGTGAAGTTTGTATTCATTAGCTGTCTTTCTTTATACATCATTCTGAGATCTGGTATTACACGATTTCCCAACTGATATCAAAATTAAATATGCAAATGAAATTATTGACACTTCATTTGAAGCAGTCATGTAATAATAACACATTCGAATCTTACATTCTTTAAGGTTGCTTACTATACAAGTAAGGACAGAAAAGGAAAAATCATATTAAGGCTATAGCAGAAACCCAGACAGGTATACAAATATTAGGCAATCATAAAGGTTTGTATTTGTTTTTTGTTATCAAAAGCTCAGGTCATGCTTGCTCAGCTGAAATGTTTCCACTGAACTGTAAACAACTTCAGGTCTCATAGCTTTTACTAACTGTCAAAGAGAGCAACTTTGTGTAAGGATGAATTTGATTGTTTGTTCAACAGCATAGTTCGGTTGTTGGTTTTTGTTTTCATGTGTTTCCCTGAGATGTTTTGTTCCTAATCTTGGCTGGATTTGACACTGTACAGTTACAGCTGCTTCTGAAAAACAACTGCCCGTGTTTATGGTTTAACGGGTTGTCTAGGATTTCAGTACCTGTGTCTTTCCAGATGTCTAAAGTGTCTTTGTTGTTGCATTGTTTTTTTCCAAAGCAATTAAAAAGTTTAAAGGATTTTCAGAGTACTGTATTTGTTGCCTCTTTGCTCACTGTGTGATGTTTTATACACTGTCTTTCAATGTACCAGGAAAAAAATTAGATGTGTAAGTGAGTTTAATCCCAAGTGGCTCCCTATATATGTCACAGCAGGACACCCAGGGCCTAGGGATATCCATTTATGTAGAATATGTCTATTTAATCAAAATATTTTTGGCCAAAAAATATATGTCAGCTTTGTCTCAGGGCTAGTGTGTATATATGACGTGCACTGCCTAGGCCAGAGGTTCCCAACCCTGGTCCTGGAGTACCCACAGTACTGCATGTTTTAGTGTTTTCCTGCTCTAATACACCCACTCCAACTCAGGAAGGGCTGTTAATGAACTTATTAGTTGAATCAGTTGTGTTGGGAGAAGGGAAAACACTAAAATGTGGAGGACAGGGGGTACTCCATGATCAGGGTTGGGAACCTCTGGCCTGGGGAATGAAACAGGGGGCCATTTGGGCCTCAGGTGTTCATATGTACACCTATGACCTGGGCATTTTCACACATTCTTACACAATAGGCATCAAATAAATTTACATTAAAATTGACAACACTTTATAAAAGTCTGGACTGACTAAATAAAATAGCAGTCTGATTTGTCCACACACTGAACAACCGTCAAACAACTGGACAGGGAAAATGGCGGTACCTGACTGGTTGTCATGTAAACAACAGTGCCAACACTATTAGACTTAACTTCAGATAAGCATAAATGTTTTAGAAGTATGTTAAATTAAAACAAACGTGTGTTTAATGTGTTTTAACAACAACATGACGAGTTAAGGGGGTTACATGTCACGTGACCAGGTGTTGCTAGCACCTCAGGTAAGTTTCAGTGAAATGGTTGGTTGCTAAAAACAAACTATAAAAGAAACATGCTGGGGAATTAGCTGGGAAATGTTTGAGTTAGTGTTTTAGAAAGGCTTCTTTGAGATTTCAAGGATATACTTAAAACAAATTAAGTTTGTAGGTCGAAGAGAGTCGGCTGACAAAAACAAAAAAATAAAAGTTAGCCTCAGAAGTTGGCTGTGTGGATTAGCATCTAGTTTAGTGTTAGCTACCAACCCCATCATACAACATTATAATGGTCTTTATGAAAGAAATGTGACTATATAACTTTTCAGTAGGTTTTATCAAAGTTTTAAATAATCTTTATAAAGTTTATAAAGTTTTATCTGAGTGGGTTTGTCTCGTGGAAAGCACCGGGTGGTGTGTTTTAAATGCCTCTCTATAGGTCTGAGCTAACTATCCCCTTCTCAGTGGGTTTGTTGATGATCTGGTGAGTAGATAAAAGGTGGAAATCATCAAACAAGCTCATAAAATGTTTGGTCATGTTTGCTGCTTTTATTTCCCCGCAACCTTGACCTCTTCATCTGGAAAACCGCAAGCCCGCAGCCCCAGAGAGGTATTTTTATCATCTCCCTCTCACACACTCGTGTATATTTAACACTCAGCCTAAAAGGGCATTTCTCCGCCTCTAAGCGAGGTGTCGTGCGCATGCGCAAATGCCGCATGGCTGGTCTGGCACAGCTGAGCTGACCCGTCTGAAGAGCATGTAAGTACTCCTCTGTCGATTTAAAACAAATAATAATAATAAACACATAAATGTGTGAGAGAGAGACAGCTAGAGACAGCTATTTTCTTCATTATTAAATCATCCAATTAGCCAAACAGAAAAAAAACCCACTTTGAAATTTGTTTGTTTTTAAGCAACATCACCTTTGTCAAAATATCAGTGTTTTCTCGACTTTACATGATGTCTTTTACTAGACTGGAAATGCTCGTAATAATATTTATCTTGCATGGAGAACACTAGCTGCGATATATAGCTGCACTATTTTTATTTCTTTTTTTGCTGTGCGCGCACCTGTTGCTAAAGCGCGCGCCCGTGGAATTTCAGCTCATAATTCATCCGTCAGCACAATGCCATGCTGTGGACACACACTCTTTGCATACAGATTTGATATGCTTTTTAAAAGTTATTTTGGAAATGCCATTCATGTGTGTGTGTGTGTGTGTGTGTGTGTGTATATATATATATATATATATATATATATATATATATATATATATATATATATTATATACACATACACACACACACCCACACAGAGTACTGTGCAGAAGTCTTAGGCACATACAAAGAAATGCTGTAGAGCAAAGATGCCTTCAAAAATAATGAAATTAAATGTTTCTACATTTAAAAAATACTATAAAGAGCAGTAAACAGTAATAAATGAAACAAAGGCAATATTTGGAGTGACGATCCTTCGCTTTTTAAAAAAAAAAACAGTAGTCTCAGGTACAGTGTGTGCAGTTTTATAAGGAAATGAGCTGTAAGTGTTACTGAGCATCTTGCAGTAGCAGCCACAGTTCTTCTGGAGACTTTGACTGTCACACTCGCTTATTTTTGCAGCAAAACCCAGCAGCCTTCATTATGTTTTTTTGTCTGAAAAAATTTTTTTTATAGAGTCCTGGTTCTTGGTGAGTTTGTGATGGATTGTAATGGCCATATTATAAATAATAAGTGTTTGGGGTAGGGTGGTCTGTTGGTTTCCTGCTACTGAGCATCATGAAAGATTTTGGGGATGCTGAATCTGTGGAGAGTCCTCACATCCATGGACTGCCACTTGTCCCGGGCTTCTCTTTGGGCTGATTTCCTGCTGCAGAGATTCACACTAACCTTACCCTAGCATACCTAGGTGTATTGCAATGTCTACTGTATGATTGATTTTTAGGAAAACAGTTGAACACCAAGACAAAGCAGGAAGTGTTTTTATATAGAGAGTGCTAGGGAGATTTACATAGATGTTTATTTGCCTACAGCTCTGTTAAAACTGTGTTTCATAAGGAAGGTTATATTTCAGTGACTTATATAAGTTCTATTTAAATAAAAGAGCTGGGAAGGGGAGTTTGGGGGTTGTGCTACTTTCCATGACTAAATTGCTTTTTTCCGAATCACAGTTTGTGTCCGAAAAAGCAATTTAAACTTGTCTCAGCTTCACACACTCCGCTCACTGCCCATGGACTTTTGATACTTATTGTGCACTTTTCTGTTCACACTATTCATCTCCTTAGCTATCGGCATTTCTATGTATGTGCACATATATGTTTAATTCTTCTAATGGGTAAACACTCCCATTATCAGAGCTCAGTGAGCTTTTTTTGGAGCTACGTCTAGTCGCTGGATTGTTCCCAACATGGTTTTGCTGCCAGGCTACCAAACTGCCTTTTTCCTGTGAAAGATGACAAAAATTCCAGGCTCTCTAGTGAAAGGCAGAAGAATGTTTTGTAATGTAATGCAGTTTTGGAATCCAGAAATTGTTCTAATCATAGAGGAAGATATAGTGTCTTTTATTGCCAAGGATTTTAGAGCTGACTTTAGCCTCCAAAATAGACCCCTGCAAAATAAGCAAAGGATCAAAACAAAGGTTGCACCTCTTCAGTAAAAAGAGCCAGTCACCTTGTTGGTTAAGGCATTACAAAAAAAAAAAAAAAAAAAAAAAAAAGATTCTTATACTGATGTGTGTACTTTGCTCTATTAGTTATGGAGAAATTCGCATGTGCAATTGCTGCATATGTAGTAGCCGGAGCAACCTGAAAGGTTTTTCCTTGTAATTCAAATCCATCTTTGAAACTTCAACCTGTCCATCCATTTCTGGTACATAGTTCTCTCCTCATTCAAGTAGAGCATTGCCACGATTGCCACTGAGTGGACAGACTTTACTAGAATGACTTTGTTAGTGTACATCTTGGCTCTGATTCCTGAGTATTGCCAGCAAATGCTCAGAACAAGTGCGTGTGTTGGCACATCATACAAAGGCATAATCCTGATAATCATTTTGGGATTGTCTTTAAATCTTTACCAGAGGGTGCCAATAATTCTGGAGCTGACTGTATTATCTATTGTAGTGTCTAGTACTAGACAACAGGGAAGTGAACATGAAGCTACTGGCGTTTATGTAAAGCTCCTAAAACCGTGATGATGTGTGGTTAGCAGCATAGTCATGTACTTACTGCTGGTTAACTATAGGGCACTGTGCTCTGCGGACATTAGGCTTGTGTGTGTGTGTGTGAGTGTGTGTGTGTGTGTGCCCATGTCTGTGTTTGATATAGTTCCTGGATTAGTGACGTGAGTTTAACTGATCCCAGACATAAACAAATAACATACTCTCTCCTTGCCTACCTTTACCCTCTGGTGAAGCATTTAAAGGTTTAGAGAGCTCTACAACAGAAGGTTTCGATATCAGAAAGCATTAAAAGCAGAACCATTTTTCAAGGCTAAGAACAATTAATTATCCAATGAACCATTGAAGAATCATTGAAGAACCCTTTTTTTCCCACTAAGTGTATCTTGAGGCCTTCAAAGTAACATCCTCCATCACACTCATCACACTGCTTTTTCTCTCACACACATTCACTCTCTCCACCTCTCGGCCCTTAACACTGGATGGATACATGATGGGATGGGCAGTTATAGGAAATGAGTCAAGCTCCAGGTGGTAATAGTAACTCTGCTTTCTGCCATATCACATCACCCTGTTGTTGATCATTTTCCTGGAACAGCATGTCCCGGTTTAGAAATGATTACTCTTATCTGAATAATTGAATAACTGAATAACTTACTGTTACAAAATGCTGCCACCGAAAACACCTTCCATAAATGTTAAATAAACTTCTTCCTACAGAAAGCGTCACCGTATCAATGATCTTTTTCTTTGCTAAATAACATGTTTTTTTATTACGTTTATTATTAGGAATAGATTACGTGGAGCATCCGCCATACAAGTACCTCTGAATTCATTGTTATTATAAAAACTAAAACATACCAGAACGAGCAAATTAATATAAAACTATAATTTGAATTACAGCTGGCACTATTGTCTGTGCTGCTGTTATAAGAAATGAATCAACAACCTTCTGACCTATCAGATTTTAGGAGTTTCACAGCACTGTGGCATAATAATAACTAAGATAGTAAACATAACTCTACTGGAACTTCATTTTTTGTCTCATCAATGGAGTTAATCAAGTGATGGACCAGGTTTTGCTTTCAGGGTGCCGAAAGTTCTCTAGGCTTCGGAAAAACCCTCTGCTCCTGTCCTTAAGTGCCCCCGGCTCTGTTTTATTGTCGGTTGGCGCGTATTGTGCTTCAGCTCGGAGCTTGGAAAGGCAGGAATGCTGACGTTAACAGTTTAGGTGTTTGGGAGCAGCTGAAGCCTTGTGCTTCCACACCCTCAGTTAAACACACATCTCACACACACACACACACACACAAACCAAATCTTTTGTGATATGCTGATTGTAAAATATATTAGGTTAATATTAACATATATGCATTCAATACTCATTGTGTTTTGACTCCATCTCTGAGACATTCGTCTTCGTCGCGCTCGGCCCATGGTACCGTCTGTCTGATAAGGTCATGATGTCATTATTTATTCACGGTTCCTGGAGCTCAGCTTTGTTTGTGTCTTGGCTGTGGCCTGGAGACCAGGTAGCCATGGGTAACTGTGTGTGTGTGTGTGTGTGTGTGTGTGTGTGTGAGAGAGAGAGAGAGAGACAGAGAGAGAGCAGAATATATCTCTGTCTACTCCAGTCCTGTTTTAGGCAGCATCAGGTCATTAAATCAGTTTTAATATGACTAACGGACACTAAAATAGCCTTTGTGAAATTGCTTTTCCCTTGACCTCTGCCTTTGTGCTGCCCAGATGCTTTTAGGACTCGTGGATTCACACACATATCATGCTGGTCTGCACAGCTGTGGCATTAGAAAGGTTCTGTTACTGGATCTTCGTTTTTGCAAGTTACAGCCTACTGTTGATTGATAACAATGTTTTTGTAGTGAAATATTTCCAGCAATGAAAGTGTCTGAATTTTAAAATACTTTAGAGTCAAGCTGAGTGATATGATGATATGATATTGATGTTGTGATACACATTACACTTTTCCGTGGTATTGCAATATCATTTTTTAATTTTATTTTTTAATAGTTTTTAATAACTGTTACTCTGATTGAAAGCAGCTGATTAGATTTTAAATGTTTTGTACTGTTTAAAAAATTGAATTGTAAAATTTTTAATCTTTAAAATTTTTTAAATCTTTGTAAATTTTTACAAAATTTTCAGTGTTAATATTTTTTGTAGAAAATATTATTATTATTATTATTATTATTATTAAATAAAGGTATCATCAAGCTCTTTTTTTTACAGTTTAAAAAAATGCAACACTAATATTTCAGTTTGTTAAAGACTATTACACATGATACATAGTGTGTATCTTAGAAATGTCAGGTATTGTGATTTATTTTATATTAAAATAAATAAATAATGATATTTGGTATGTTAGATTTCACAGGTCGGCAAATATTAACAAAATTGACAAAAAATATTTATAGAGGGGGAAATATATTTTATTTTCAAATAACTTTTAAAAAATTTAATAAATTTTCTTTTAAGAAAATTGAGCTTGTTATGCAAAAAATCAATCTGAAAAACAATATGTAACAATGATTATATGGATTATGTTAAATTAATCAATCAAGGATGTGATGATTATAATATGATCCTTTGCATATACCCTATATGAAGCCAATATTAAAGACACAGCATATTTGACTGAAGTTAGTTGAAGCCAGCAGTTTTGAAACTAAAAATATTTGTACTCTGAACAGAGATTTTAAGGGCTGCTTTTTATTACTAAATGTTGCAGCTTAAAAATCACTGATGAGACTGACTGATGTCAAAAAAATAAATAAATCAAGTTATTGTCCAAAGAAATCTTTTTTTTATATATATACATTTGGTAACTCATAGTAACACAAAGTGTGGTTTTGTAACTAGAATTCACATTATTTGTTACAGTGGATAGAATGTTAAAACATAAATCCTACTTTAGTTAAAATAGCTTTTTCTTAAAGAAGGATCATATTTTGACAATGCCACAGTGACAGTTATTGGTCCTGTGCCTAACAGCTGTATTGTGTTGAAATAGTCTGTGTCACTGAAAAGGAAAGCGTCCATGCAAGTATAAAAATGACCCGAACTGTATTATTTAGTGAAATGTTGTTGAAGCGCTGGGTTTGTAGAGTTCATGCTGTGCTGTGAAAGGTTGCCGAGGCGCTGCCGTGTGTCAGAGGGTTTGAGTTACAGTGCAAGGGGAGAATCCCAGATGCTAGAGCAGCAAATCAAACCAGGTCATCTTACAGAGCCGGAGATGTACGGTTCTCTTAAGATGGCATGCTGGTTTGAGAATAGACCGAAGTGGGAGCTAATTTTTATAGCTGACGTGTTTAACAGGTGGGCACGGTTATCTTAAGCACTGAGTTGTGTTAAAGCTCCCTGTTAGGAATACAGGGAACACAAGAGAATGTGACTCCTGTAGATTAGCTGTTGGTCAGATTTCTGATTAACTCAGGGAACTAATGAATGCTGGGATGATGATTGTGTTAGATGATGGGATTAACTACTGATTCTCTGATTTCTCAACAGTGTTGCGTCCTCAAAGGAGTGACCACAATGGTAGACGGCTGTCTGATTAACAGAGCCAGCTCCTCTCCCAGCTGCTGATTGGTCGAGACTTTCTGCTCTCCTGACTCCTCCCATTTCTTCCCCTCTTTGAAGTCTGGAGCTTAACTAGACCCCGGGATCAGTAGAACCCCTTTTATAAATGCGTCTTCAGCCTGCCCTTACAGCAGAACCCGCTTAGGCTCCCTAGACAGGAAGTGACAAAACAGGAAGATGGAAAGTTCAGCGGCAGAATCCCGAGCCGAGAGGATTGCTCGCTACAAGGCTGAAAGGAGACGAGAGCTGGCAGAGCGCTATGGAAACAGGGAGGAGGAGCTTCCGTCTAATTGGTCAAAGAGGGAGAGGGAAGGGCGTGGCACACACCGTGACTCCACCCTCTCTGACATGAGCCAATCACATGGAGTTAGCAGAGATGTGAAGGCACGTGGCGAAGCTCCAGCTGAGGAAGAGCTTAAAATCTCCAATGGATACAACGGGGATGCTAAATCCGAGAAGACCAACCTGAACAGGTTACATTTACACTCTGTTTTCTCCACATAGTGGAAGAATCAAATGTGAGCATGTTTCATGCTACATCATTTCTTAACTTACACTCACCGTCCACTTTATTAGGATCACCTGCACATTCATGCAGTTATCTAATCAGCCAATCATGTGGCAGCATCACAATGCAAAAAATCATGCAGATTCAGGTCAAGAGCTTCAGGTAATGTTCACATCAGAATAAAGACCTCTCTTATCAACAAGGCATTTCTACCCACAAAACTGTCACTCACTTAATGTTTTTTGTTTTTTGCACCATTCTGTGTAAACTCTAGAGACTGTTGTGTATGAAATTCCCAGGAGATCAGCAGTTTCTGAAATACTCAAACCAGCTCATCTGGTACCAACATCCATTCCACAAAGTCACAGAGATCACACTTTTTCTTCATTCTGATGTTTGATGTGAACATTAACTCTAAGCTCTTAACCTGTATCTACATGATTTTATGCATTGTGTGCTGTCACGTGATTGAATGATTGGATAACTGCATAAATGAGCAGGAGTACAGGTTCTTATTAAATTGACCGGTGAGCGTATTTCTTAACTTAATGTCATCAAGGCTAAGATTAGTGATGCATAGGAGGAGATATGAAGTTGGATCAGCCATAGGGGGCAGAGTTTAATTTTAAATTGCTGTTTTTCAGGAACTGTAATTTGGTGTACTGTATCATTTGTGCTATCTGTAACTGGTTTTCTAATGATGACTGGGTTACTTAAAAACATGGCCTACATCAGCCAGTCAGCATTCGTCGGGCATTTCACAGGGTTGAGATTGAGCTACCTTTACAAAACTCGAACAGTCTTTATCTGTGGTGTCTTTAGCGTTCTGTGTAACTTGGCAAGAACTGGCCACCAGGGCCAGTGGTACTCCGGAAAGGTGCTTGGACCCCGCTTGTGGCTAATTTTAGTTGTTTCAGTCAACACTTTATGACACTGCTGTGTGATATTTTGACATATGTGAACACCCACTAAAGAAATGACCCCTGGTGCAATAAACATGGGGTCTATGTGTTGTCACATCCGTAACGCTCATAAACTGCTACACATCTACAGTATGCATAGGACATCTTACTTTTCAATGCTGGTCTGCTTTCTAACAGAGAGGTCAAACCGTCTCACAGACAGTAAGCTGCAGAGTGTCCGAAAAGTTAGGATCCAATGAGAATAAAAGGACATGTACTTAAGTTGTATTTTTTTTAAAAAATTTTTTTACAACTTATACTCTACATGTTCACCCTTTCGCACTTTCTCAGCCGCTGTATCATGTGTTTCGGAGTTTGCTCGACATATTCGGATTGACATATTTGCTCACTGTATTCCAATTGGTTCCTGACTTTTTGGACACCTTGTATAATGCCTCAACTGTTTTATGTGTTTACTGTTGGCCATGTTATAAAACCATGTTTTTTTTTAAGATATGATTTTTTTGGTTCATTACTGGGATGCAGTTCAGTAAATGTTAAGAGAAAAGGGAACTTCCACTTACAAGTATGACAATTTGTCATAGTTTCCTCATCCGTCTATTGACGCACTAGCACTGAAGTAACTTTAAGTAACGTTTGGTTAAATTAGGCATGATTGTGTTAAAAATAGAGTGATTGAAGATCATGAATGTTTTCAGCAATGATTTGTGTCCACGTTATTTTTAATGGACTTATGAATGATTATATGGTGCTTATGGGTTGGGTGTTTTGAGCATGGTTAATAATTTAAAGTTGACAGAGTGCTCAATCAACAGAAATGCTATCATTATTAAAATTATGCAATGTTTATTCATCAGTACGTGAAGGTGATAGCTACCAGTTTAGCATTAGTGACTAACTGCACACCCATGTTAGGTTTTTCAATATGTCAGAATTTTTTTCTGTGGTTTCTTACACTCTGAAATGGTTATCTTTATCCATTTTTCTAGACTTTATAGAAGTTACAAAGCTGAAATGATAATTTTAAACCCTCACATATCAGAGGGTGTGTCCCACAGTTTGAAGGCAGGGTTTTTGTGATTTGTTGTTTGTGTGAATATTTTAATATTTTGACTTCTATTATTTTTTATATAAAGATTTATGTGTAGCCTACTGAAGTGAGTGCATAATGATACACCATGCAAAACTGGTAGTTATTCAGTTCAATTCAGTTTTATTTGTGTAGCGCTTTTAACAATGGACATTGTCACAAGGCAGCTTTACAGAAATATATAAATTCAGAATATAAATTTTAAACTTAAATCCTTAATGAGCAAGCCAGTGGTGATGGTGGTGAGGACAAACTCCCTGAGATGATATGATTAAGAAACCTTGAGAGGAACCAGACTCAAAAGGGAACCCATCCTCATCTGGGTAACAGCGAATAGTGCAATTCTAAATAATTCCCTTCTATACCTGTGTACTACATGGTCAACAAGTGCAACTGTGTAAACTGGAAGTTCCTTATAGTTTTCACATGAAGTCTATTTTGTTAAAGTTATCAACTGTTCACTGATGGAGACTTGAGTACAAAACTGTTCGTGGCAATTGTAGTCCTAAATTGTGGCAATTGCAGTCCAAAGCCATCTTCACATTTTTTTTTTAGTGGTACCATCCTCAGTAATGTCATGGATCTTTAAGCTGTCCATGTGGGGCCATCCTCAGCAGCAGCGAGTGATTTCCAAGTGATGATGAGAACTCCAACCAGAAGTAGAGCATCAGGATGGACCAGACAGATCCAGAGAGCAGAAGGGGTCAGGATCACTGGTATCTCAGGAATAGCATGTGTAGCTTGAGGGAGAGACAGAGAGATTGTTAGGTATGCTAATTGTCATGTAATGGTTAAGGACAATGTACTTTGTGTGCAGAGTGAAAGCAGGGACTCTGCCAATACTAGCTATGACAGCATAACTAAAAGGGAGAGCCAGAAGGTAAAACAGACATGAAGGCGCACTGAGAGATAAAGCGACCAGCCACTCCACCGTCAACAAACCTGAGTGAACGCGTGAGAGTGGGCGGGAAACAGCATCCAAACATCCCAGTTCACCACAACACGCTATGCCTGTAGAACCCTCTAGATCTGGTCCTTTACCTAAGAAAAAAAACTATTCACTAAAGTCCTGACTAAACAAATATGTTATTCTATAAGCTTTCCGTATTTGTTAGCTCTGTAGCTCTAATTCAAAACTAAAGAAATTGGTTTACATTTATTTTTTGGCTAAAATATTTTCTTTAATTAAATTGTGGTCAGGCATCTTGCTGTTCATTTTCATGTCCATCAGCTCACTCTGTCATTGCTGTCTTTTTGTCTGCCACATGTCTGTCTTCATTCAGTCTGATCCGTCTCCACATCCACCTCTGTTACTTGGCACTGATTTTTTCTTTCTGTTGTTTATCATCCTTCCACTGAACTGAATCACTCCTCTTCCTCATTCACTGCTTCATCATTTCTCTGGTTAGGTTCCAGTGTATTGCACATACTCTTGAACCGTTCTCTCTGCATCTGCATACACAGGAAACTCAGTGTATAACTGCATTGCCTCCAATCCAGCACCTCAGTCTTGCCCCTTCTCTTCGTTGCCCCTCTCCAGGCAGTGTGTGTTGGATTCGTCCAGCATGCTGGCTACGGAAAATCATCCTGACCCTGACTTGCCGCAGCTTCGCACTCGCGTATCAGTGGGTAAACTGAAAAGGGCCCTGCTGCAGCAAAGCTCAAGCTCAGCTGCCTCTGATAAAGTGTAGGGACGTGTGTGTGTGTGTGTGTGTGTGTGCGCGTGTTTGCGCGTGCGTGTGTGCGCTTTGCACTCCTTGAACAAAATAATAGGCACAATAATTGTATGTGTGGTGAGTAACTGTCTAATTATGCAGGACTGGTGCTGGAGATGATGCACTTCAGGACGATGATAAAAGTCACATGTGCCTGTGGCTGAATGAGCCTTAACAAGCTTTAACCCGTAAAATGTATTAACATCAGCGTTAATGCCACTTGCACTGTGCTGTTGGTGTTTTACACTTAATAAGAGATGTTGTGGTAGGAGGAACTGATGGTAGCACTGACTCACTTTCTCTGATTTGACTGTCTTTTTTTAAAATTCTTCCTCCAGTGCTGAAGGTGGAGGCTCTGACGCAGTCCGAGACCCATCAGTGAAAGCAGGATCTGATGGCGGTCGCCGGCGTACTCGACGCTACATGCCAGCGGGGGCTTCCGGGAGCCGTAAAACCAGCGACCGTTTCCGAACGCAGCCAATCACGGCCTCCGAGATGCAAGAAAGCTGCGAGTATGTCACTGCATGTTAGAATGCTTTCCTAGTTCACTGTAGGTTTTTGGTGGCTGTCAAAAATGCATGTGTTCCCATTGATTTTCTTTTAACTTTTGATGAAACATACTCTGATGTGGCCACGTGTCAGCCAAAGGAATATGAAGGAGAAACTAATCACAGTTGTCGCCCCACATCCAGAACTGTACAATCCAATCGACCAGAGTTATCCTTTACTAGAGTTATAGCACAAACATATCACGTAAAAGCTATCTTCTGTCCACAAACATGCCACACACCAGCAGTCCGTATCAGTTTGTGTCAAATAGTCCTTTTAAATATAGCCATTATGTAAGTATATGTTAAGGAAAAAAAGGAAAATTAAAGGATAGATATAATTAGTTAAATTAGATTTTAATTTCAAATCAGTTCCTTTTTACAGTGAGGAATAATGGAGCTATAAAACCACAGACACCTAACGATATCTGTGATACTCAGACAAATGTATCATGATGGTAACATATAGTATCAATATCATATCGTCATATTTTACATGTGGAGGTGTGGTAAAATAATTATAATACTAGATACTGTATATTTCTGGGATTTTAATCCCATAAGAATGAGTAATGTTAGTGGTTTTTTTTTTGTTTTGTTTTGTTTCAGATTGTTTATTTCCACATTTGGAAAGACTTTTTATAGCCAGGAACCCTTTTAACTGTTTAAAAAAAAAAAAAGAGATTCTACAGACTCCCAATGAACAGCTTGATGTGATGAATACTATTTAAATTGGGTGTTTATTAGAGCCAGAAAACTTTGTATTTCTGAAATTTCCACCAACAGCACTCTTTAGATAGGTCCAAGCTGACATTATTTATAGGCCTACTTGTTTTTGAGTTAGCGAAGTTTGGATTAAACCTGTTCAGGTCCGGTCAGTCATGCAAATAACTACAAGGACTCAATAATAAATGTAAAAACTTTGGTAATGGACAGTTCTGATTTCCACCACTGTAGCAAAATGTAAAAACCCTGTCTGAAGTGACATTTGGGTAAATATTCTGTTATATCCTGTGGGAAAAGAGTTTGTGCAATTTGTCTTATGGAAAATCTCCATGAACTGCTGTTCTCCTGTTGAAACCAATCCAAAACCAAGTTTAAAACGCAGAAAAAAAAAATATTATAGTTGAGTTTCAAAGTGACTTTTTTTTGAGGTTTTTAGGTCCGATATTGAGTTCCAAGCACAAGTAAAACCTACGTACATGTTATCGCCTTGTGACCTACTAATGCACAGACTTGCTCAGCCACAAACCCTCCAAAAATCTGTTATGATAAAGGTCAAGGCAATCAGTTGGCATTAAAGCTATGAGGTGCATGCAGCACACAAGGAACATCTGGTGTGACAAGACACTCCCATCTCTGTAATTTACAAAAGAATTGCTTATTAGCACTGACGTCCTCAGGCAACATTACTTAACGAACACTGGTGCAGAAAGCTTATCCAATCCAAGTTGTATTTGTTATGCAAATATAACAACTGTATTTTTTTATTTTTGAACAGATTATTAAAGTATTATTCAGAAGAAATAGATAGTGAATAGTGCCGGAGTGTCTATACTGATGGAGAACCTTTTTTCCCAAAGGATGTAACAGAATCTTTAGCGACATGTCAGGTTATGTCTACAGGTACGTAAAAGACTACGTAATCGTTCCAAACCTCGGTCTGTGCAGTCTGAAAAATGACTTCGATGATAGAAAAATCCTAGAGATACACCAATAATATAATTATCTAAACATAAATTATCTACATTATCTAAATCTAGTCGGAATAGGGCTTAGGTTGCTCCTGAAATACTAAATTATAAATATAGATATTGCAACGAGAACTAAATCAACTTAATTTAACAAAAAAAAGAAGTTTACTATGTTATCTCTCTTTTTTTTTTTTTGGTTATGGATTTTGTGTATGTTTTTACTTCTAGACATTTTAGCAAAATGTCTAGAAGTAAAAGCAAAAGCTGAAATGTGTGCTGGATATTATTGGTCGCTCCAAATTCTGCTTGAGGATCTTGTCACTTTGTTTAATACGTTTGGCGTAGATGTGTCTTTGTATACTTTAGTGTTGTATTGTTACCGAGTTGAAGACTTTGCTACGGTGCTGATCCCAATTCCTGGAAAATATATCTATAAATACATCCTTATGAAGCAGTCATTGTGTTTTAATAATGCTTATCTTTGCTGGAGTAGCATGCCTAAAGCCACTAACAAACCTACAGCTTATAATTAGGCTAATACACAAATGATATCATGTTACGTTGTCGCTATAAGTATATAGTCTGGAAAATACGGTACCCGTGCTCGACCCAAATAAAAGAATGTCTGTTGGCTCTGTGTGTGTTTTGCATATTTCCTCGTTCTCACTTGTAGAACAGCTTTCCTAAACAGGTCAGATTAGTTTTCTTAAGTGCTGTTGGACAATAAATATTGTGTAAATACATGATGATAAATACAATCACAGGTTTGGAAGAACATCAGCTTTTCTTAAACAGGGTAAAAACACATTATACATATACACATGATACACTTCCTCTTTGGGTTGAGAAGCTTATGTCGTACAAGGCCCTCTCATTCCCACCCAGTTGAGTGAGAGCTCATCACTTTAAGTGTTACACTTATGTCATGGCTTTAACCTGTACAGACGTGTGTGTGTGTGTGTGTGTGTGTGTGTGTGCAAGAGAGAGTGAATGTGTGTGTCAGATCCCGTAAAGGGAAGCAGCAAGGTCATAAAATCAATGTGAAATCATCTTGTCTTTTGTCTAGCGGGCATATGTGCCTGCATCTCCCTTATTTTTGTGGTTGAGGAGCTTCTGTGTGTGTGCTTTTGAACGTGTGTGTTGTCATCCAGTTAAGTGTGTTAACTCTCTAAGTGTGTTATTTTTTTTTCTTCACTCTACAGAGTCATGGACAACACGGATCAAGAAAACTCAGGTTAGTAATGTTCGGGGAAAGAGTATATGTTTCTGTTTGTGTGTTTGTGTGTTTGTGTGTGTGTGTGTGTGTGTGTGTGTGTGGGAGGTGGGTGTTTGTGGCTGTAGTTGTTGTTTAACATGAAATTTTAAAGCTGATTGTGTGTCTGAGTTGATCAAAGAGCTGTGTGTAATGGGCATCTGTGTACATGGGACTCTTTGAAGCAGTCGCTTCCTTCACTGTTGGAGTTTTCATGATACCAGATTTTGACCAGGTCAATTATTGTGTAACTGGAACTGAAAAAACAATTTGAGGATGAAAATTCATAATTGAAAATTTATAACCACAGTAAACAGAAAGTGAAAATGCATGGCATGGAAGCAGTGTAGGCAAAAAAGAAAAAAAATAGATACATTTTAATAACTCATTAACCAAATAATAAAACGCAGTTTACAAAAGCTCATGAACGGATTCTTACTTTTTTTTTTTTTTTTTTTTTTTTTTTTTTTTTTACTTTCTATAACAACTTTAAAAATTAAGTTTACACTTCTTTTTTTATTTTTTTGTGTCATTAGTATAAAATAAGAATAACTACTTGTACTTTAATAAACAGCCTTCACCTCTCTGATCTCACCTGATTGGTCAGAAGGTGTTGATTTAAACTTTTTTTTTTTTCATTTACATGTGTAAATTTTTTTTTACATTTAATTGACATAACACTGCATCTTCAGTATTTTGGTACCTTGGTACTTAGTACAAGCAATAATTAATTGCTGCAACTAGCAATTTATAACAGAAAATAAATAAAATAGACCATAGACTGTTTTTGAAATCTAGAAAAACAGTCTATAAAAAACCTCAGCTTTATTGCTGCAGGTATAAATCTTTCTGAGTTACTTTATTTGTGGTGGAGTGAAGACTGTAATAGACATTTACAATATATGAGACACAGAATGGAGTGTTCTGAGTGTGTGTGAAGTGTGTGTGTGGGGGAGAGAATTGTAGCTACCATAATCATAAAGTTTGTGGGTTTGTCTGTTTGGTACTTTTTTTTTTTTTCTTCAGAGGAAGTTGTTTAAAAGGTTCAATGCCAAATGATTCAAGTGTTAGTCAGACTATGACATCACAGGTTTACATTAATCACAGAGCTTTGTTATGGTAAAGTGTGTGTGTGTGTGTGTGTGAGAATAACTGATGTCTGTATGATGTAGCAGAAGGCACAAGCAATTTAAGGAAGTGCATTTTTGCAAGAAAAAGATCACATTTTTTCTTTTCTTTCAGCTGACGTGAAGTTGGACGAGAAAGCCATGATGAGTGTTGCTGCCAAGATGTCTCTGTTTAAGGTCTGGTTGGTTTTTTTTTTTTTTTTTTTTTTTTTTTTTTTTTTTTTGGGGTGGGTTACATCATAGTCTTTGGGTTTGGTTAACAGAATCGAATCTTAGCAAAACAAGAAATAAGAAATAAATACCAAATTCATACAGATTTGACGATAGTAACAGATTTACAGAATTTTTTTTGTCCTAGATCAAGCTTTAGTCATCTGACACAATACAATTTGTCCAGAAAACACCATGTGCTTTCAAATTATGCTCAAAAATCCTGATCAGTTCTCGAAACCTGGATCTCGTGGAATTTCTCATGAGCAAATGTGAATTCAGCTCCAACACAGCAGATGACTTAACACTTTGTGAGTCAGTGTGTTTCATGCTGTATGTATAAAAATGTAAATATTGTGTTTTTACACAAGATAGTCAGCATCTCTCCACCCTACATTTCAGGATGTTGGCTCGATTATTGTCTAAAATGGCCTAGACATGAAGAATTGCAATCTGATGAGTTTTACTTTTTACCACCGAATAATAAAATGGTGGACAAAAGTCACTTCCTGTTTTCACTCACATTACAGCAGATATGTAGTCATTTCCTCAACAATCTCTGTTTTCTCTCTTTTGAAGTTTATAAAAAAACGCAGCTTGTCATGTTACCATGAAACCACAGTGCAACCAAAGTGCAAAGTCCTTTGTCATGAAGACTTTCCCGTAGTGGAAAACTTACTGACAATGGAGTCTCCTTCCATAATCACTAAATAAATATCAACAGTTTAAGCCATTCATGTGGAGCGTCCACCATCCAAATGTTGAATTGAGAATTCAAGGCTGCTGTGGTATTTTTATGGCACAGTCTTCTTATAGATTTTTCCCCCTGTTTACAAGTTGTGCTTCGGTGCTACACTGACTGATATTTGTGTCTTCTTGTAAAGTCAGCCTGGATAAAGCATTAGTGAAAATTACAGTACAAATAATACACAGCTATAATTAGATTAACCCCCTGCTCTGTGTCGGTCTTTGGCTCGTGGCTGGTAATGGAAAACTTGGAATATCAGGTTACTGAGCGCCTCTCTGGGATCCATCTGTTACAGCACCATTCACCCCACTGCTATTTTATTCATCCACCTGCTGACCCACTTCTGCTCTGTCTTTTGGAGACAAACGCAAAGAAGTCCAGTAAAAAGTGCTAAACTTGTACCCTCAAGTTTAGTGAGAGCCCAGCTATAGGTTACGTCATATTTATTTGATTGTGTTGGTAATATTTCTCACCATATTCTATGTCAACTTGGAAGTCGACAGAAGTATCTTAATATGCAGTTTTAATTATATACACGCCACATTAAACAATTAAATTTTTTGCCTTTAACAACATAACATTCAAAGTTATGGGATAAGAAATGAGAGCCCTTTAGTGCTCAGGCATCTGAAGAATCCAAGTCTCAGAAATACAGATTTTGTGTAAATTAGGCCAAAGGTGAAGCATTTGGAGTTCCGATGGAAGGGTAGATGCTTTCAGTGAAAAAAGGATTCAGCTTCTTGAATCCTCTTCAAGTTTTCCTCAAGATAAGAATGAGAAATAGGACCTTTTACAGGCTGCACACTTGAAGTTACGGGCACAAGGTGACAAGTTTGCGATTAGTACTCAGCAAGGAAATGAGCAAACTCCGCTAGTTCCACAGTTCTGAATGAAAGGAAGTAGAACTCTGAATGCTGGTCTGAATGAAAGGAAGTAGGACTCTAGTTGTCTGTGTATTTTTGCAGTAAAAATGCTATTTGAAAATCTGCCAGTGGACAAATTTCTGATATGTCTCCTTTAGTGTATACTAGCATACCATTTCTTACTAATGGACAGGACATACAAGACGATGACTGTATAATTTGTGTAATACGTTACTGTATGAAGGTACTTTGTATAATCATCTGATGATTCTGTAATTCACTACTACCTTAATCTGGCCATTTGTCAATTCTCCTTTCTCTCTTGTGCTCACAGGAACTGGAAAAGAAGGCAGCTCCTGAGGCTTCGTCTTTCCTGAGGCCTCGTTCCAGCAGCAGCTTCAACTCTCGGGTTCGCAGAGCCCCCACTCAGCCAATCAGCTCTGATCAAACGGGACCGACAGACAGGTGAGCAAGCTAATTAATAATAACTAACTAATAACTAACTAACTAATAACTATCTTTCTTGAAAACAAATGAACATAAACCAAACCTTCCCTGTCTCTCCTCTGTGAAGTAGCTCTCATGTTGCTGTGCCAGGTGATGCCCAGACGGAACAGACACAAGCGGAGGCCGAGCAGGACGACGCCAGCTCTAAGCTCTCTCTGAGTGAGAAACTGGCACTCTTTAATAAACTCTCTCATCCAGTCATGCCTAGAGCTGCGGGGGGTCCTAGAGGGCCAGGAGGGAACGGCGGCTCTGTAGAAGCCTCAGAGAGACGCAGGCAGAAGGGAGCACGTTACCGCACGCAGCCCATCACTGCAGATGAAGTCAACCTGGTCAGTGTGTGTTTGATGGTTTTATCACACTCGCCTTCCTAAAAGCACCATTCCAGTTATAACTTTGCTACAAAAGCATTGTTTGTATTACTCTAGTGTAGTTATTATTCTTTTACAGTAATGCCACAGCTATTATTATGAAGTTGTATTGAATTTCTAGAATATATCTAGGTTTCAGGAAGCCTTGTGAAGAATGTATGCAACAAGCCTAATGCTAAATACAAATAAAACATCTAAAACAGAAAATTTGAAACATGCAAAAAAAGATGAAAATAAATATGAAAAAGTGAACAAACTGAAATCCCTGAGGCATATCAGTACCTGTAACAGTAGCCTAATTTGGGTAGCTGCTCATGTGTACTATGGAAGATAAGATTTATTTGTAAGTACAGTCTGATGTGTTTGTACTTTGGATGGTTGCTGTATATACAAGAGAGGTCCATACAGTTTATTATTTTGCCAGTTACTTACTGTAGCTTGATTATTGCCTGATGCATCACAATAAACTTGCAATTCCTTGACCATGATATCTATACTCACTGGCTACACTCACTTTATTAGGAAAATCATACTAATACTGGGTAGGACCCTGTGTTGCGCATAAGACAGTCTCAATTCTTCATGCCGTGGATTCCACAAGGTGTTAGAAACACTTCTTTGAGATTCTGGTCCAAGTTGACATGATTACATCACATAATTTCAAAGGTGCTCTATTGGATTCAGGTCTGGTGACTGCGGAGGCCATTGAAGTACACTGAACTCATTGTTATGTTCATGAAACCAATTTGAGATGGCATGGTGCTTTATCATGCTGGAAGTAGCCATTGTAAGTTGGGGAAGTTGTGGCCATAAAGGTCAGCAGCAATACTCAAATGCTCGTCTGGTGTTAAGGAGCCCAGTTTGTGCCTAGAAAACATTCCCCACACTGTTACACCACCACCACCAACCTGAGTTGTCTACACAAGGCAGGTTGGGTCTATGGATTCATGCTGTTCATGTCAAATTCTGACCCTAACGTCTGCATGGTTCAGCAGAAATTGAGATTCATCAGACTAGGTGACATTTGTCAGATGTTCTGCTGTCTAGTTTTGGTGAGCCTGTGTCCACTGTATCCTCAGATTACTTTTCTTGGCTGACAGAAATGGAACCCAGTGGGGTCTCCTGCTGTTGTAGCCCATATACCTCAAGGATGTTAGTTGTATGGGCTACAACAGCAGACGTGTTGTGCATTCTGATATGCTTTTCTGTTTACATCGGTTGTAAATAGTGGTTATTTGAGTTACTGTAGCCTTCCTGTCAGCTTGAACCAGTCTGGCTATTTGCTTCTGACCTCTCTCATCAACAAAGCACCCAGCAGAGGGTGGCATGGTTGTGCAGCAGATAGCATTGCCACCTCACATCTCTAGGGTCCCTGGTTTGATCCTGAGCTCAGGTCGGGTACGTGGATTGGCTGCTCTCAAGTGCCCCCAAGGTGTGTACATGGTGGAACTGTAATGGACGGGTGGCATTCTTACATCATTCCCAGTGTTCTGAGGATAGGCTCTGGATCCACCATGACTCTGAACAGGACAAAGAGGTTACTGAAGATGAACAAATGAATGAATGAAGACCAGCAGAGGTTTTACTTGAAATTTCTACACTAGTATCTGAACAATATGGATCTCTTAATGCAGTGACACTGGTATGATCATTGACTGCTCAAGAAAGCACCTCAATCACCAGGCATTTCTTTCCGGCAGCCAAGATTTGAATACATCTGCAAGTCCTTCTATCTCTCTATCTGTCTCTCTCTCTTTCTGTAGGTGCAGAAAGGCCCTGTCCTGCTTCCTTCTCTGCATCTGCCCCCTGGCCTCTCTGAGCAGCAGCAGGCTCAATCTGTCAACCTCAAGCCCAGCGAAGTGCGTCTCTCTGACTCGCAGTCCAAGCCAACTGAAGATCACGAGCCCAAGACTGCTGTGCAGATCAAAGGCATCTTGAAGAAGACCAGCCCTGAAGACGGTGGCGTTAAGGGAGGGGCCAAGTCCGACAGCATCCCTACTGGACAAACGCCGGTGCAGAACGGACAGCGGAGTGAAAAGATTACACTTGTTACAGCAGGAGAATATTCTCCAGCTCCACGTTCTACTGCCCCCTGGAGGCAAAGAGTGAGGAAGGATGCCACCGCTTCCTCCCAGAGATCTCGCAGGCCCGCCTCCATGACTGAGGACTGCCTGTCAACACCACTGAGCACAAGAGACAGGTATGATTTCTCTCTATGTATTCCTGTCACTTCGGGTCTAACAGAGGGCCAACACCATGCATGTGAGAATGAATGAAAAATTTTGCTTTTTTGCAGGGTGTCTGAAGTTCAGGGAGGTGAAGAAGAACATGAGCAGAGGAATGGGACGATGTGCAGCATGCCAACCACCCAGGTGTGTGTGTGTGTGTGTGTGTGTATGTGTGTGTGTTTCTCTTTTGTATATCTCAGCAAAAGAACCAATATTTGCCAGTTGCTTAAATCTGGTTGACAACAGAATCCGGGCAGCTGTTAATAACTAGCCCTGCTGCTCCCCGATTACTCAGATGAGCTTGGTTCTTATTTCTGAGTGATGACATGATGTTATGTAAATGTCTTCAGCTGTGTCCTGTTGACAGACTTGTACAGTGTGTATGTGGATATTTCTTCTGCTCATTTTCTGTGTGTAGAGCAATGTTTAGACTCTTATTTAGCGTCTTCTGTTTGTCATTTTTCCTGTGCCTGCTTCTGTCTCATTCCTGTCCTGTGCTGCCTCCTGTAGGATGAGAGCAACATTGCACACGAGCCTCCAGCTCAGTGTTGGGTAAGGGTAACAAGTGTGTGTGGATTTTCAACGTCCAGTTGTTTTTAGGGTTTTTTAAATATTTGTTAATGACCACTTGCCTCCCATTAGAGATTCTCCATTAGACAGTATTATCTTTTGTATACACAACCAAACAAAAGTTTGGACATACTATATATTTTTAATCATCTTAAAGAGGCTTATGATTAAAAATGTGCTTCTAATACAAATGTAAATTATAAAGTCAAGTTTATACAAATATGTATTTATAAAGAGTATTTTTTTTTTTACTTAAAACAAGTTGTTTTTGCTTAAAATGAAATTTAAGGAGCTCATTAAACTCCTTGAGAAGGTGCCGAGTGTATGCAAGGCTTAATCAGGAATACTGATTTGACTGATTTTAAATTCTTTTTTCTTGGCTAATGTATACTTCCATTTGTGTTATTTCATAGTGCTGATGTCACAATTACACAATATTTTAGTTAGCCTTACGTTAATAAACCAGGCTAGCTTTTACAGTTAAAAAGTCATCATCAGGAACCATAACATAAGCTAAGCAAGGATAGCAAACTAAACAAGGATATGTTATTTCTGTTACACATGCAAATTTCAAAAATGGATTCATTTTACCCTCTAGTATTTATGTGAGTCTCTTTACTTTTCCTCTATCTTCCCTTCTTTTTTCTTCTTTCTTCTCCTTTCTTCTCTACTTTCCTGTCTTCCACACCACCTTTTGTCTCTCTTCTGTCATCTCCTTGCCTCTCATCTCCTGTCTTTAGGAGCCTGTCTATTCCTCTGTTTATGCTCTTCCTAGCACTCCCTCTCAGTACAAGATGTTTTTTAATGAGGTGAGTGTGTGTATGTGTGCAGATGTGTATAAATACAGCTGTATCTAAGCTTTAGGGTGAAGTTCTCTGCATGTTCCAGCGTCTTTTGATTGGGCTGATGCGTTGAGCTCTGATATGTGCTTTTTATCTATCCAGGCTGTTTTTCCTCAGCTGTAGCGCTCTGTGTGTGTGTGTGTGTGTGTGTGGAGCATGTCTTGCAAAGATAGAGTGATGCTTTTAGCATGTGATGCTATGAGCATGTGCTTTGGTGTATCAGTTGTGTGCTGCTTATATGGTGACCCATGGCTGGAAATGAAGCATTGGACAATTTCCTCCTTACCCTGAATGTAATCAATCAGACGAGACAGTTGTTGTCTGACGATACTTGAATTTAGATTGGTACTGGAGCTCCAAGGCTGAAGTGTATAACCTCCAGTTTATACAAACTGCAAGCTTAACTCATTACACACTTACTTCAAACTGTATTGAGTTGTGCAGTGTGTCAGATAGAGGTGACATTTCTGATGCTGTTTGACACACAGTAATGCATAAAAATGGACAAAAGGACAATCTAGAGCTAAAACCATCATTGTGGCCATTTTGGAGTATAATCTCTTTCTTCATTAGCACATAGTTTGGAGGTGCTCCACAGGAACGTTAAACTCGGGCCCAAAGTGGCCCAAAGTATGAAGATTAATTTTGGAATAAACACGTGCGATGCAAAGCAGAGTTCCTGTTACCACCCCATAGTTTTCTATAGCAGTATGTCCTGAAGTGTTTTATTCCTTTTATTCCACAACACTAACAGTTGTTTTATTTAATAAAGAATACCACAGCATACATTTTATCTGTTCATAGTTAGATTCAATTTTGTGGAATGCCCACAAAACAAGTAAATTTCTGTTATCATTTGTGTTCTGGAAGCTAAATACATCACCAGATCCACCAGCGTCTCTTTTTTTCTTTCCTGTGTCAGAAAACATAACGTTACAGTTTTATCTATAACTGATACAAAGCTCTGACACTGAAGACTCCTTCCATTACTAAATAAACATCTCCTCACAGAAAACAATTACACATGTTTTTAAAAACAGTCCCTGTGTAAGTTGTTACTAAAGAAATGATAACATATTAGAAACTGTGCATTAATATAAACCTGGGATTTGCTTTGCAGCCAGAACTACTGTCAGAGCTGCTGTTACAGAGAATTAATCAACACCTTCTGACCAGTCAGATTCAAGAATTCAGCAGCGCTGTGGTATAAGCTTCTTTTACTGGATACCAAAATTAGCCTTGCAGTTCCAGTGCATTTATAGAAGGGAATGTCCGATATCGAACATGTCTTGGTGATTTCATTTTGTGTAAGAGAAAAATTCTCTCTCTCTCTCTGTAGAGAAGTTTGTCGTACGAAGCTCAGGAGGTTTCCTCACCCACTCAAACACAACCACAGGCACCCTGCAGAGAAAAGGTATGACACGCACATAGACAGTGTATATACACACACAGAAATGGGTGTAAGATGAATAAAGTGTGCAACTGTACTTGTAGGAGAACGCTGTGGAATCTGAGGCTCCCGTGCAGAAGGAGGCTGAGACGCAATCAATGAGTTTTGACGAACCACAGGAACCCCAGCAGCCTGTTGCCATGGAGAGAGCCAAAGAGGTCGCGACCTCTGACACCCCCTCATTCCTCGAGTGTCAGAGCAGTCCAGGAGACACAGAGCAGGACCTGAGCACTGTCTGCCAGTCGAACACTCCCATGTAAGACCAGTGTGTTTGTGTGTATGTGTGAGAGAGAGAGAGAGAGAGAGAGAGAGAGTGAGAATGAGTGCAGAACTTTAGGCAACAGCCTCAATGCGTATCATATTTCCCTGAGTGGCTGTATATAAATTCGGGTTCTGCGCATTTTAGCAGTTATAAAAGTTTGAAAATGTTAAGTATTACTCACTAATATTTGTGTATGATAGGGTTTGCTGAAAATGATCAACCATAGGGTGGTGTGATGTGACTCACCTTGAAGTGGAGTTACGAAAGTTAATTATTTTCCTATAACAGAACAACCTGAACTGTTTTATTCCTTATACCACAGCAATTTGCCAATGATTACACTTTTTTTTAATTAAAAATGACACGTCACATGTTGTATCCACTTATAGTTAGATTTGGTGTTGTGGAACATCCACAAGACAAGTTAGTTCCTGTTATCGCTTACATTACAGCAGCATTCTCTCAAACAGTCATTCTCTCACCAGCCTCTTTTTTCCCTCTCTGTTTAAGTTTGCGGTTTGAAAATGCAGCTTGTCCTGTTACCAAGAAACTCTAAAGCACAAATTCCTCGGTTACAGCTTTATCTCAGATTGTAACAAAGCACTGAAACTGGAGAATCCTTCCATAAATGCTAAATAAACACTGTGGTATAATAAGATATACAATACCTTACACACTCACCATCCACTTTAATAGGAACACCTGTATACCTGCTCATTTACGCAGTTCTCCAATCAGCCAATCATGTGGCAGCAGCACAATGCATAAAATCATGCAGATACAGATCAAGAGCTTCAGTTAATGTTCACATCAAACATCAGAATAGGGAAAAAGTGTGATCTCTGTGACTTTAACAGATGGACCTGTATCTGCATGATTTTATGCATTGTGCTGCTGCCACATGATTGAATGATTGGAGAACTGCATAAATTAGCAGGTGTTCTTATTAAAGTGGACAGTGAGTGTATATTCCTATTTTCTTTTAGGATACTCTGTAATGACACTATCATTTATTAAAATACATCACAAAAAGTCAACAAAGGGCTAAAATCATCATAGCATCAGTTGTGATCAGTTGTGTGTGTTCCTCAGCACAGAGTTTGGTGTCAGTTTGGTGTGTGTGTGTGTGTGTGTGTGTGTAGATTGAGCTCTGCAGTAGCAGAGCATCGTCGTTCGGTCAGGCCGTCCCGCCGTAATCAGGGTTCGAGGAATCCGTTACGTGTTCTCGCAGCCCGAGACGACATCATGCAGGACTTCATGCAGGCCCACGAAGACCCTGAGGCCATGGAAACCAATAAAGGTGAATCACGTGAGCCTGAACACTCTGATAAGTGTGTAATCACAGTCCAACTTCAGACCAAAACAGCAGATGTGATGCATGCCCTAAATAAAAGTTTAGTCTTCCTTTCTCTTTTTACTCTGTTCAGAATTAGATTAGTAGTTTAGATTTTGTCTTGTCTTTTCTCCCTCAGCTGAAAATAATCACAGCTCCACTAACTCTTCATCTGCCAAGACTGTCCCAAGCCCTGTACCCTACAGCAACCTGATGCTAATCCTTGTGAAAGGTAACGTTTTCTCCTTCTTTTTGAAAGAAAGTATTGAAAGTAATGCAGATCAACTCTCTTTACTTGTTACATAGATTGTCTTTCTATTTCCAGGTTTTTCTTTTATTGTATAAGTATATTTTGTTTCAGAACAATGTTGTTTTCTAACTGACAATTGACCTGCCAGGAGATTTTTCAGTAGACCACTATTTGAGGATTGTGGGTAATATATTTTTTGCCCTGTGTCAGGATGCAGACGAGTGCAGGTACGCTTGGTGGAGCCGGTAGCTCGCTCCCTGAACAGCGGGGACTGCTTCCTGCTGGTCACTCCATCACTGTGCTTCCTCTGGACAGGGCAGCTGTCCAACACCTGCGAGAGAGAGAAGGTACACACACACACACACACACACACACACACACACACACACAAACATACTTGTATTACTGCAAAAAATTCCTGTCTGCTAAACCCCACAAAGTAATCTTCCTATTATCAACACAAATGCAGAATGTTAGATTATAGTCCATGTTAACATTATGTTTAATATACATGCTTTATTTTTATCAATGGAAATGAAATGTAGCTTCAAGAACTGCATCAGAAATCAGCAAAACAGTAAACCTGCAGCTCAACCAGTCAAATCTCTAAAATTTCAGTTGACAACTAGACAGTATTATTGCTCTTGTAATGCTCTTTTTCTCTTCCTCCTTCCTTTTCTTCTTCTTCTACTGCTTCCTCTTTGCTTTGTCTTCTTCTTCTAATTCATCTACTGCTTCTTTTTATTCTTCTTTGTCTTCTTATTCCTCACTGTTAATTTCTGTACTACTACTACTACTACTTCCTCTTCTGCAACTTGTTTCTTCTTTCTTTGGTCCTTATTCTTTATTTTCCTATAGTTTTTTTTTTCTTCTTCTCCTGTTTCTTCTTCTTCTTTATCTGCTGCTGCTCCTGTTTCTTCTTCAACTTCTTCTTATTCTTAATCTTCTGCTTTTTATTTTTCTTCTTCAGCTCCTTAGGCTTCTTCTTCTTCTTCTCTTCTTCTTCTTCAAATTATACATTAGTCTTTATTTTTTTAAATGTCTTTTTACTTTTCCTTGACACTAAGTACCATGATTTTTGTTCATATTGATGATTATGCATTATTAATTCTGTATTATTGATTGGCGGTTTGTCTAAGGCCTCTGCCATGGCCTCAATGGTTGTGTCCCAGCGGGATCTGGGTTGCCAAGCAACAGAGGTCATTCACTTGGATGAGGGATTAAACACGGACGACCCACAGGCTGCAGACTTTTGGAAACTTTTGGGAGGAAAAACCTCTTACAGTGGTTAGAGACTCTCACAAATCAGCATCATCTTTTTGTTCTAGTTATGACACATTATGTTTGATTTGGGACTGTGTTTTGTGTATGTGTGTGTGTGTGTGTGTGTGCGCAGGCTGTTCAGATGATGATCAGCAGTATGAGATGGCGATTACAGAATCAAACTGTGTGTACAGACTGCAGGGAGACAGACTCCTCCCACATGAGCAGGGCTGGGCCTCAATGCCACGCCTCCCTCTGCTGGACTCCTCCCAGGTGATCGCTCACACACAAATGTAATGTAGATTAAACTGGATTGCAGTTCTTTGTCAGACTTTGAGTTTACCTTTTGTCTTTAATATCCAAGCACTGCATAGTACTGACACTCGCACATTGCTGGATGATGACTGTATGGTGTATTAAGTGAAATGTGGGACTGGCCTGCAAAATAATCAGACCTCAATTCCATAATCACAGGAGAAATAAGAAAACTCTAGCTGATTTGTGCACCCAGTCATTGGAACAGTGGGCTGAAATTGACAGGAAATATGTCAAGACACTGCTGGATTTCTGTCAGGATTGGTGGTGTTATTGAGGCAAGTAATGGCGCAACCAAGTGTTAGGAAAGAAATGTCACATGTGACTAAGTTTCACCTGCAAATTCAAATCCAACATGTTTCCCAATGGGATTGAGTTTTGGTGATTTTTCAGGTCAGTCAAAGTTGCACAGTATTTCATCAGGCTCCCTGGACAAGTCACGCATATACACATTCAGTTACATAAATTCCATTCCTCGACCTATTTACAATGTACAACAAAGCGCTGTTATTGGTGAATGATTCCTGATTCAAAATTACTCATTTTGTTTCCCTGGGGATCGTAGATTAGTGATTTTCCTGCTGATTCCTGCTTTTTTTTTTTTTTTTTTGCTTCTCAGAGCCTGCTGTTTGACTTTGGCAGTGAGCTCTACTTGTGGCATGGGAAAGATGTTTCCCCCAGTGACAGGAAGCTGGCACTGCATTTGGCTCAGCAGGTGTGGAGCGGAGATTATGACTACAGCAACTGCAGGATGAACCCCCTCGACCCCTTCGGGAGCAACACCCAGATTCAAAGGTATGTTTAATAAACATACAGGCAGCTAGGACTATCATACAATAGGGAGATTATATAACTAGACACATTTTTGTGCATGTGTGTGACTTTAGGAAGGGTGTGGGTCGGCCAGACTGGGCTCTGTTTGGCTGTGTTTTTGAGCAGAACGAGACCGTTCTCTTCAGGATGAAGTTTGTGGATTGGTGTAAAAAGATGGAGGATGTGACTCCTAACGGACAGGAAGTCAAGCAGGTGAGCAGATCAGCAACATCCACTGAGGTAATGAGATCTCCCTAATCATGATGTACTCATTACTCATGCTCATTAATTATTTTATCAGGTAAACCTATATATAGGCCACTTTCTATGTATACAGTTGTGCTCTTTGCATCTACTCAGTGATAGAGAGCACCATAGACCCACCTCTATCCACATACTAAAGAATAAATCAATCGGAGTTGCTGTTACTTGTTGATAAGAAAATAATGAACAACAGGGTGGTGTGATGCTGCTTGATGCAATGCGGAGTTACTCTTACCACCCTGAAGTTGATTGTTTTTTCAGTAATGTCCTGAAGAGCTTTATTCCTCTCATACCACAGCAATTTGCCAATTGTATTAATTAAACAAAGATACATCATAACTTTTATCCATTTATAGTTACATTTAAGGTTATGGAATGTCCACTAAACAAGTTAGTTACTTCAGCTGACAGTAACCTTCTCGAACTCTTTCTCTACAGACCTCTTTTCTTGTAGACTGTCCAGCTGACACATGGTCATGTGATGCCAAAGCCCTGTTTGCTGGTAGGTGTGTGTCAGGGGCGGAGCCTGTCATTCTACATGGTGTGGACATGCAGAGAGGGCGGGACTTGGTTACACTTGTCGATGGCCAGCAGGCGGAGCTCAGCACTGTTTCTGTAGAAAGTTGGCACACTGGCATGGGAGAAGATTGCAGAGTGGCTTCAGAGAGCATGGGGCAGTTACATGAGGACAACACATACGCTATACGCTGGATGTACCGTCTCAGTGTTACAGGTGAGTTTGTGTGTGTGAGACGGTGGCTTATGGGGCAATATGGGATCATTATCGTGCAAAATTGTAACAATACTCAATATCCTTATACAATTTTAACTAACTTTAATGTTATTCAGAGTAACAAATTTTTTGTTTATTTTTTCTTTACCTGTTGTTCCTTTGGAAATATTTTTTACATTTACAATTTTTGTATTGTTCACAATTTGTTTACATCCCAACAAGCTCAGCTAAACTAAATATTGTGATACTTGAAAAAGTTTTCATATCATTGTATACAGTGTATCATATTATACCTTGCCCATATTGCCCAATCATTGTAGTGTTTGCCTAAAAAAACTAATTTTAAGGTTTACTGTGTGTCCTGGAATATATTTGTAATTATGTGTGCGTGTTGTCTGTGTGTAAATTTCAAAAGGCATCTCTGAGGATGAAAGTTTGGACCAGGAAAGCTCTGCCCTTTTCATCTGGCAGGGAAGGCACTCACAGATCAACAGAAAGGACCTGTCCTTACCACTATCCTTTGCGAATGAGCCTCAGGTGAATGTAAAAGAAGGGGAGGAGCCACCGTGTTTTCTGCAGCTTTTCCAAGGAGGGCTGGTCATTCACAAAGGACACAGCAAACACACAGGTCAGTATCTGTTCACAACATAGCACACTTAAAAACTTATTATAAAACTTAAAATAAGTAGTAAAACACTTGTGGGGTATGCTGTTGTAGGAAAATAATCAACGACAGGGTGGCGTGATGCAGAGTTAATGTTACTTTTCTTTGTTTATAATCTGTTTATGTGGAGCGTTTACCATACAAGTCTCCACACTGGTATTATAGAAACCATAACAAATTAAAGCGAGCACATTGATGTAAATCTGTTATTTGAATTACAGCCTACAATATTGTCAGAGCTGCTGTTATAGAAAATTAATCAACCCCTTCCAACCAATCAGAATCAAGAAGTCAACAGCATTGTCATGTATATATCTGATCCTTCATGTTGTAATAACCTGTGTGTGTGTGTGTTTTCAGGTGACTGGCGCCTCTTTTGTGTGAGGGGTGCTGTGCCGTTAGAGGCCAGTCTGTTGGAGGTGGAGTGCTGTACCTCCAGCCTGCGCTCTCGTGGTTCTGTGCTTCTGATAAACATCCAGCAGGCGGTGCTTTACCTGTGGCACGGCTGCAAGGCCCACGCTAGTGCACGCCAAGTCGCCAAACACACCGTCCAGCAGCTCACACACACGTAAGACCTGTGCCTCAGACTAATGAGAAAAAAATGTGAGAAACTCCAAAAAAATTACTACATTAATTTCAAAAAGTAGTCACATGATTTGAAGGTGTCCATCACATCGGACAACATTTTGACCCTGTACGAAATAGTGTTGCAGTAGATCACAAATTGTAACACATGATACACATAGCATTTGGTTTTGGACACCATCACTTGATATTTCATTGGCTTACCTGAGAATGGATCTATTTTTCTTGTACAGAACATAACCAGGTTACAATTTCATGAATCAAATAGCTACCTAGCAAACTAGCTAAATAGCATGCTAACTACCTAAGCTGTGAAAATGTCTTTAGTGGACATTGTTATGCTTCAGTGTGGATAGTTTTGAATGTGATGGATGTGTATTAGGCGTCCTCCTGAGATGGAATTGAGCAACAGCAGTCTGAATATTCAGGAAGTAGAAGAAGGGGCGGAGCCTGCAGAGTTCTGGAATGCTATTGGGCCACAGGATAGGAAGGCTTATGACTGCATGCTGCAAGGTGACACTCTGAAATATCCTATAATATGCTATGTATAGTAAGAAAATCCCTAATTTGAAATATCTTAATTACAATAAATAAATTATTGTGCTCTTGTGTTCTTTATAGATCCTGGCAAGTACAACTTCACTCCCCGCCTCTTTCACCTGAGTGCCCAATCAGGAATGTTCAAAGGGGAGGAGCTGTTGTGCGCATCCCGGGCAACTGGGGTCATCACGGCAATGCCTTTTTTTCAGGACTGCTTATACTCCGTGCCACAGCCAGGTGAGAGTGATATGCAAAATACACAATTATACACACATGCACACACACAGATAGAGAGTAAGGCATAGACAGAGGCAGAAAGAGAGAGAGGCAGACACAGAAACTGAAAGAAAGACAGGCACAGAGACAGTGAAAGAGAGAGACAGGCAGGCAGAGAGACAAATACAGACTGCAAGATAGATAGACACAGAGACTCAGAGAGACAGACAGAGACTGTGATATAGACAGACACATAGGCTACAGAAGAGAGAGACAGACAGACATAGAAGACAGTGTGTGTGTGTGAGAGAGAGAGACAGAGACTGTGTGAGAGAAAAACAGACACAGAGACTGAGAAAAATAGAGACTGGATGAAGGAGAGATAGACATGGATACTGTGAAAGAGACAGACAGTGAGAGAGAGAGAGAGAGAGAGAGAGACACACACACACACACACACACAGACTGCAAGAGAGACACACACACACAGTGAGAGTGAGACAGATTAAGAGCAAGAGAGACAGACATGGAAACAGGCAGGCATCAGACAGGCAGAGAGATGGTATCGGGAAGTAGATGGTGATTTGCGCTTGTCTCTGCAGCTCTGTTCCTGCTGGATAACTCGTTGGAAGTTTATCTATGGCAGAGCAGCTCGGCTCACACCTCACAGCGCCCCCTCTGGGACACAGAGAGGAAATGTGCCATGGAGACGGCACTTCAGTACTGCAGAGGTCAGAGAAAGTGGCAATAGGAGTAGAAACGGGTTTGATGTTTGTCTTAGTGATGGTGCCAGAGGAATTTAGTCCATGTTCCGTACCTGTGTGTGTGTGTGATACAGAGAGAAACCCCAGACGGCCTCCTATGGCTTATTTTCTTGAGGAAGGAGCCGAGCCTCTCACTTTCACTAATGTTTTCCCATCCTGGGAGAGACGAGTAACACAGGTCAGTAGGAGATCATCATCATCATCATCATCATCGTCACAGTAGGGCTGCATGGTAATATCTAAAATGAAGAGCAAGATGATTTTGCAAATAACATGGGAATTTAGCTTATGCCCCTCAACTGAATTTTCAGTTTATTCTGTACAATATTGTTTAGGCAGGAGGTTTTATTTAATCTATGATTGAGTTTGTTTTAGCATTGATTTAGATTTTATGATTAACTGTATGTTTTATTTACCTTAATCTTACTAAATTATGTGGTATAATCATTTGCAGCCATTTTTTCATATTTATTTATCTGTACACATTGTATTTTACTAGTTTAACTCCACAGAAATCAGCCTATTTCACATAAATGCACACTCAATTTTCTTAGATTGTTTTTATCTTTTAAATATGAACCAAATTAAACTCTAGAGCATGCTGTGATTGCACAGACAGCTGAAGCATGCATGGGGAGCTTGTGATTTAATGCACCAGAAGAAATTAAAAATGATCTCTAATGCCCATTAATTAGCTAACATTAGATAAGCTCACAAATGTCACTGTCGATTGTGTTTGTTTAATTAAGGAAGCTGAGCACAAGTAAAGTATAATTAACTGTGCAGCCCTTTGTCTTATGTAAAGTATTTCTGGGCATGCTGTTATAGGAAAATAATCAATGACAGGGTGGTGTGATGCAGCCAAAAACGAAGCACAGTTAAGAGTTTTTTTTTTATCCATTTCATGTTATGAAACATTCATGAAACAAGTTAGTTATCATTTTATGTTACTGCAGCTATAAACAGTTATTCCCTCACCAGCCTCTTTTCTTTTTTGCAGTTATTGAAGGTAAATAGGTTGAACTAAAAAAATACAGATTGTCATGTTATAGAGAAACCACAAATCCTTCCATCCTGAAGACTTTCCCATGTCTGAACACATAAGGGTACAGCTTTACCTCTGACTGTTACAAAGTGCTGACACTGGAGACTCTTTCAATACCATAATCAACAATTAGATGTTTTTCCAATCCAGTAATGTGACGCAGCTTCCATTCTGTACATGCTGCTGTTATAGGAAATTAATCACCACCTTCTGACCAATCAGACTTGAGAATCCAACAGTGATATAAATCTACATTAGGTGATGCTGGTGAATTAAATCGAATGGTGTGTGTGTATGTGTGCGTGTTTCTGCAGGCGCCCTCAGTGCAGAAGAAGCTAACATTAGTGCAGGATGCATTAGCTCTCCTCAGCGGGACTCAGTACTCTGTGCAGGATCTACTAACAAGACCTTTACCAGACGGGGTGAACCCTCTGCACCTGGAGACCTATCTGTCTGATCATGACTTCCAGGTCAGTTACTAAACCTTCATATGTGTATTTGATCGAGGTTACGCATTTGAAATGTCTTGGAAAAAGTTGAATGTGTTGAACTTTAAAATGGGGCACATGTAGGGTGAGGGGCACATGCAATTTGCATATATCCAGTGGATAGGAATTGCCCAAGACTTAATTAGGGAGAAAATGTGGTTTAAAAAAAAAAACCTCAAGCAGCTTTGGGTGACTGTTAAAGACTACATGTTCCTTGTGTTTAGGCTGCTAAACCACAAGAAGTTCCATGGTTCCACATTTTCGCATTCCTATAATGTGATATTCTAGGGAGAACTGGGCACAAAATATTCAGACTGGAGAATGGTCGTGCAATTTCATTTCATTTTCTAGGTAAAACAGTGGCTTTTTTTTTTTTTTTTGATTTAACATTATCTAGCAGTAGCATTATTGGTGATTTGCAAATGATCAGTAATTTGCTATCAGTTATAAAAACTAAAGTTCCTCTTATAAGAGTTCTGTTTCCTTGAATGCATGACATGCTCATGTCTCCAGTTGTCTCACGTCGCTCAGAAAGAGCCAAAAATTCTTAAAACCTAGAAACCAACAAAGGCATTTTTTGGAAGGTGGAAGCTGGAAGCTGATAATTATGGTTGCCCCCTTGTGATGTGAATGCAGCGTTAGGGTTTAGAAATGTAAACTAGCATGAGAGATAAAGCATCAAGCAATATGTCTTTGTTTGCAGGTGGTTTTAGGAATGAAGAGGAAAGACTACAATTCCTTGCCAGAGCTGCAGCAGTTAAACCTGAAAAAGAGCAAAGGCCTGTACTGAAGCTGCATTTGAAAGACTACTGACCCAGAACTACTGAAGCAGTTTAAATTTCTATGTTAAGCAGAAGACTTTTTTTTGTAGTCCTTGTTTTTGAAATAATCCTATTTTCTTGTAATGTCACCCCCTTTTTCATGTACAGTTTAAAACCTAATGATTATGTAAGAGAGAGAGAGAGTGTGTGTGTGTGTGTGTGTGTGTGTGTGTGTGTGTGTGTGTGTGTGTGTTTTGAGTGTGGTCACTTTAGTGCCTTACAGAAATTCATCCACTGATTTTAGCCAAAAGTCCAGGGGGCTGAGGAGGACTGCCTGCCTACACTCACTCAATGGCTTTCGATTTCCTCTCTCTTATCAGCCAAAGCTGTTTTGTTTTCTTTCTCCTTCCTTTCCCTTTCTACACTTTTTCCCATCTTTTCTCATCACTAACCCTTTATTCCAGGCCTGGGGGGAAAATGTGAATAAAAAAAAACATTAGTTGTTTTACTGCCGTGGAATTAAATCTGGTATCTCTTATCAGCTATAAGAACACAAATAAACTGGAATGAAAAAATTTTCTCTATGAAACTTTAATTTGACTGTACATATTGGATTACAAATGAAAGAAATAAAACAGTAAATTGAAAAAGGTGAAAGTCTGCAGAGAAACAGCAACTAACTGAGACAGTGGATATACTAGAATATAAAGGTTATAAAGGAAGACTCAATCATTTTTTAATCCAAACTTCACATCTGTAGTTTCCCAAACTGAGGCAATTCTTTGTTTATTTTAAAATATGCTGGTGACTTTGGTAAGGAAAAAACATTGTTTAATTCATAATTTCTAGAAAGAGTTTGATTAGATCCAAATCTGACAACTACAGGATGATTCATCAAAACATTTTCACTGCTTTCCTAGAAATTAGAAACTGTAAAATTAAAATAAGAATATTTACAAAAGACAGTGCATCATATTTTCTCCACAAGGGCATATAAAAAGCTCTAAAACACCAGTTTTGATTTCATGGCCACTGTAATAGCAATATTATGATAGCATGTGCTCAGTGTTAGGCTGGCAATGGTTAAGACTTTTGTTAATGTTTAAGCTGGTTGTATTGGCATTTGTTAGGTGTGTAAGCAGTGTGGTGAGGTCTGGAAATTAGAAAGGCTTTAAACATCATGTGATTTAGGATTACAGGCCACAAAAATGGAGTGTGTGTGTTTCTGAGTTTATGATTAGTAGAATCTGGGATCTTTGTATCTGAACATGAATTTTTAATTTTGCTCCACAATCTGAGAATATAATGATACACACTAGTGCTTCCTTTCTAAACTAACTCCACATTTTATACATGACTATATAACTAAACACTTGTGAATACTGTGCATATTAAATATGTATGTTTCTTGTTCACTATATACAAACATTTAGCTGATTTGAGGCAAGAACATGAATTTTGATATGTTTGTGTACTTATTGTGCCTACCAGCTGCAATAATATAGACAACCAGAACAACAGATCCATATATGAATACAGTTTAGGAGGTTTAAACTACCATGCTATAAAAAAAGAGGTGGATAAGAATAGTATAAGTGCCCCTGATTGTTTTAACTCATTTACACTAATAGTGAAAAAGTAGAAAGTGATTGTAACTATCGCTGCAAGCAATGTAACAGATTAAAAAAGACGATTAAAACAAGAAGGTAAGGTGTTTGTGCAAGAAAAGCTATTGCTAAGTATATGTGTGGATTGCATTTGACATTTTCTGTGTCACAGTACCCTACTTGCTGTGTGTGTGTGTTTGTGTGTGTGTGTGAGTGTGTGTGTGTGTGTGTGTGTGTGTGTATTTGTGACTCAGATGGACTGCTCTCTTTCTGGTAGTCGTCTCTCTGGTTCTGACGCCAAGGCTGCCTCCCTGAGCACTACCATGTGATCCTCAGCTGCATGCAGTGATTGGTCGATCCAGTCCAGGCTGCCAGACATGTGACAGGCGTTCCGCGTAACCAGCACTAAGTGACTGACGGACAGCAGCAATGCTGTAGCCCTGAAAGTATATAAAGAAACATTGTGAGAGCAGGAAGCATGGTGAAGACCCTCCATGTTCCAAACTGCTTACAAGTACAAACACTGGGGATATTCATCCTAATGCTCTAGTTCTTCACTTGTGACTCACCTTCTGCTGCTGTGAATGGTCCCTCATGAATACCCTAAAGATTTACACTTCCCAAAACCATTTTCAAGCCTGCCAACCCCAAAGGGAAGTACTGTATAAAGCCAGGAAAGGGGGCTTGAAAGTGCATTAAAAAAAAACCAATTCTATATTTTCCTTTCAAAAATCACTTGTCTAGTGTCCCTCACAGAAACCGTGAAATAACTAATTTGATCTTTTTGGTCAAACTTTTTTGCCCTTTTTTTCCTCACTGAAATTTTGGTACATCCCCAATAAATATGCTCAACTGATGTTAAGTAAATACTTGTCTAATGTTAACTAAGTTGAACATACAATGATAGATTTTATTTCAAAACATACTCAGAGATGGGGGGAGACGGCAGGGCTTCCAGAGAGTGTCAATTAATATGGGAGAGTTCAAAACACCTATGCAAATCTCAGTTATTCCAGTTTCATATGTCAGCTGGCTCATCTCATTTTATTATTACCTAAGTGAGAGTCAAACCTGTAAGATGACTTATATACTAAATAGCAAATATAGTTACCTGGCATCGAGGAGGATTGGGTCCAGTGGGGGATACATCGACCGAACCACATCATCTACCCTGTGAAATCAGAGATGATGATATAGAGTATTCTCCACAGTGTAATAATATGCTCCTAGCTGGACATTCCACTTTAGTTCACTTAATAATGAGCGAACAACCATCTATGGACTGTCACCACTCTGTAAGGTGACTGCCATAACCAGCCCATTAACATATAGTCAACATTTTACAGTTGTAATTGGTAGCAGATAAAAGTACATTTAGCATTGCGGAATGTCTGCAAAACAAACCATATCTTTTATTTTAACATACTTTTAAAGTTGATGTTAATAACTTTAACATTAACTCACAAAAATATCATATTACTGAGAAACCAGAAAGCTTAAACTCCTTTGTCCTGAAGACTTCCCAATAGCATAAGTCTTACTGACTGCTACAAAGCACCTACATTTCCTGACACTGAGAATCATTTTGTCGCCATCTAATCATGGTTTGGTAACTGATTTTTACCAAAGAGTACTGGAAGTTTATCACAGCAAAATTAGGTTCCATAAGTATATGCCCACTTACTGTAAATATCTACTTTAAAACACATCCAGTTTACACAGTTTTGGTTTTTGGACATAGTTTTAGCAAACTACAATGTCAATAGTGCAGCCATTTTGGCCAAGCACAATCACTTTATCATTCTGCCTGCTGCACTTCTCCTTAAAAGACTGAAGGCAGAATTTACAGAACTCTCGCCATGTTACCAAAGTGTTCATTTAAAACCCGAGATTTATCTCATTTGAACTTAAATGCATGGAAATGCTGGAAAGAATTGGGTGAAACAGACATCCATTACTTGTTAGCACCATTAGGGAAAATTATAACTTGCCAAACTATTCCTTTAATAATGTGGAAAAGACAGATGAACTGAAGATTATTTGTTTAATTAGTGCACATGAACATGACTGGAGGTGTTTGATTTGGTTTCCGTTCCTTATTTACCTGGGGCTGATGCGTTTGGCCACCGTGATGATGTCACTAAGGCTGGCAGGGGCTTTTACCTTTGCTCCAGAGCCCATCGTCATGGCAACAAGTTTCTCTGTCAGAGTGTGGCATATCTGTATGAAGGCAATCAATATTCGAATGAACCCAATCAGCAAAAAGATGTTTTAAAGTATGATAACTGCCGTGTGATTGCTGAGTTCAGACCTTTGAGAAGCACATAAATTACCTTCAGGATGGAGATACAATGAGACACTAGGCCACTGGGGATAGAGAAAGACAGAGACAATCAAATGTGTGATGAGAAGATGGCTGATAAGTGTGATATTATGTTGATCTTGTGTATAATTATCATTATGACTGCAGAGAAGGACATGGTGAAGAGGCCATACGAGGCGTCTTCGATCCACTCCTCATTCTCTAGGATGGCTTCGATGTGTGGGTTGGTGATGACCACGTCGTCCAGCTCCAACTCGGATGGCTCGCTCTGAGTCTCCATCGCTCCAATCAGATCCACTGTGGGCCTGAGTGGAGAAATTAAAGCTTGAGAAGTGTAAGTGACATTGTAGACTGGATACTTAAGCTTGAGGACTGCAAGAAGTATAGCATAATAAAATCTTGAAAAAAGAACATTGATCGAAATAGTGAATACACAAACTTTAATAGTTTTGTTAGGTGATACTCATGGATGTGGCTTAATGTTCAGGAATAATAAAGCCTGAGAAGTTAAAATAATGTTTTGTAAGAGAACTTTGAATGGTCAAAGTTTCTGGCTTTACTTGGACTCGAAGTGATGCAACAGGTTGGGCCGATGGCAGTATCGATGACGACACACAACCACCAGTGCCACGAACGATGCCAGGAAAATGGTGGCCAACACTCCGATGGCCACAATAACCACTGTCTCCATCGTGATGTGTCCGATGCAGGGGGCGTGATCAGAGGCTTTAACCAGATGTCTGGGGTTCATCTGAGGGAACAGAGGCCAAATTTCAAACATTAAGATACAAGTTGCTTTAAAAAGTATCATAAGGCTTTAGGTAGTGTATAAGGAATTGTCAAAACACATGCACAAATGCATGTGGCTCTGGACTTGAGAAGGAAAAATATTTTAAAAACATTTATTTGTTTGGATTTATTATTCAATACACTTATTTTCTCCTGTCTGCATTATAAAGGTCGACTAAAATGGTTTTGCCACATTGGAACCCAATTCCTTTAAGAATAAACAGGATGCATAGCAAAATGTCAGAGTCGGCCTTTAAGTGCAAAAAGTTAAAAAATAAACAAAAATAGCACTCAAACCTTTAATGAAAAAGCCCTTTGTGCAACAGTCTCAACTGTGGGATTTCTTGAGTGCACTTTCCATTGTGCAAAAAAATGTCCAAAAATAGTAAAAAACTCCAAAAATTGCACCAGGGCTGGTTTAGACATACTTAAAGATTAGTGCCAAAAAGAGAAGTGACGTATTTAACTGAGACCCCCATTCAATTTCTCAGCATACAGTATATATAGTGTTCATATAAATCCAATCACTCATGAGTTTAACACTAACATCTAACCTTTAATAATTAACCCTTTTGTCTATTCAAATACTCTATAATGTGAAGCCACACCTGCTCTCTAAGATCTCTTTATTTTATAAGGTGTGTGTGTGGGAGTGAGCATGAATTTATCAGGACCACACCTATCGAACCTTTACCCATGAGTAAGTTGATCATTAACTTCTGCTACATTAACTCTGGTGTGTGTACAGACTTGAACACTGTCAGTACTGTGCAGTGTGTTAGGTGATGGTATGTTAGGTTATCGTGCTCGCTTTATTTTCAAAAATAAACTTTACTCTTATTGCTAAAGCATAATCTTATGAATATATTTAATATTTAGTGTGTATTAGATGTGTGGAAAAAACATGCATTTCTGCATTTTACTCTCAGTTTTATAAGATCAGAGAATGTCAACTAGAAAATTATTTATATTCTTTATTTATGTTCCAGCTTCACATGACCAATTAATAACATTAGTTATTAAATGATAAATACAAATCTGCATTATGTGCAAAAATTTCTCCTCAAATTCTCTGCAATTTTCAAATATAAGGCATTATTAATAATTTAATTCTAAAAATAATTTATAATATTATTCACTTCGTCAATTTTCTCATTTGTACAGAACTTTACATCATTCTGGACACAGCTAATATTTCTTTCTTCTTATATTACTTATTTTATTAATATTTACTACAAATGATTTGAAACATATGAAGTCACACAGTGCCACCATTATGTTAGATATATTTTATATAGGCTCTGAAATTGAAATAAAGGTAATATTACATTGAAAACATGAATTCCAAATGTTTGACCTAGGATTTTAAAAATGGTTGGTCTTTTTTTTTTTTTTTTTTAATCGAAGTGAGATTTATTTCTGTCCTCTGTTGGCCATCGCGGCTCTGTGCTCCATCAGAAACGACTCTCTAATGCTGATTATTCTCTGAAATTCTGTTTTTGAATGCTGGAATTCTTTAATCGGATCTATTCAACCCACTCAGACTGTATCAGGCCTCCGCAATTTCTTACAGCGTTCAGGGTTGCCAGATTAATCAGCTAAAATATACCTCTATCTCATATCTGTGAGCTCAGTGTGGTTAAAAATTGCCCATTTCCCAAAACTCTGTGATTATATGAAAAGATAAGGAAAGAAATCACTTCTTACTTTTTTCTTTCTATTTTTAGTTATGATACAATGTAAAGGAGAAATGGGGAACGTAGATTATTTAATTATTTTTTTTAGAATATGATTCAGCCATTTTCCCTATTATTATTAGAATCAATTTTGAACAAATCATATTATACAGCAATAATGTTCAGAATATGAATGCCAGTTTGTCTTTTTGTTCAAGAATTCTTACTGTCTGTGAGCTGTCATAGGAAAATAATCAACGATAGGTGTAGTGTGATGCGGCTCAGCACTAAGCGGAGTTACTCTTATCATCATAAAGTTGATTATTTTCCTATAACAGCTTGTTCCAAAGTGTTTATTCCACTTATACCACAGCAATTTTTCAATGACTACAATTTTTATTTATTAAAGAATGAAGTATTTATTGAAGCACTGTACTGTACGGTTTATAGTTAGATTTCATGTTCAGAACATCTGTGAAAGAAGTTCATTCCTGTTATCACTTATGTTATTGCTAGAGATGGCAAAATACCACTTTTTCTTTTCTGATACAGAAACTGAAACCTTGAGTATCAGCCGATATCGATACCCATCAGATATATAGTTTTCTTTAAAAACTACTAAGTTTTAATTTGTTTAACTAAAGCACTTATAAACTATAAAGAAAAACTATAATATAAAGTATAAAAATAATACAATCAAATCAAATGTCAAATTTCTATTTAAATAAAAAAAAACCTCCAATTCAATTTTGGAATGACTAACTTTTCAATTTGTTATAAGATCAGATCAATTTCTGATATTCACAATATTCACAACAATATATCTATAGCAGATATAAACAGCCATTTCCTCACCTGCCTCTCTGTTCTTTCTGCCTCTTGAAGAGACAAAAAAAATAAAATACAGTTTGTCATGTTATTAAGAAAGTCCTTTGTCCTGAAGACTTTAAAAAAATCAGAAAACATAAAGTTACAACTTGACCTCTGACCCTCACAACACACTGACAATGGAGGCTTTTTAAAATCATATATTAGGGCTGCAAGATATTGAAGAAAAATGTGATTATGCGGTACAATAATGCTATAAGTGTGTAAAATCACTTTAAATTATATTTATATATATTTATATATTTAAAAACTGAAAATGACATAACCAACATGCATGTTTCATGTTCTTAGGAGGAAAAGAAAGCATTCTCTGTCTGCGTCGCCCTAAATCTTTGACTTTTCGTAACTTCTGAAGTATTAAAATCATTCAGTTATCGCAAGCCCTTGCAACGTGCATATCGCAATATTTACATTTTTTTTCGATTTTTCGATATATTGTGCAGCCCTATCATATGTTAATTAAAGATCATATTTAAAAAATCATATAAAATCATTATTATATATCAGAAAGAATATAGCAACCCTACATTGCACTGTATTATTCGTGACAAATTATAATTTATCAGTAACTTACATTAATCATAATTCAGACAAGTTAACTTCAGAATAAATGCACTATTAAAAATATTGGTCTCTCTGAAAGGAATGCAATGTTGGGTCAGTATAGGCCATATGAATCTAATATAACAGAATCTAATATAATAACATTGTTATGCAAAAGGTAGTGCACTTTTTTGTGACACACTATTAAGTATGCTAAGATGTGATTTAGGACACAGCCTTAGTCTGAGATAAACGCCATTACCTGTAGGCCGTGATAAAATTTGACAGAAACTTCCTGTTAGTTGTAGCTAATATTATATTATCTGATGTTTTGCCTGAATTAAAAACTATATTGAATATAAAAGTGGGCTGTTTTGTAGTTAATTAACTTTTAAAGTCTGAAGCACAAAGTGAACATCGAAAAGCAACTTTTTTTCCCCCTTTTTTCCCCAACTGTATATTCAGACTCATTATGTTGTCATTTTCCCGGTCTAGACTGTAATAATTTCACATTAAAGCACAATTTTCGGAAGGAATGAAGTACATAAATACTTTAATACCTAAGTAGTCAGAGGTCTTACCTGTGCTCCTCCATTTTGAGGCGTTTTTCTGGCGAAAACAAAGCGGCTGGTTGGTGCGCGCGCGCGGCTGGAGACAGCGCGGAGAGCTCCGGAATGAGAGCGCGCGCGATGGAGGAGACGGGTTGCCAGATTGGACTGATGGGTTTCCTAGCAACAATTCACCTTAATGCTGCCCAAAAATCCCGCATTATATATTAAAATAGTAATATTTTAAATGCAATGGTGCTGTATTTTTGCTACTAATTTGCTAATAATATTTTAATATATTAGTTATATTGTATATTAATACATTGCTGCTTGCGTCAAAAATGTCGAGGTTGTGTATGTATGTGCTTCACTCATACAAAACAAGCGAAATTGTTCGCTTGTCAGTATTGTTTTAACAACTTTGCAATACATTCCCTTGACGTAACCAGTCTTTGTTCAGTTTCTCATTTCTTTTTTGTGCACCTGACTTATGCGACATCTTTGCAAACTTGTATGAATGAAAGTAAATAATAGCCAGACACCCTTTACATATTCGACGACCTCTGTGGTCTATGGAAGCACTTACCTCGACCAAACCTTTTCACAAAATAGGGGAACACGAACCTGAGTTGCAAAGCATGCATAGGCCTACATTTCCAAACACCACAGTGTCAGTGGACTACTAAACCCTCCTGGGCCTCTCACCAGGCCTGGGTCTGAAATCAGTGTCTCTGGTTCCCCCTCTCCAATGACAGTCAGTGGAAAGCAGTGCATTTTATTAGCAAATTAGTAGCAAAAAAATAAATAAAAACAAAACCCAGCACCATTGCATTGAAGTACTCAGGACTTGGTTTTGAGATTAGTCAGGTTTTGAGATTAGTCAGAATCTGCATTAACTGGATAATCTTCCAGTAGTATTCATAATAGCACACATCACTAATATCCAGCTGGCCTTATACAAATGATGTATATAAATGCAAAGTCTGTTGGACACTATTTCCTTAAACTTACATTACAATGGTTTGATAATTGACTAAAAAGTACAATTTATAAATATTTTGTTTTTAAACGCACCAAAATGTCCCACCCACTGAGGAACATTTTTTTGTACAATCCATTCAAAGAGTTAAAAAGCCTCACTCTGGCAACACTGAGCTCATTATCAGCAGGAGAGTGACAGCCTCTGGCAGGTGATAAAGTAGGTAGGACTGCATTTCATATGGAAGGCTTGAATTGTCAGAACAAAGGCAAACTGATTGCTGCTTGCATCAAAAATGTCCACAGGTAATACTGCCAAGACCAGGATTTAAAGTTGTAGATGTACACTCCTGGACAAAAAAAAAAAAGTGCTAAGCCCTAAATGGCAAAATATTAAGCTTTTAATGGTGTTTACAACAAATCATTGGTCAGGAAATGAGCAAGAATTGAACAAATAGATAAAGGAACTTAGCATGGGAAGCTTTTCCCTTTGATTTCTTTAAATGTTTAAGCCTTGTGGCCCTTGATGGGCTGCATTAGGTGTGGCAGATAACCAAATAATGACTAATCTTTTAAGAAAAAAAACTCCCAGACGATATTTGAGACGACATCCCACTCATGACTACCTAACTATACTTTAATATTTTGTTGGACTATTTATACTCTACTTGAGTGTTATTTAATTTGAATGCTTATACTCTTACTTAATTGCATTTCCAAGAAAAAAAAAACTTTCAATCTTACATTTTTTTAAAAGTGTCCGTTACAAATGGTTAATGGTCTCATCTCTCATCTAGCCAGTGATCATATTCTATCCATCAGTAGAATGGATTTTATTTACATTTCAGTATACAATTGAATTCTTCAATGTAGAAAACAAACTATGAAAAATCATGCCAATTTGTCATTTGTATCATGCGGTGACCTACTTCATTTACTCACTTAAAACTATTTACTTTTTAGTTTTTAATACTTGAGTACATTCAAAAGTAGCAATATATTGATTTTCACTTGAGTACAAATTACACATTATCTATATGTTTTTACCTAAATATAGCACCTTAGTATAGTAAATATAGCAATATCAATACCTTTTTCACCCCTGCTGTGTTAAATGTGAGCTAGTTTGCTAGCAGTTACCATCCCATCTAGCTACAGTATGTTACCTCCAGTGACCGTTAGCAATGTGAATATGTACAATTTGATAACTGAATGAACCATTCTGACACTGATATCTCCTCAATTTAGATGTACAGGTGTCTCCTCAGTGTGGGTTGTATTTCTGATTGGTCAGAAGGTGTTGATTAATTTTCTGTAACAGCACAACTCTGACAATAGTGTTGGTTGTAATTCAACTGATAGGTTTATATTCATGTTTCTATGGTACCTAACAACCCTATGGATTACTGCTGTGTTTTATTCATTATGTAACTCATATTCATTGACCAGAGGTGTCCACTCTTATCCACAAAGGGCCAGTGTGGGTGCAGGTTTTCATTCCAATCAAGCAGGAGCCACACCTGATTCCACCTGTTTAATCAGTAGACGTTGGCTTTCAGTAGACTCAGGTTTGGCTTCTGATTGGTTGGAATGAAAACCTGCACCCACACCGGCTCTTTCCGGATAAGATCGGACACCCCTGTCATAGACCCTTGAGTGCATTATGAGAGCAAACATGGAATGATATTCCTAGCCTATTTTTTAAAGTAGTTTTTCAACAAGAAAACAGTAAACAATTTACTTAATTATCATGAAGTATATGGTTTACATGTACAGGGGTACTTCAGGTCAGAAAATTACCCATACACGCTTTAAAGGTTAATGGCTTATTAAGACATTTGACATGCATGGCCTTCCATAACCTTACAATAGGTTACAGAGACATCTTGTACCACCAGGGGTCAGGATTGAGCCAGTAATGCATTTTTTAAAATAAAAATTGATCCACTGTGAGATGGACAGGCCCCAAAAAATATTTTCCAGGCTGTAGATCAGTGCAGTAGAGAGATTTTATTATTGGACACACCAGACAAATTTGTGAATCACTGTGGACTAATGGTGCTGTCAGACCGATGCTTTGGAATGGTTTTATAGCTTCTTAACTTGAACGCTGGGGTGCAGCAATCATTTTAAATGGACATTTTAGGGGTCATTTACCTTAAAGATTTAAATCCAGACTAAAGTCTACATTACAGCCACCATAAATACACTTCAGTGAAGGTAGAAGATTAAGCATGTGAAATATGAAGACATCTGCTGACTTTTTATCTGGTAAAGGGTTCTATAGGGTTTGAACTGTATTCGAGAAGCAAAGTACATATCATACCTGGGTTTATTCTTTTAAATATATTATACTTTTACTTAAGGTGCATTTGCACAAGAGATTGGCGGTGTGGAATACTACAAAATAAACAGTAAAAATGAACAAAAATGGAAATTACAAAATCCAAGCTGTTGTGACTCATAACAGTGGTGTTGGTCAATGTTAACACTGCATATTGTAACCTAATTTATTGTGATAAGAGTATCATATCATCATATCAACCACCTCTCCTTTATACAAAACTGAGTTTCTTACATGGTTGGTTGGAAAAATGTAGTTTTTTTTTTACTGGAGAGCATTTACTGTGTTATAGCATGTAAATGCTATCAAGTCGACATATACGAATAGGTCAAAATGGCTATCCATCTATTTAATAGCTAATGATAAAACTAACATCCAGCATGTCTACCACATGCTCCTGGCTTTGAAACAGAGGCTAGCTTAAAAAAATCCTCTTCTCTGCTGGGTCTGATTGTAAACTGCTATTCCAACCAGAAACCGAAATAGGATCTACAGAGAACTGCGCCTTTATAACGTCTCTTTACTCAGCTTTAAGATCGAATTCTACTGGCTTTTAAAGAACTAAAATGGATTTGAAAGGATTTCATTTCCATCTGACTTTGTCAACAAAACTAAAAAGCAATCACTGACACATGCCATTCAGATTTTATTTCTTGGTTAAATGCCTTTTTATTAATTTATTATTTATTCTCTAGCCTAAGGAGGATATGGTAATGTATTTAGTAATGAATCTTTATGTCATTTTAAAAAAAAGTCTGGATTTACAAATGACAAGTCCACTTGTACTAACATTCAATACAAGGGACTGGATTAGTATTAGGCTATGCTATATATTATTTATTACACCAGAGTGTTGTTTGTGATTCTGATTGGTCAGGAGGTGTTGATTAATTTTCTATAACAACTTTGGCAATAGTTCTGGCTTCAAGACAAATCACAGGTGTATATCAATGCACTCGTTCTAATGTATTATCAATTCTGTAGCTTACACAGAGACTTGTAAGGCAGACTCTCCACATAAAAGGACGTTTAATCATTGATATGGTGACATTTTCTGTGTGCAAATGTTTATGAACATTTGTGGAAGGAATCTCCAGTTTCAGCACCTTGTAACAGTCAGAGGGAACACTGTAATTTTAAGTTTTCTGATTAATTGTAAGGGAGCTAATAATTCTGAGGGTAAAAAAAAAAATATGTATGTAAAAATACTCAATAAAAGTACTCAAGATAAACTATGTGTCACCATATGATTCATATCAAAACATTACCTTGATGTGGTATTTATTTTCAATATATTAATTTTTGCTCTTGAAGGTGCCAATAATTCTAAACCTGCCTGCATATGCACTCAGTTTATAGGCTATATCAGCTTCCCATGGAGACTCGAGTCAATATGGATATCACTTTCTATTACAGTGTAGAAAAATAAGAAGCAATAAACCACAACGGAGTGAACTTTGCTGCTGAGATGGGGTTGAGGTTTGGGTCTCAGGTGTGTCACAGAATGCAAAGGGACAATATGAAGAACTGCATGTTCGTGTTCCCTGGTCAGCCGTGTGATTTATTAGTTATTCAAGCATTTTTGTACATATAAATCCAGAATATTACACCTGTGACACTGTCTGTTCAGCAAACTGAGTGGAAGCTCAGCGGTTAAGCTAGGGTTTTGAGCAGGACCCCGAACTCCCAGCGGCTCAGTGCTGTGGCTGGCTTGGATTTTGCTGCTTATGTGTAAACCTCTTCAGACCAAGGGATCTGTAAAGACATTCTGATGGTAAAAGGTAAAAGATTATTAAGCCTATTTCTAGCAATTTTCTTCTCATTTTTAAACTTGGATTGTTCTTGTTTCATTGAACAGCTTCTTTCTAAAAGTAAATAAGTGGTTTAATAAATCACAAAGATATAATATGGAAAATTTTCTTCCAGTAAATTTCAAATTTTTAATCTCTGTTTAATCTCATAATGGCAAATATTAGTTAAATTTATAGTATATTCAAGATATTTTCACTTGCTAAGCTCTTTTTTTGCAATATACAGTGTATATATATATATATATATATATATATATCTCATCAACAAGGAGTTTATACACACAGAACTGTCGCTCACTCAAAGTTTTTTGTTTTTCTCACCACTCTACGTAAACTCTAGAGATCAGCAGTTTATGAAATACTCAAACCAGCGCTTCTGGTACCTACATCCATGCCACGGTTAAAGTCACAGAGATCACACTTCTTCTTCATTCTGATGTTTGATGTGAACATTAACTGAAGCTTAATGTGAGTGAGTATGTGTGTGTGTGTTTTTGTTTCCGAATAATAATGTGGACATGATTGATTATGAATACATGACAGTTTTGACCTTGTAGGAATATTTAGCAGGTCCTCATGAGGAAAATGACTTTTAAGGTTATGTGTAGATGTAGGCATAGTATTATACAAGACAATATACCCTGTGTGTGTGTGTGTGTGTGTGTGTATTTTGTGTTGAAGCAGCTTGCTGACAGCTTCCTTGCCTCACTTCAGAGGTGTGTCAATGCGTGTGTGTGTGTGTGTGTGTGTCTGTGTGTGTGTTTAATCTGGGGGTAGGCCTGGAGGCTTTCCTGGAGGGACTCTGGCCTCTATTACAGCATCAGGACGCAGGTGTGCTGATTCCACAGGGATAATGTGTTCGAGCGTGTGTGTGTGTTTTTTCAAGCTCATAAATGCACATATGTGATGCACTGGTTACGTTGGGTGTAAATAATGATAAATAACGGGATCTCTCTCTCTCTCTTTCTCTCTTTCTTTCTCTCTCTCTCATCCTGTGCTGAGCAGAGACAGTCACATTTATGAAGACACACATGCAGAGAGAGGGAGGAGGCGGGATGTGATGGGTGATGCAAAAAATATGAAATTCCTTTGAGAGTAAAAATACCACAACTTCTATTGATATTTTTTCCAGTGGAAAAATCTTCTCATTTTATTTTTTTGGTAACATTTTTTTTTCATTGTTTTGAGAAAATTCTAAATGAGAAAAACAGCTTCATGACTAATAAACATCTCAATTTTAATATTCATAACATTTCACCATATGTACTTGACTTTTTATGTATTTATGAACCTAATCTCTTAAAATTGTAATGCAGGCTGTTATAACTTGAATTCTCCGTTATTTATTCATTATTTATATGTAGTGTTTACTGTAAGCATTTGCATGAGGCGAAGAAGAAGTAAGATTTGGATTATATCATATAATATTTATGCATGTCTGTAATATGAACAGCTTTCAGGCACTAAAAAGACACATCTTGTCTTTAACACTTATATAAACAACAGGTTCTTATTTACCCAACTTAAAGCTAAATTCCACCACATTTATTCTATTATTTCATGTCAAACCTAATTCATGAGCTATTTATTTCATATCCTTGTTCTAGATATTCGGTACTTGATTTTTTTTAAATATATCAATAACCTTTACTTCTAAGCATGTGTGATTAAATAAATTGCATGTTGTAGATGGTTTATAAAGGAACATGGCATGAATGATGTAATGTGCAAGTTAACAGCAGGAAACAGCATGGCACTGTGTAGATGCTGTTGGCATTGGATGTGCAAACGTGCTATGAATATCTAAGATAAAAAAATGATTATAATAAGTCATTAAGTAATTTAGAGAAAGCTTAATTATTCAGCAAAGGCATAATTTTGATAAATGTTCTCATTACTATTGCTTGGTAAACAATTTTATTTAGTGTTCGACAGGCGGAAATGACCTTATGCAAATTTAATACATGCCTTTCACTCGTTGTAAATTGCATGCAAGTGATTTTTTAGGCTCAGTGAATCACATTATGGGTGCATAGTTAATCAATGTACACCACTCTGTATGTTAGATTGGTAGAAATATCCCAAATTGCATAATAATTAAGGTAAACATGCAAATTATACCATATGTATTATTTTGCTTATTTGAATCCTCCATAGACCCTGTTAGTAAATCGGCTCATATGTTTATTGTGTGCAAAAATCTTTAGTAAAACACGTCTGAGCTGTTTACGTTATCTGTGAACACAAATTATTGCAAAAAAGCCACAGAACTACCAATAAAAGAGACATTTTTAGATACTGACTATAAAGAGCAACAAACAGTAATAAACCAAATCCACATTTGTCATGACCAGGCTTTCTCTTTAAATCTGCATCAGGCTCATGAGTAGAGCAACAGAAAAGCGTTCACCCTAGATTGAGCGTTCGAATCCCAACGTTGCTGGGAGGCCAACGGAGCACAATTGGCTGTTCCCACTGGGTGTGTGGGACGGCATACTGTCCCTTCCCTGTCAATCACAACGACACTAGCCAATCACAGGCATCTGTGAGCTCATGTATGTGGAAGAGGGTAGATAGCGCTTTCCTCCAAGTGTGCTACGCTGCCCTGAGCAGCAGTTTGAAAGGATTCACATGTCTTGGAGGAAGCATGTGTTTGCCTTCCCCCCCTCGGTTGGTAGCTGTTGTATAATAGACAAACAGGAGAGCTGGTTGGTGGGTGTGAATTGGCAGGTGACCAAATTGGGGAGAAAATGGAGACATCATTTCCCTTAAGTATACAGTTGTCCAGTTTTAGAAGGAAATCAGCTGGTACATTTTCCCCCCAAACATCTAGGAGAAACTGCCTCACTTGTTCTGGTGCTGTAAATATTTTGTAATAACTTGCATGCTCACCTTTTTGCTTTACAACTGTCTCCAGCCACATATCCTCTGAACAGGTTTCAAATCCTCTCAGGTGTAATATTAACTATTCTTCTTGCAATATATCTGTCACAACTTCAAAGCAGGTCTGGAGATCAAGAGGATCATGGCAAAACTTGGATATTTTTCTTTTGGTACTTTTTTAAACAGAATTTTATTAATTTCTCTCATGTTTTGGATTATTGTGTTATTGCAGTATACACACATATTTCACTATTGAAATTCCCTCTATTTTTTTTTTTTTTTTTTTTTTTTGAGATTTTTTCTTTTTGCTCCGGAACTCCTTTTGGTATCAAACCAACCAGACCACCTACACTTGCATTAAAAGTTTGTTTAATAGTTGTTTGGATGGGTGGCACAGTAGTCACAGCTCCAGGGTTCCCGGTCCCGGTTTGAGCTCGGATTACAGTCTGTATGGCATTTCCTAAGTTTTTTTTGCATCTACGGGTTCTCCAGTTTCCTCCCATCTCCCAGAATCATGCTGCTAGACACTATATTGCCCCTAGGTGTACATATGTGTGCACATGTGATGCCATGTGATAGAATGGTGTTCCATCTAGTGTTCCTGGATGCACCAAGATCCTGACCAGGATAAAGTGACTACTCAAGAAGAATGAATGAGTTACTTGGATAGTAAAGGGTTCTTAGCTTCCTACAGGGGTTCTGCTTGTAACCCTCACTGATAGGGAACCACCACATAGAACATTTACAGGTTTCCCAAAGGTTAACTTTTTTTTCCCCTAAGAGTGTATACATGTGCTTAATTAATCGGGGTGAAACAATTAGAATACAATGACTCCCAAGTATGGTTCACACTTTACCCATCACACAGATATCCAGTCACATGGAAAGGTCTACACACTCTCAGGACAAAATGAAGATGAAAAAGTATGCTTCATCTGGTAGCTGTTACAGGGATATATATTTGCCAGGTTTTTGGGAGGATTAGATATATTTGAATACAGCAACGGATGGTATGATTAGAACCCACTGAGACATGAAAGCAATTTGGGAAGCTGTGCAGAAAGAAGAAAGCTGTACGTCTCTGCGTGTTGTATGAAGACCTGGCGGAGTCTGAAATGCCATCTACCAGATGGATGATTGCAAGATTATTGTGGAGAAAAGCTGCTCTTTCTTTTTTTTTATTCCCCAGTGGTTTTGAGGATGCATGCATCTAAAGCATACATGACTGGAATATCTTTGCTATTGTCAAGCTTCTCTCTCTGTCTCTGTCTTTCTCTCACTTTGTCTTTTTTTCTCCTTCACAATCCTACCTTTCTCAGGTTCTCTACAGGACTCTGCATGTAAATTGTTAATGAAACACCTCATTCTACATGTGGGAATACCTCTACAGTGGTCTGTGTGTGTGTGTGTGTGTGTGTGTGTGTGAAAGTGAAAGTACATCTCTGTGAAAGTGCGGACTGGAGCAGATCTATAGTGCAAATTTTGAAGTCATTTTGTGTAGTGAAATTTTGAAGTCTTTTTGATGGAGCTCAGCTAACGAAGAAATATAGGACTTGAGCATGTGCTGTTGCAGGAAAAAAAATTTTGCACATTTGCCTTTGCACTATTTGTCCATATAGTACACAATAATAGAAGGGATTTATTTATAATTGCACTATCCGTTGCACCCAGATGAGGATGGGTTCCTTTTTGAGTCTATTTCCTCTCAAGGTTTCTTCCTCATATTGTCTCAGGGAGTTTTTCCTTGCCACCATCACCTCTGGCTTGCTCATTAGGGATAAATTCACATATTTACAATTTATTTTTTGAATCCATTTATTTCTGTAAAGCTGCTTCATTGTTTTATTCCTCTAATACCACAGCAATTTTCTATACCAACAATTGCGATTTTACAATTTATTAATGAACACCATTTTTTTAGTTACATTTATTATTGTGGAACATCCTAGTTCCTGTTCTGACTTACTTTATAGCAGTTATAAGCAGTCATTCCTTCACCAGTCTCTCTTGTTTCTCTATCTTGAAGTTAATAAAACAAAGAATTGCAGCGTGTCAGGGTAGCAAGCCCTTTGTCCTGGTTGTTACAAAGCTCTGTGTGAAAAAAAAACAATGTGTTTTTAATCCATTTATTATTAGACGTAGATTATGTGGCATGTCCACCATACAAGTCCTTGTGAATTAGCCATTACTATAGAAACTATAACGTATTAGTACGAGTGCAATAATATAATCCTGTGATTTGAATTAAAGCTGACAATACTGTGAGAGCTGCTGTTATAGAAAATTAATCAACACCTTCCGAACAATCAGAGTCACAATGTGGCCAGCAAGCAAAGTCTATAACCGAGTGCATAAAAACCGGGCTAAAAAGGGCATGCACATCCGACACGTCCGACAAATTAGCACAGCTCTGACACACTCCTCTGCTGCCAGTCGGGCCATGCTTCCATGTTCTTACATGCTTGTTACATTTTGTTGAATTGCTGCATGTTTTGTGGTTTGTTTACTCGCAGAGCCGGGAGACCCAAGGCATCTCTTTCTTGTTAAACTCCGGGCTGCTTCAGATCCTTCCAGATCCGAAGAACACAGAGAGACACACAGGAGGTAAAAAAGTGTAGAGAAAAAAGAGACAGGCAGATGCAGGAGCAGATGGATGGAGAAAGGAGAGAGAAAGAAAGCGAGAGAAGAAGCTTTTAGAAATCTGTTTGACATATTTTGATCTGCGTCTGGTCCCGGTGTGTCCTGCTTTGTGTAGTGTTCACACATCTGAGACGATGTAGCAATCAAATGGACTGCCGGGGGGCAGATGGAAACCTGATGAGAAGATGGGTTATAGAGAAATGTTTTTAGGGAAATAAAAACACACCATGGTTTTTTAGGACCAAGAACATCATATTGAATATTATTTCCTTAATTTACCATCTGCCTCTCTTACTACTTCACACACACACACACACACACACACACCGGTTAAATAGTCCATTGTTATGGAGGATGTATTTGCTTTGATGACACGCAGACAGCTGCTTGTATTTTGTACTCGGCTTTGGTACATTCTGCTCTCTCATTATCGGTTATTTTCCTAATGGATGCTGTGGTTTGTCTCGCACAGAAGGTGATGTTCAAACTCTCACTCTAAATATTAACCACCTCCATTATTACTGTTGACTAACAGAATCAGCATGTCATGCTCTTTTAATTAAGAAATTAAATCTACCAACATCACCAGGCAGCAATAAGATGAAATCACTTGCGTTCATTAAAGTAACATTATACAGAATTTTTATATTTTTATACAGAAGAAGTTGTTGGTTGTGTTGCTGTTTTCACTTGTTCCTTGTTTTCTAAAATTAGAGCTATTATCATGATTATGGTTAATAAGACCTAATAACATAATTATATAGGCGGAGATTATATGTGATGTAAGTTTTAAAAATATAAAATGAGACAGAAAATAACTCTAATCCAAAGAAAATAGCTCTAACCCATTTAGACCTGATTTTTTTCTTGATACTATAATATACAGTGTATATTTGTGTATATATATAAATGATAGATAGATGACAGAATTTCACCATTCATTTCCTGATATTTACATCTAGATGTACCAAACAACTTAGATTATGGCACCTTTTGTTTGAACCCACCCATTTTTTGGGCATAGCCAATATAATAATTTGGAATGTCCTGAAAAAGAAAGAAACGATCTGTTCATGATCCAAAACATACGAGCTCATCGGTCATGCACGGTGGAGGTAGTGTCATGGCTTGGGCTGTGTTTCACTCTTCAGAAACCTATGTTCATATATTTATCTTGAATTTTATTATATCCCTTGGGGGGAAAAAGGTACTTTTTGGAATAGAAGTGATGAACCTTATAACTGATGTAGTTTCTTCTTCTTTATAAAACCACAATAAGTGAGAGCGAATGCAAGCGTAATTTCTAGCTGCTGGTGGTGAAAGGACACAATCACCTTTGCTTTAATGAGTCGCATGACTGGGACAAAGTGCTTTTATTTACCATAACTAATTAGCTTGGTGAGTTATTTTGTCCAACAGGATTCATTAATGGAGTCCTGCATGGCTCTATACTAGCTCCTTTATTATCACATGTCAATCAAATATTAAATCCTGAGCCTTTTGATTGTTCATTTAGTTTCATTTATACCAATAAGTCCTCTGCAGGTCACATTAGACTATAGGCTTGGTTTATTAGTAGGAACTGTTTTAAATTGTTACACACCAGAGTGAATTGTACTAGTCAAGTCAAAGCTCATAAAGCAGAGATACAGCACTAACTGCGTGCAGAAAATTCATTCATTCATTCAATTTCAGCAACCGCTTCATCCTGGGTAGATGCAGAGCCAAACCTGGGAACAGTATACACATAGAACTGAACCCAATAAGCCGCCTGGCTGGATTGTGGGATTGATGTCATGCTTGAAGATGCATGAGCACTTAATAAAGATCAGGATATGAAAATTTATGAGCACAAATGCAACCATAACCATCCTTGTGCTGAAAGTACACAAAGTATCACCTAGACGGACTACATCTGTCATGTTTTATTAAGTCACATGACTGGGCATGATGTAAAGAAGGCAGATGGGCACTGGGCCATAGTACTCTTTTTTCAATACCTAATTAGCTTGGTGAGTTTTTTTTTTTTTTTAGTCCAATCAGCTTCATTAACAGAGTCCTGCATGGCTCTATACTAGTTCCTTTATTACCTTTATGTCAATCAATGTTTAAATCCTATACTCTCATTATCTAAGTGCGTAATAATGCTATTCATGACTGCAGCTGTGAGCAGGCCATAGAGAACCTGGAAAATCCATTTATCACAAAGCATTATGTTACCCTATTATACCACAGTGGTTTTGAATTCTCAATTCTGATTGGTCAGAAGGTGTCAGCTCTGACGATAATACCGGCTGTAATTTAAATCGTTTATTAACATGCTCATTCTAATATGCTCATTCATTATTGTTTCTATAGAAAAAGCTCATTTACATGGAATATGGTGGATGCCCCGAACGATAAGCACATTAGAAACACGTTATTATTTAACAAAAAAAAATTTTAATCATTGATATGGTGAAGGAGATTTGCAGAAAACGAACATTTATGATGGTGTCTCATGGAGTCAGAGCTTTGTAACAGACTGCCACGGGAAACTCATTCCACTTTCTGGGTCCTTGGTAACATGACAAAGTTGCATATTTTGGTAGCATTTTCTATGAAGCCCATGCTCATAATAAATTATAGCCCATTTATAATTATTTATAAATATATTACCGTTCTATAAATACATTTATAAAGACACATCAAGACCTATACTTCATTCTAGTAACACTTATAGTTACATTTATATTTTTGTTATAATTACTTATAAGTGATGCAGTTGCTTTTTCAATGCCTATGCTCATAATGCATTATACACAGATTTATTACTATTAATTAGTCAGTCTTATGGTTCTATGAATGCATTTATAAAGATGCAGCATCATAAATACAATTCATGGAACCATAAGACGGACTAATTAATACTTATAATTTGGTGTATAATGCATTATAAGCACAGGCATTGAAAAAGCAAGTGCATCACTTATAACAATAATATAAATGTAACTATAACTGTTATTATAATGAAATACAGGTCTTTATAAATGTATTCGTAACAGTAATACAGTATATGCTTAGAAATAATTATAAATGGGGCTATAATTCATTATAAGCATGGGCTTCAAAGAAAGTGTTACCCATTTTTTTTTTTTTTGAAATCTTATTAATTTCAAGAGAAAGAAAAAAGAGAGGCTGGTAAGGAAGCATCTGTTTATAGCTGTTATAATGTAAGTGATAACAGGAACTAACGTACAGTTAGTCATTCTTTAATAATTAAAAATTGTTAGTATTAGCAAGCTGTTGTGGTATAAGAGGAATAAGACACTTCTTTACATACAGTATACTGAATCTGTTGTTTTCTGAGTCTTGTCAAAAAGAAAGAACCCCCCCACCCCACCTGAAAAAAAAGACTGTGAGCTGAGCTTAAGGTTTAACTAGAAAATTATTTCGAGACAAGTGCAGATCCTGTTAGCTGTATCTCTGCTCTACCTCTTCTCTGTGCATGGTTTGATTTCTGCCTCACATGACAGTTACTTTGGATAAAAGCATCTTTCATGTGTAGAAATGACATGTAGAGTTTCGCAAGCAACACTTTTAGCTTGAAAATGCTGAACGATGAAGCCGAATATGAATACATTATTCGCAGTGAACAAATAGAGATACGAATAGTAGGCACGCTGCTATTATTATTATTATTATTATTATTATTAATATTATTATTTATTTATTTATTTATTTAAAGAAAGCTTGCCAGAAAGGTTCACAGGGCACCTGGGTGAAGGAAGGAAGGAAGGAAGGAAGGAAGAAAGGAAGGAAGGAAGATATCCACATGTAAACATCCACTTTTGCAATACCCCTAGTACACACACACACACACACACACACACACACACACACACACACACAGAGCCTCTGAGGTGTCAGATAGATTAGTTATGCTTGAATCAGTCTAACATAAGCCACATTAGACGCCTCTGTTTGTGTGCATGTGTGCATGTGTGCGTGTGTGTGTGTGTGTGTGTGTGTGTGTGTGTGTGTGTGTGTATGTGTTATTTTTATGCTTTTATGGGTACTGTATGTCTTTCCGCTTTTGGCTGGTCCCCTTGAGAAAAGTGGCTTTTAAGTTACACATCAATTTGATTTGATGTGAGTTTTTTTTTAAAATAACAGTAATATTTCCTGTTTTTTTGGCTGATGTTTACTCTCTTGCTTACTCTGTCACTGTCAGTGAGTCACAGGATAAAGCCTCATCAATACGGTAACTGTTTCCTCAATAAAGAATCGGGAATTGTACTAGGTTGAATCCTGGTTGCGTCAATATTCTTGGGATTGTGACTCTGGCTTGTGTTAACATTCAATCCTTTCCTGATTAATTTCTACATAAAAGTGCATGTGTGAAGTGTTTAATATGCTGTGAGACCCTGTGTAGCATAGAGAAAGGTCGGATAAAAGTGCATAAACCTGTAAACAAACCTCACAGGCGTAGACAGACACAGACATCTCGGGCACAGTGTGTATACGCTCAGCACCCTCTTTTCTAACATCGCCACATTCGATTTTCACAAAGCGTCAGATGACCTTTCGGTTTAGACTCCACTGGGCTTCTCAAGACCATCCAAGCCTGTCTGATCCATTACTGCACAAACAAGGATACACAGCAAACACAAGCTTGTATATGTTCACTCACACACACACACACACACACACACACTCGCTGACAAAACATCTGACAAATAAGGCACCATGAAAAATATTCGCTGTTTATTCCTGGAAAATCATGAAGATAATAGCCTTTATGTCAAAGTATCAAGTGTGCATACAGATAAACACACACACACGCGCACACACACACACACACACACACACCCCTTGTTGGGGATTTAGATATGCTGGTTTCTTTGATGTGGAAACTGAGCACCTGTGTGATGGAAGAAAGGAATAAGTAGAATAGAAAAGAGGGATTGTATTAATGAGAGTGTAAAAATGGCGTAACCTTTGCAAAATCCAGGATTTTCTTTTCTTTTTATTCCACTAACAATAACTTCTTAACAATTTTACTTTTACATTTACGGCATTACATTGGCACCTGCACTTATCCAGCCTACTGTAGTCTTCTTCTTTTTTTTTTTTTTAAAAAAAAGGTGTGCTCCTAAGGGTGCACAAACTTTATTTTAATAAAGAAAAGCTTATAATTTTTTTTATACTTAATGTTGTAGAACATCCGCAAACCAAATCAGTTTGTAACAGTTACACAGTTATAGTATGTTATAGTAGCTACCGTATAAAGAGCCATTCTCTTTCCAGCCTCTCGAATTTCTTTCTCTTGAAGTTGTGAAAAAAAGTACTTACTGTGACACTGGAGACTCCTTCCATAAAGGTTAAATAAACTTCTCCTTACAGAAGACGTCATATCAACTATCATATGTTTTTCTTTCTGTTAAACAGCGACACATTTATTTGTAATTAATTTATTGTAGATTATGTGGAGCGTCCACTATACCTGTGAATTAGCTGTTACTATAGAAACAATAATGTGTGTGATTTGAATTGCAGCGATCAGAGCTGCTGTTATGGAAAATTAGTCAACTTTCTGACCAATCAGAATCAAGAATTCAACAATGCTGTGGTATAGAGTGCAGTAAAGCCACATTAGGCACCTGTGTGTGTGTGTGTGTGTGTGCGCGTGTGCGCGTGTGCTTGTTGTGGGGTGATTGTAATTTGCTTTTCAGTCCACATTAACCCAGTGAACCTGTGAAAAGTTTGAATGTGTATATGTGTGTGTATGTGTGTGTGTGTGTGTGTGTTTGCCCACCTCGCTCTTCCGCCTGGCTCGGCTCTCACACCTTGTGTTCTTTACCTTTTATTGATGCCAGTCTGTGCCCTGTTGCTTAGGAACCATATCAGAAAAACGTCCCGTCTTATCTCCTCACCCGCTTCATTTCCTGCAGCTGCTCTGCTGGAGCAAGAAGGAAAGAGAGATGGCAAAGAGAGAGCGAGAGAGAGAGAGAGAGAGAGAGAGAGGAGACTATAATCATTCTGCTAAACAAACTGTAAAACATATGGATCTTTCGCTCCACTTGCCTCAGACTAAATCCATTAATCTGCTATCAGTATGCTCTCTCGGTTGCACTTTCTGCAATTAGCTCGTCTATGTCCAGGCTCTCGACTTTGCTTTCACAGAAAACAGTTGTACCATCTATCTGAAGACACTTTTGGCTCTCAGAGTCCTAGAATAAACTTTTAATAACAACTTTCCCCACAATGACTTTGTGTTTGAGAAGATAAAAGCGGTCTTGCGCAAAGTGATAAGACGTCGTGTTTGCTTTTTTTTTATAAGGACAGATAAGCGCAGAAAGTGTGAAGCATCTTATTTAACATTTCTGCCTGCAATGAGTGTTCGGGAGAGACCTGTTGCTTTTTCTTCTTCCAAACACTTGCTACTTTAGACTTCTTGAATTGTTTACTTGAGTTTACATTACTCTAATCCTCCTACTTAGATATAATATATAATAGTGTTTCTTTGGCCTCCATTAATTTAATTGTGAGATAATTGTGATATTTCTTTAAACCCTAAAGGGCAACAGTGGGTCAGTATGATAGTATACATTTGTATAAATTGGTAGAAATGTAACCATTTAAGCTGAACATAACATTAAAGGCAAGTGAGGTAATATATTTGCAAAACTGCTGGACGCACAAGCACAGAGTTGAGGAGATGAATGTTCCATGCACCTTTAAGTTGAAGGGCCGTGTAGAGATAAATGCTTCATTTGAAAATCTTAATGTGTTTTTAATGTGTTTTTGAAACTCAGAAGTGATACAAACATATACAAACACAAACACACGCACACATAGACAAGCACCCACCCTCCCACAACACACACACACACCCACACACCCCGGATGTTAAAAATATATGTGTAAGGGAATGCGCCTTCACATATACAAACACATACGCCGGATGATAAAAACATACGTGTAAGGGACACACACACGTAACTTCCAATTGCCCGAGTTTCCCACCATAAATACGTGGAAATGAATGTCAGTCACACCCTACCCCAAACAAAACACACACACACACAAACACCCACCCCAGATGTTACAAACATTGCTTAAATGAAGACCGAAGACTGAGTTCACCTCTGCTCTCCAACAAATTGTTGAACTGAGAGTCAATTAGCAAAGTATTTTTATTAATCATATTCCAGTTGATCTAGAAGTTGTTTCTCGACTAGAAATGTTCCTGAACAACGTGCGATTTACAAAAATCGGGATTCTTTGTGCAATGTAAATACCATGTGTATACATTTGATGGGATAGTATGCTGATCTGTAATTTGTCTCTAGGGTTTTTAAAACGAACCATGTAGTTGGTGTTCAGGTTGATCGTTCTACTAGTTTTGCCTTGAAAAAACACATTTTGAATGAGATAGATGATGTTCAGGTTTCTGTGGTGGGTGTATTTTGTAAAAGCCTTTTCTACTTCCTCGTTTTTACTGGCAGATTCCATCAAGTCATCGATTACCAATAAGTTTGTTTTGTTGAGTGGAAATAGCTCATCATCACACAATGAATCAGGGACTCATTAAAGAAATTTTAAATTTATTCCAATCGTCAGTTCATCGTACATAGGTTGCCAACACGAACAACACCAGACAATGTTTTCAGGAACTATTGACAGTGCCTCTTTACAGTTTTCCAACAACGTCTTGATAAAATTTTCAGCTATAACTAGGTCCACAAACGATACATGAAAAAGGCAGTCGCATCCTCGTATCAACAGCAGATACATTCATATTTTCCAATACCAATGTTCGAAACACATCAACAGAAACAAACAAAATAAACTTAATACATACATACATGCATACATATGTACATATAAACATGAAAAGTCTTAATAACTGTAAGGGAGAGTTGTGAAATCAGGTAATAATACACGCTTATCATACACAACCCTGAACCTTTTTAACTGCGAATAGTTTCTCAAATGAAACCCCTTTTTATCTCGTGCGATTTGGTTATGCAAGGTTATAAGTTGACCGGTTTGATCCGGATTTTTCACTCGTTTGTCCACCAGCTCTGTCAGAGATATCAAATTGACAACTTCAGAATTGGTATAATTTAAAGTAATTTCTTACTTACTTCCTTACTTTTAAAAATGACACTCTCGGTGTTTGTGTACAAACAATGCTGATTCAATCGATCCATCAAATTGTACAGTTCAAGTCTAGCATATTCTGTAGTGAAAATACTGATGAATATAATAGCATTCCCAGGTTTAAGCAGTCTATCGTCTGAATAACGCTACTGCACGATTGCAACCTCATCATTCAAAAAACAGAAGTGGTTCACGTTAGCCGAGAACATGAACTGTAAAAACTCAGTAGGATCGCTGATCATAGTTTGATCTGTCTGGTCTTTGACACATCTTACCCCACAACCAATTTAGCGCGAGTTTAGCCACAGATCTTTTAGTGGGATTAACGATAATGTGGTTTGGATCCGATAATGTGGTTTGGATCCTCGTTCTCCTCATATTTGCGAATGTACTCGCGTTTATTGGTTTCATCAGCTACCCAAGATGGATATTCTGAACTTTCCTGTTTGGTCTTTAGGAACATTTTAATATATCAGTAAAAAGATTGTCAGACCTATTAGGAAAGTGCCAGACTTCAAACACTTTTAAAATTTTGTAACCTTTTTCAACAGCTTTTGCAATTTCATTAGAAGCCCATGTTCCTGTAAGAGCTTTCTCCTGAAGCTTTCTCCTGTATGATCGCAATGCTTTTGTTGTTGCTCACAGCATGTTCTACATAGAGGAAAGAGGAGTGTGCTTTTTAAACGAAACGGGAGAACGGGTGCCCACAGACCCCTAGGTGGTAATACTTTTGCTCTAATTATGCCAAAGTAATTTTCCAGAGGCTCAAAGTCACGATAAATGATGATTGGGTGACTGATCGGGTATGTCTTTGTCTTGTTTACATACGGTTAAAGAGAGATAAAATCGAAATAATCAGTTCTCCCGTTTCTGTGCCATATCTATCGTAGAGTATTCTTAACAATTTTACATTCACTGTGACACAGCTATTCAGAGTCTCTAGGGTCCTGTAAAGGGAAGGAACAATTTCCCTACCTGAATCGTTTGAACTGAATTGTTTTGAACATCATCAGGATGACCAAATCTTTCCAATACAGCAGTCTTTAGTTGATAGAATTCTTTCAATGCACCGCTGAGCCCCTCTAGGTTGTTATCGACTTGTCCAATGTTATTTTCTTCTTCTTCAATTTCCTCCTCTTGTTCTTCTATGGCATCACTCACATCTAAAAGAGAACAGAAATCATATAAAATTCATGAGAGAGCTTTATGCACTGAACGAATGGCTGAAAATAGAATGAAATGGAAGACAAAATATACGTAATATCATCTCACCTGAAGCATTTGAATCGTCATCAGTGATAGTCGAGGTGTCCTCAACTTCTTAATATGACAAACAAAATATAAATGCAAATAGTAACTGAAAGATTTACAGTATGGAGTATTCGTATTCATATTCATATTACTTGTGTTGTGACTTACGTGTGGTTTGCAGGATTGTTCTAGGCTGTGATATTACAGCAGCTATTGGTCTTCGGATAGATTGGTTATGTTCCAGTGATCTAGGATTCACATGGCCTTGCGTGCACGTTTCAGGAAACTCGTTGTCAGAAATAATCACAACGTTGTTATGATAATCAGTAAAACAAATTAAATATTCTCTTAGTAACATACAAATTACCTTTTAGATCACAACACTGTTCTAAGCGATAAATTTAAATTACCTAAGAGGTTTGAGCTCGCTTGTTACGTTTTGTTAGACACTAGAATCAGATGAGGATAGTTTGGTCTTGTAATAAAAATTTATTGAACATTGAACTGTAGGTATAAACCTATACCCGAATACATAATGACTGGTTAAGTAGATGGAACTTCCCAATGTTCTAATATTTCATATGTTCAAATATTGCATAGGTTATTATCAAAATGTAAAATGACTTGAACATTCTAATACAAATAAATTGAATGATATTAAACATTTCAAATAAAACTTCTTACCTGTTGAGAAGTCCATGGTCTCAAAGTTTTGAAGGAGAGCTTGGAAGTTCTTTAACCTTTGTTGGATTTCCGAAGATGTGAAATCTCTTGGCGGACTTCCAGAAAGTGAAAGTTTTGGAAGTGTTAGCCTTTATAGGGTGTTTCCCGACATATTTATGGTTCAAAACCCGAGCAATTCGAAGTTACGGGTGTGTGATGTTTGTTTGGTGGTGGTGTTGGTGGTGGGAGGATGGGTGTTTGTCTATGTGTGTGTGTTTTTGTATGTATTTGTAATTGACATTCATTTCCACGTATTTATGGAGGGAAACTCAATTGGCAATTGGAAGTTATGTGTGTGTCCCTTACACGTATGTTTTTATCATCCGGGTTGTGTGTTCGTGTTTGTATATGTGGAGGCACATTCCCTTACACATATATTTTTAACATCCGGGGTGTGTGTGTGTGTGTTTGTATATGTGGGGGCACATTACCTTACACATATGTTTTTCACTTCTGAGTTTCACAGAACAGAACAGTTCTTTAATATCACTCCAAAGACCTATATTTCTGACATATACACTATATCTGTACATCTAGGTTGTGCAGTATACCATCCATGTACTAGCTCTTAACTTGCTTCAGACTGAATTTCTGCAGAATACTTTAAAAAATATTATTAGCAATTAAATAATGACTCATACACAATTCCAATTCAATGAAAGCAAATTGAAAGCAAATTACAAATTGCATGCTTGAAAGTACATTTTAAGTTCACTCAAGCTAAACTCAGGTTGGGTCTCATCCTATCACATGAAGATTATCAGTGAGGGAGTGTGAGGGTGTGAGACAGGTGCAACCTCCTCAGGCCAAACACGTTGCCACTGCACCATTTGGACCCAGATTTCAAAACCGCCATTTTGCAGCGTGGCATTTCACTGCAGCCAATATAAAAGCTGTAAATCTTGGAGATTGTGTGGGGTAGTGGAGGAGAAGTGTAAAAGAGGCCAAACAGGCAGATGGTGAGTCGCAATTTGTACACATGGTAGAAACGGCCACCGTATTTGATTCAGCTACACACAGGAATACTACTCTCTCTCTCAACCTCTCTCTCTCTCTCTCTCTCGTTCCTCTCTGACTCTTTCTTATGTAATTTACTTTTACACACACACACACACACACTCTTGTCTTGCTATCATGTGAGAACCTTCCGTTGACAATGGAACCCTTCCTGAATTGGGTGCGTTAGAGCAGGTAAAACACTAAAACACGCTTTCATAATTGGCCCAAATACTCAAGTCCACACTCGGGACTGATTCTAGCCTCATAATCACAGGGGTTTTTTTTTCATGTAGAAGAAATCGTTATGATTCGTGGCTTGATTGTGCAATTCCATATGTCATCTTTGAGCATGCAGGTTTCCAAAAAGGTAGGTACTAGGTTTATCAGTTTGGTTTTTTAAATTTTATTTCCTTTGTTACCATTATTTGAATGGTGAAGAACAGTGCTTTTTGAATGCATGGCATGTCATCATGCAATTGATGAGCTGTTACAGGCTGTCACGAGTGTTTTTTGTGTTTTTTGGGATGCTCTCAGAGTGCAAGCACTTGCACCACAAAGGTGAGCGCTTCAGTCCTATGAATGTACTGATAGATAGATCAGTAAGGTGTTCTGTCTCCTCCACTGATCAGAACAACCCTTTTCCATCATGAAACTTGAAACAGGATGCAACATGACGAGTTGAACCAATCACGTTACTCAGCATGTGGCACAGAGCACGGCTATCTTCCACACCTGATGTGGACTGTACCACAGCCCGGGGCTCTCTTCAGTTTTCAAGAAGACCAGGGATCGGCTCACTGGACTGCTCCCGGGCTCAAAAGCAGCTTTCACACTTCATCAAATGGACTGAACTCTCAGGGAAAATGGCCTTGAGCGTGGAAAAAAACTGCAGATGTGAAAAGTACCCTAAAATGTGCAGGACAGGTGGTACTCCATGACCAGGGTTAGGAACCTGTGACCTGAACAACCTTCAGCCAAGCTTTATTAACCTGCAGCTCTACCACACACACAGACACACAAAATCTCACAGAAATATTATGTAATTCAAGCTAATGTGACCTGTCAGCAGTTGTTTTCTGAAGGTCATTGGATTCCCCTCCTCACATAATGAAGGTTATGTGGAGTTGTGCTGATTAAGATCTGTTACACATCAGAAAATCAGAAACAAGGCCTCTTAATTAGTGAGGCAGTGTCTCCCTGTGGTGCTAAACTGTACATAAAAGCCTCTACCCTCCTTCACTGCAGCTCTGATTAAATATTAATCATTTAGCTCTTCGTGTGGAGCGTTGGTTCGATGCTAATCATGTGTGTGTGTGTGTGTGTGTGTGTGTGTGTGTGTGTGTGCATGTTTTCATGTACATGCGACTCTTGGAGTGTGTGAATGGCCCTCGTTTTCCCACTACTTAACAAGTCTGTGTTTGGAGTTCATATTTTTTGTGCACCGACAAACAGCTTAATTAAATCAACACCTCGCAGCCGCTGCATTCACAATTAGCTACAGCGCCTGCAGTGATGGCTACTGATTAGCGCCTTTTCTCTCTCTTGCTCTGTCTGTGTGTGGTTTTTAACTGTTTATTCTGTTTTCAGACTGTGAATACTCTTTACACATTCACTGATGTGCTTGTGCACTGCTCTGAAAGTGTTTAATGGTTTAGTTGCTGCTTCTTTGCTAGCATGACGAAGCACTTATCATTGGTCTGCCAGCAACACTTGGCCAACGCTAATGAGGCTCTTATGGTCCCTGCAATGTTCCTGTGAAAAATCACCACACGTGAAGATGTTTGCCTTGAATTTATAATTCTTAATGGAATATACATGTATATCTGAATGTGTCAGCGTTTATTAAAAATGTTTTTACATATGTGTGTGTGTGTGTGTGTGTGGTAGTAGTAGAAAATGAAACATGACTAAGCTTAAACAGTTAACGTTAAGCAAAAAAAGGAATGTCTATGTGATAGTGTGTTCGTACAAAACAGTTTAAAGTAATAGTTTAGCCAAAAATAAAAAGTATACAAGTTCCTCTTTTATGCGATATGTGAAATGAACATTTTATATATTATTTTATTTTTTTTAATTATTTCTTAACTCATTTCATATTCACTGTCAGGTGGATTATGGCTAAATGGTGCTAGGTAACATGTCAGCATTCAGCATTATCATAGACACAGAAAATAGTGGTTCCATATGCAGCCAGAGATATCCCGCCTCCCCATGAAAAAAAAAAAAAAACCTTTACAGATTTACTCATGTAAAAATAACCAGTATTAAAACTACTCTTACAAGTATAATATATTGTCCCGTGGTGTGACACGAGCTGAGCTTGTGGTTTGATTTTGTTTACTCCATGTGCTTTTGTCTATATAGTCATGCACTTTTATTTTGACATGTTGTTTTACTACCTGGCCCTGTTTCCATCACATCCTGTAATTGTAACTGCAGTGTTGCCAACTATTTTCAGAGACAAGTAGATAAACCATGCTCAAAAAATTGCTAAATGTCACCAGAGGATGTCATAAACTAATTACTAAATTTTCATATTTTTTTTTTATTCATTGTGATCATTTGCGTATCAAATTAGGATACATGAAGAAGGAAGATGTTCTGAAGACATTTAGAATCAAAGAGAATAAAATAGCGTTTGATCAGAATAGATGATAATATATTACAATTTATTTCTTATAGAAAGAAGTCATATTTGGTCCTGGCACTCCATACTAACCTTTTATGCATTTACACTAAACCTTCTATCATGAATGCTGACAAAAAGTGGTAGTAAGTAATCATTAAACAGTCATGAAGGAAACAGTTACGGATGGAATAACTTGCTTCTAATACATGTAAATACACTATATGGCCAAAAGGTTGTGGACACCTGACCATCACACCCATATGTTCTTGTAGAACCTCCCAATCCAGATTTAGTCTCCCTTTGCTCTTATAATAACCTCCACTCTTCTGGGAAGGCTTTCCACGAGATTTTAGAGTGTGGCTGTGGGGATTTGGCCACTCAAGTTCTTCCAGTCCAACTTTGGCAAACCATGTCTTCATGGAGCTTGGTTTGTGCATAGGGGCATCGTCATGCTAGAACAGGTTTGGGCCTTTTAGTTCCAGTGAAGTGAAATTGCAAAGCTACAACATACAACATCATTCTATACAATTTTGTGTTTCCAACTTTGTGGCAACAGTTTGGGGAAGAAACACATATGGGTGTAATGGTCAGGTGTCTACATACTTTTAGCCATATAGTGTATATCTTTGAAGAGTTTAAAACAAAGAACAAAGTGCATCAGTGGGACAAACAACAGTGATCAGTGATTGGTTGTTAGGAAAAAATAGGGATCAGTGATTGGTCGATGGGAACATCAGCTCGCACAAGCGTAACTCTGTCAGGCTTTACACACGGGTGGTGAGTCAGCTAAGCCTGCTCTGTCATCATGTATAACCAGCAGCTGTGATGTGAGCTGGAGAACCATATAGAGCGCAGGATAGTCAATAGTTCAAAAAGTCGCTAGATTCTTTGCTTTTTTAAAAAGAGGTTTAAAAATTTGCCAAATCTAGCGACAAAGTAGACTAGCTCCACTGCTAAAGTACTGGAGCAAGTGTTTGGGTCACCAAGTCTTGGCTTCAGTTGGAAATTATGGGAATTTGTGTCCTAATCTTTATAGTTGGTAGAAAATAAGTACTCATTTAAATCTGTTGAGGCGCGCTCATGTTCTGTTCCTGCTAGCCAGTTTAAACATGCCTGAGACGATGCCCAATGGACTGATGCACCCACACAGCACAGCACACACACTGACAGCTGTGGGCTGGTGAGGGGCTGATGTAATATCATCTCATTGACATGCCTGTGAACACATCTGCCTGTGTGTTGCCTGCGTCACTGGTCACCTCGCCAGAACAGACTCCTACAGGGAAATCTGATCAGCGTCATGATTGACACGCTGACTCAAGGACGTCTGTTGTACATGGCATATATTCAATTTTGTCTCATAGGTGTATCGTCCACCTCGTTCATGCCTATGACTATAATTTAAGCTAATTACCTGAGTTGTAAAACGTCTGACTTAGGTATTATGTGGTAACATGCTGATTGGTTGATGACACCATCTTCAAAGAGGTCATGAATGAACTGAAATGAAATGTCAGTCCAAAACAAAGCTATTATTTTATATAATATAAGATATATAATATCATAATATCCTATATATTATATAATATCATGTCCCGAAAGCTTTTATTACTCTTAAAACACAGCAATTTGCTAATAAAGACAAATTATTAGAATGAATCCATTAATATAAACCTATGAGTTACTATTATTACTATTATTAAAATTACTCAATACAGTCTGACCCATCAGAAACAAGAATTTAACACTTCTTTCTATCTTATGCATATCTTCTGGGTTTTATGACAGTTCTTTAGAAGTGCTATGTGCACTTCAGGTGCTTCCAGACATTCTGGGCTTTGGTTGTCTTCCATCAAAGCCCCCAGGAGATTCAGTGGTGTTTCCATGGTGACCCATGAGTTCTCATTGACAACCAATGAACTCCAGTGGGAAAAAGTAGAATTTTCAATAAAGGTTGTTGCTACAAGGAACATTCCACTTCATACTTGTCATCATCCCAAACTCACCAGGTCATGTGACCTCTAATTCAGTGCTAGCTTGTTTAATAACTACAAAGTGCTTAGGCTCTAGGGAATGCTGGGTAAATTGTTCCAATCTGTCTACATGAAGATGATAGTGATGTGCCGTTTGGAAATGCATCAGCAGCACTTTGACGCGGTAATGCAAGTCTTGTAATGCAATTTAATCAACATTTCGAGCTGAAGGAAATCACTATGCATTCTGCTACTTTCATCAGCTGTACACTGGGTTATGCACTGTGGGTAATAACATAGTGAAATATTGAAGAAATATGATTTATCCATTAAGAATTTGGACATTTCAATATGTCTGGCACCCAAAATTCTGGTAAACAGATGAATAGGGAACAAATTCAGACATGGTTTATGTATGCATCATGAGTTGCTTGATAAGGAATATGGGCAGACCTGAGCTGCTCTGTTCCAGATTGGGGGCGGAGTTTATTTTTGGGTCAGAAGAAACAGTCAGATCCGTTCATAACAATATTGCAAATTGCATTTTTTTCTGAATAGGGCTGTAATATGAATACATTAGTAGAACTGAACAGATAGTGTGTTTTGAATGGATATTAATACAGATATGAATAGAAGAAGCACTATTAGTTTTTTCTCCATATCTCACTGCGAGCAGTTAGATATAAAGTTTGTATGACAAAAAAGACCATGTTACGTAATGCACTTACAGAATTCATTCATTCATTCATTCATCTTTAGTAACAGCCTGGTCAGGGTGGGCGTGGTTTAAATTAGGCTACTAATTTGTTTATATTTTGAGAACTAGTCGAGACCAGTTATGAACTTGAGTGATATACGTGAGGTTGAGGAATGTTTCACACACCTTGCTGACAATGATGGCATTTCTACCTCTGTTTTTTTTTTTCCAGTGTATTCTAGGGTTTTGGTAGCATAGAGGTAAGGCTCATATTTAATTTTAAAAAATTCTGGTTTATGCCATGCCAACTTTGGGTTATAATCCAAATACAGATAAACATATGCATATTTTGAGCACAAAACAGATATTTCTGCAGATATTTGCGTTGTGTTATAACCCTATAAATGATTAGATTACCCTAGATTACAGATCAAGAAAAACTTTTAAAAATTGCATACTGCACCTTTAAATTATTATTATTATTTTTTTTTTAAAAATTGGATTAAGTCTCCTTTATCATCATGTTGGCTTATGTTCATTATCACTCTCTGTGTCTCACATAGGCTGTGTGAGTGTGTGTGTGTGTGTGTGTGTGTGTGTGTTTGGTGTTTATGTGTACTTTTGCGTGGGTGCAGGCATGTACGAAACACTGAAAGGTCAGATCAATGACCCATCCGTGTTGCACAATGGCCTCTAATCTTCTCCTCACTCCGATTTTATGGACAGACGATGCTGCAATTACCTCCCTGTGTGCCTTTCTGTCATTCATGGAAGTCATAATTTGCTCCATCTCTACTCTATGTTTAGTTGTGGATCTATCACTGTCTAAGTGCAGGTTGGCTGCCACCCTCAGTGTGTGTTGATTACCTGTCTGACCTCGGACCCCCTTCCCTTCCGCTCAGATGCTGAGTGCTGCCATTACTGCCGTTGTCTTTATTCATATGCTAATGACCGAGGATTAGCGAATGGGAAAATGTGTTGAAGATCAAAAAGGCTAGAAATGTTCATGAGCATCACGGTGATAAATGAGTAGCTTTTTATATTACCTTGTCATGGTGTACTTACATATCGCAAGTGCTTATTTCATCAGGAATATTTGTGAATAAACACTGGTTTGCTCTTTCCCAGCATCCATGACGCTTAGAATAAATAAAGGGAAAGCAATACTAGCACAAAATCAATTAAGGAAAAAAAATCAATACAATCACTTCTTTGTGCATATATCATGTAATGATTTTTTGTCATTGCTCTGTTTTTGTGCAACTACAATAATTTCTTATGCAAAAATACAATTATTGTGAATTCTCACCACATTCAGCTATTCCAGATTGTGAGCCATGATGTACAGGCTATTCAACACTGCTGACTGTTAAGGATATAGCTTATGATTTACATCAGTTTCATCAAATCAGTCAGGAAGCCCTCGTGCCATGCCCTGTGGATAGGGGCGGAGTCATTCTGGAAGAGACCACTCCCATCAGGATAGAAATATTTCCTCATAATATAATAGTGATCAGTCAGAAACAAACAAACAAGCAAACAAACAAAAAACCCACTGTATTGATTTACAGTGATTCTTCCCTATAAGGGGACAGCTGGACTCAAACCATGGAAGCAAAATAAATAAATGCCCCCCACAGCAAAATAGAGCCACTATAACAGAGTTTTCCCCTTGATTTTTGTTGGGTAGTAACATATAAATCCAACAGTAACATTTTGCAGTACATGTAGTCAGTGACATCTAATGGCTCCACCCATTACACTAATTTAAACCTCATCTACTTTTAATGGCTTCATCTCTTCCACTAATTAAAATGGCAGGAACCTCTGATGGCGCTACACACTATACTAATATAAGTGGCAACAACTTCTGATGGCTTGGCATCTTCTGATAATTTAAACGGCATTAAACTCTGAAGGCTCCTTCCATTTCACCAATAGAGTGCTGCAGGAAAGAGTCCTAAAACCAGGAAATTAGCATTTTAACACTTCCTGTTCCATCGTCCCGAAGTCAATGGGTTTTTGGTTAAATGCCTGAAATAAGGTCTGTGGTTAACACATATGCAAGATATTTTCACGCTTTATTCTATTACATAATATACATCAGCAATACCCCACTTGTGATTTTCTAAAGCTTTTATGTGTCTTGAAAAAGATGGTTGCTAAATGGGACTACAGAGGTTGTTGGGGAAATTAAACGTCATCACGGCAAACAGGAAAACATCTACTACACGTACAAACAAACGGAATTTTCTCCAAAATAATGCAACATGGACACATTCCCAAAAAAACTGGGGGGCAGATTCATCCACAAAAAGAGCCCAGTGGATCCTTATCAGGGAACATGTTTTTAAAATAAAGATTGAAAGAGCTGTCAGAAGCTTAGTGCTGGTGACGTTGAAGTCATGCGACCGTGTTGTAGTTCGTTTATAGCCTAAATTTAGCTTTTTACTTCTGGTAATTGTATTTAGGCTTCAAAATTCATAGAAGTTGTGTTCAGTTGTGAAGATTCTCTTGATCATAAAAAGAATCATAAACTTTTGATGGTCACAGAGCTTATTTTCTGCAATAATCCAAAAGCCAATGGAAGAATCCTATTGGCTTTTTGTCATGGGAACCAGGGTGATGCTATCTTCCGGGTTGGCCTTCAAAAATACATCATCTCTGTGGCACTCTATTTAAACCTCGGCAACCTCTGATTGCTCCACCTCTTCTGGTTACACCTCAGTGACTTCTAATGTCTCTTCCACTACCTATGATGGCTCTGCCCCTTCTGATAATTTAAATTTCAGTGATCTCTGATGCCTCCACCTCTTCCGGGGCAAAACTAAGCATGCTCAGATGGCTCCGCCCCTTCACTAATTTAAACACTTAAATTTGTCTGTAGTTTGAGTGTTAACAGTGCACTACATCTCACTGTGGTCACACTACTCACAATAAAACAGCACAAAGGACACTACATGTACAAGTATTTCCTAAAGATAGGGGATCTGTATGAAAATGAGCTTCTTTTTTTTGTAAGAAGCTAATGTGATTTATTGCAGGGTGGTGATGAAATGTGCGCTCTGCTGAAAGAGAGCTGTGTTGACTCACAAAAAAAACTGGATGAAAATTGATTTTGTCCGCTTGCATTCTTTGCCCTTTAGCCTTAGCTTCATTTTAATTGTGAATTTGCGAGATTTATCTAGTGTGAACGCTCTCTGCTGAACACAATGCATCGCTGTGCGTCTGCTTGTGTTTGTAAGGCATTTCACACATAATTGAAGGCGGCATAACTCGCTTCACACTTCAAAAGGCTTCAGCTTGGCTACCATCGTCCCGACAGCTGGCAGATAAAACAGATTCATGAAGACACACAACACACACACATATGTTTATGGGTAATGAGTGGACACGAAAGCGGAAAGACACAACAATACACACTCCACACAGCACAACTCAAGAACAATCTGGAGTTCTTGGCTGTCTGACAAGAGCCAAACTCTAATTTTCTTTGCTTAGATTTTATTTCTTCAGAATTGACAGCATTTATGAATAGGCTGCATTATCCCACTCTAATGTGCTGAAAGCAGCGATGACAGTGTAACCACAATTTAATGACACCACACCAACTGTCTAAGAGGATCAGCCGTTACATCGCCCTTCCTGGCGACACTCGTAGGCAAGCACTCACTCTCTAGCTACAGCAACAACCAAAGGTCAATTCCAGAATCCATTTTGCTGAAGAGATGTACCAGTGGTTAGGTGGGCGATATGAGTTAGGACTTGACATAAGGAATCATTAAAGCACTTCTGATTTGTGAACTGCTGTGTGGGCAGTGGAAACTCACTGGTGAAAGTTCACTGCTAAAGAACGGAAGTTCTGGAGTTATTTTCATGTCAGAAAATTCATTACTTCAGACATAATTGGTTGTAAATTGATAATTTTATCAATTGTACGACTACCTAGTACCTCAAAAGGCTATTCCAGTTCTACTAATTTAAACCCGAGTGACCTCTGATGGCTCCGCCTCTTCCACTAAATTAAACCTGAGTGACATCTGATAGCTCCGCCTCTTCCACTAATTTAAACCCCAGTGACCTCTGATGGCTCCACCCCTTCTGATTAAACCTCAGTGACCTCTAAAGGCACCACCCTTTCTGATTAAACTTCAATGTCCTCTAATGGCTTTGCCTCTTCTATTAATTTAAACCTCAGCAATCTCTGATATCTCAACCTCTTCCACTAATTTAAACCTCAGTGACTTCTGATGGCTCCACCTCTTCTGATTAAACCCCAGTGACCTCTGATGGCTCCACCTCTGATTAAACCCCAGTGACCTCTGATGGCTCCACCTCTGATTAAACCCCAGTGACCTCTGATGGCTCCACCTCTTCTGATTAAACCCCAGTGACCTCTGATGGCTCCGCCTCTTCTGATTAAACCCCAGTGACCTCTGATGGCTCCGCCTCTTCTGATTAAACCCCAGTGACCTCTGATGGCTCCACCTCTTCTGATTAAACCCCAGTGACCTCTGATGGCTCCACCTCTGATTAAACCCCAGTGACCTCTGATGGCTCCGCCTCTTCTGATTAAACCCCAGTGACCTCTGATGGCTCCGCCTCTTCTGATTAAACCCCAGTGACCTCTGATGGCTCCGCCTCTTCTGATTAAACCCCAGTGACCTCTGATGGCTCCACCTCTTCTGATTAAACCCCAGTGACCTCTGATGGCTCCACCTCTGATTAAACTCCAGTGACCTCTGATGGCTCCGCCTCTTCTGATTAAACCCCAGTGACCTCTGATGGCTCCGCCTCTTCTGATTAAACCCCAGTGACCTCTGATGGCTCCGCCTCTTCTGATTAAACCCCAGTGACCTCTGATGGCTCCACCTCTTCTGATTTCTGAGTTGTATTGCTCCCGAGGGGGCGGAGCTAAAATGTAACATTCTGTGAGTTGCTGTTGTGTTTCAAAAGGAGTCAAAACTTATAAGTTCTATGGCTAAACCATAGATGTTGGATGTTTAGATGCATAGGGATGTTACTTTTGGAATGTTACAAGCCTAACTTTCTTGGAAACAGTTTAATACTTACTAAACCTTCAGACTTCTTCCATTTTACTGTGATAATGTCTTATGTTTGTGGAAAACTTGAACTCTAAGTTCCACTGGATCTTGTATGCAGTGGCAAAACGCTCTTGGACTCACATGTACTCATGCTTTACTCCTGCCTCTACAGGTAAGGAGATCAACAGAAACAATTGTTCTAGATTTTTGATCTTTTTCAAATCCCAGTTTTATCAGGCTGCCTCTGAAAATGAGCCTTCGTCTGTGTTAGAGCACAGGTGCCACTTTGGCTCGTACCCTCAGCATTGAGAGAAACTTCAGCCAATTGCTTTCCAGTGTCCCCTTGCCACGGGCTGCATGTGGCACTGCTGGGATTCAAACCTCGGTCCTGCCAACAGGCCTTGCTTTCACACCCCCAAGCTTTTATACAGGCACACAGTGGCTGGGGGACAGAGAGGGAATGAAAATGACAGTGTATGACCGTGTACCAAAAGCACATACATTTGAAATGCCAATATGCTAATGCTAACATTTAGCCTTTTGCTCTGGGGTTTGGTTGTTCAAACATGTGACGGTGGCCGTGAGGTCAATGATGAGATTATGCATTCAGAGGATGTGTATGTATCTGTCCTCGAGTGTCATCGCTTCTTTCTCTCGTGCGCCGTTTCCCTGTGCATTATTCAAGCTTTGTCTTTCTCCCTGCACCTCCCCATTTTCAATTAGTGTTACTGGCATGATGGTATGTAATTATACGATTCAAACAGCTGCCAGTTCAATCTAATGAGCCTGATGCGCTGCAGAATCCAAGCCTCGCATTTGGGGATTTGCCTGATTTGGGTCTCATTTGCTCCCATGTTTGTTCCATATGCACTTCTAATAGAGGCAGCAAGAGATAAATTTTGATAGATGATTGGTCTATTTTACTAAACATAGGAAGGCATCGTGTATCTGAATATATCCTGAATGTGCATGAAATGTCAGGAGTCTTGCTATTATGAAGTACAATCAGTCCTGTCAGCCATAAATGATGTGTTTGTTTACTATCATTAACTAAGATAGATTTCCTGGTAGTTAACTGCTCAGCTAGCTCAAATTTACACAACAACATTATAATCATTACCAGATTTCAGCCAATTTTACCGGGTTATTCACATGGCTGTGTAAATGGTATATTACGATATCATGTATTGGATCATCAAAAATAAATAAATAAATCTGGGTTTTAGCCACATAATCAGTTTCTTTAAACAGTTGTATACTGATAATGTGATATCTTTCATTTTTGTGCAACAGCAACAACAATAACAACACAAACCCACACAGAAAAGACATGACCAGGAGGCAGTATAGTAAAGCTGTTTATGTAACCCTGAGCTTGTCATTTTAAACTATTACTAGCAAAGTAGCTCATGAACACCCCTGCTGTGTGAACTCTGTTTTGAAGAATCAGAATCAGAATCAGAAAGAGCTTTTATTGCCAAGCATTACGGATATGTGTACAGGTAATATAGTAAAAGAATGAATTTGCATATTGCACAAAAAATTGTATCCACAGAGAGGTAATACACTAAGAAGGACCTAGAAGTCAGTTAAGTGTTAATGAGGGAAATGGCTTGTGGGAAAAAGCAGTTCTTGTGCCTGGTTGTTGTTGTGGTCAGTGCTCTGAGGTACCAGTCGGAGGGCAACAGTGTGCCACTTGTGTCACACTATTACATTTACAAAAATGTATATTAAGAAAAGGTAAAGAACATTTCAAATATAAAGTGTCCTTCACAACAGCATACAGCATGTGCATATTTCCGCTGAATAACACATTAAAATAACCTCTACAGCACTGAGAAAACAGGATCTCTGCCTGTCCCAGGACACCATTACTACACTTTCAATTGAAATATTATCTTTAAAATATCATTAAAATCTTAATCTTTTTACATTGACGTGTAATGTAGCCTCAGATTCCTGTCCTTGACTGACACGAGTGAAACCTGATGTGGTCTTCTGCTGTTGTAGCCCATCTCCCTCAAGGTTCAGCATGTTATATGTTCTGAGATGCTTTTCTGCTCACCAGTTGTAAAGGGTGACTATTTGAGTTACTGTAGCCTCCCTGTCCTCTCAAACTGTTCTTCTCCGATCTCTTTCATCAACAATGTCTTTCTGCTTACAGATATACCATTTATTGGATTTTTATTTTGCACCACTCTGTGTAATCCCTAGATACTTTCTTGTGTGAAAATCCCAGGAGATCAGCAGTTTCTGACATAATCAAACCAGCCCATACGGCAGCAACAACTACGCCATGGACAAAGTCACTGAGATCACATTTTTCCTTCATGCTGATGTTTGTGGATTGGCTGATTGGATGATTACATGAATGAGCAGTGGTACAGGTGTTCCTATTAAAGTGGCCAGTGAGTGTACATAATCACTATCAGCCATCCAACAGGAGTTAGCCTGGGTTACCCAAGTATTTAATTTCACAAACTAATTCTGTGTCTATTAGTGGGCTGTAAAGCAGCTGTAGATCTAATTAGCAAGAAATCTGGTTACTGTTTGACCCAGAGTTTTCAGTTAAGTGCACATAATGTGTAATTGATTAAATTATGGCCAATAATTGGCTATCAGATCATTCTGGGGGTGTAAACATACCCATGATTGTTCAAGTGGTGATCTAAATGCATGTGTCTGAGTACAATAAGGTCTCCTGTTTCTACTATGTTACTGTTAAATTGAATGGCCATGATGTTTGCACATTTTAAACTGGTTTTTGAGTCAGCTGTTGCAGGAAGACAGTTACACACTAGTTGCATCAGCTCTGGCTCAAGTTAAAGTTAAATAAGCATGGTGAGAAGATTTTAATATAAATGTAGGCCTCACCCTCCATTTCTTTCCAAGATGATTACATCTCCATGATGATTCATCTACTCATTATGCCACATCCCCAGCGGTCCCTCCTGAGAGAGAGAGGGGTCAAAGGTTATTACGTCTCCTAATTCACTACTCGTGACAGTCCTCACAGATATTCTCTTTTTTTCCTCCATATTTTCAGTTAATTCTCACTGCCTTCCCCAGAGGGAATGTGATTTTTCCCCCCTCTTTCTGTCTGTGTTGTTTCTTTTCACCTTAGGAGAAAATTTTGCTACTGTAGGTGCATTAAAATATGATAAAGTAATCTCATTTCTTTGGGGGTGAAAGAGCAGCAATGCCCCAGGCGTCCATAGATGGAAGGAAAAGTCCATTCTTATTTTAGTCCCTTTTTATTAATGTGTGTCAGACTGAAAGCTGGTAAGGAATATGGCTAATCTTAATTTTGCAATATCTGTTTAAAAGGCAGAGAGTAATATACCTTTAGACTTGCCTGTTTTTAATTGCAGATTAATGACTGTCAGAATTCAATTTGCTCTGGCGACGGAGTTCAGAAGCTGTAGGAAAATTGATTTTTTTTTTTCGCGAAAGCACTTCGGTGGTGATGGCCAACGGGCTTTTACAGGGCGACCTGCTGACTTGGGCTCTGCAGACAGCCACATATATAGTCATTTGATTACCCAATATAGCTGAGAGAGAAAGAGTAAAAAGAAAGATGGAGAGAGTGAGCGAGTCAGAGGGAGAAGTTGTCACAGTTTAATGGGTTTATGTGAAATGGCTTGTTGCTGTATAGCTTTAACCCACAGTGTGTGACTCTGGTCATTCTTCTCTTCTGAGGCAACAACACAGTCGTTCACACTCCCTCCTCACTACACAGGCCACACGACCACATAAAAAAAACATAGTCACATTTTCAACTGAGTAATTCCTCTGTTCCCAGAATCAGCTAACCTGATCTTACAGGACTCCCTGATATGAGTTCGGCATGGCTACAAAAGCACACCTGCAACATCCTAACCCGCTGTAACGTGCCATTTTTTTCCTCCCTAACAGCTCATCACCCTCGGGTTCTTGGCTCCCCTCGAAGTCCCAGGGGGCAGCCAAGGGCATTCCTGATTGCAAAAGTGCTAAGCTGACCTTTAGCAGGCTAATTAAGGATGGTGTGACGTGCTCGGACAGATGGCCTTGCCGCGGGGTTTAAGAGCCCCTAAAATCCAAACAGCCATCATCACACAGCCACTTCATGGACAAGCATAGAGATAGCATGTAGAGCAGTCATTTGGAAGAATCCGTCTCTCCGGTGTTCCCGCGAGGACAGTAAGACCGTCTGCTCTTCCTCTCCAGTTGTCACAAGAGGGTCATCAGGGGCTCAAGCATGTGTTAGCTTGCCGGTCTATCATTTTTTCCTGGCATCACTTATTCCTTTTTCTTTCTCACCTTGCTGAGGTGTGAATTGGATAGATAAACTACATACACCTCTGCACATTTTAACTGCTTGATGGTCTTCTAGGAAAAAAATAGAACTACTTCCCCACCTGAGATCCTGAAACCAGGCCTCTCTTCAGTGGGAAACCTGCTGTTTAAGCACACATCTGTACATCCTAGTGAACACTTCTCCTAATAACCCTCGGTTCATCCTGTCAAGCGACAAAACGACAAGCGACCATTCATTTTCTATGAAAGAGAGTCATGATTTCAGTGACAGTGGCAAGAGACAAAGCAAGAGCACGTAAAGTGGCTAAGCCTGAGGTGGGGGGGTGTTTGAAACCCGGGCGAAATATTTTAGAACCATTCCAAATGCTTATTTGTGGGAGTTTAACATAACGCATATACAATTGATTATATAGTACATGTGTTAAATAACATGTTTTGATCTGGTCAATGAACTTATCATTACAATTCCACATTTAAATGCCCCAGACGTCAAATTAACAATGTCGCTTACTTTGTTTCATATTATTAACTACTGGCTGCTATGGTGAGAAACAGGATTAACCAATCAGAATCATGTGTTTTTTTCATTTCTGTTTGAAAGCTACTAGTCAGCTAGCTACGCTCTGAGCTCAGGGATATTGAACTGACAGCCGATGAAGTACTGGAGGTTTACTGCAGAAGGAGAGTGTAAATCAGCAAATGATTACATTTGCTACATACTACATCCAATCTAATAGAAGATATACGAGCATGATTATAATCAAGGTGCACATCAGGTAGAGCTCACACTCCTGAGTGTGTGAACACACGCTGCAGGCGAGTGCTCGAGATTTGTCACGGCGACATGTGAGCACTAGCTCTTACATCCATCAGAATAATTATCCCATCTCACAAAGGCAGGTGGATGAATCTCAGGCCTGTGCCATGAACTGACAGCTTTGTTTGTTTTTGTTGAAATGAGTTTGTTTATAAAGTGTGTAAGCTTGTGTGTTTGTGTGTGTGTGTGTGTGTGTGCTCATGTGCGTGACGCTTGTGGTTGATGGCTCTAATCTAAAGCTGTTTACCCAGACACCCATAAATCCCTGCTCACTGAACTTACTGACGCAGAATAACTCGTATAAATGCATTGCCTTGCCAAAATATGTTTACAAAGCCAGGCAAACACATTATACACAGTGAGGTGAGGGATTTTATTTTGTGTGCTTTGCATGTGCATAATTCAGTGTGTATGCAACCTTTCACTGGTTGTGTTTTAAGTAACACAAATCAAATGGGAAAATGCAGGGCCCGTCCATGGCACAGGCACATACGCAGCCTCCTAGGGCACCTCCTGTATGGTGGGGCATTATTTTATTGCTAGGTACCATATTGCTGGTGGTCCTTTCATTCCACACCACCTCATTCCTCACTTCCTCATTCCACACCACCTCATTCCTCACTTCCTCATTCCACACTATGTCATTCCTCACTTCTTCATACCACACAACATTATTCCTCACTTAGTCATTCCACACCACCTTATTCCTCACTTCCTCATTCCACGCCACATCATTCCTCATTTCTTCATTCCACACCACCTTATTCCTCACTTCCTCATTCCACGCCACATCATTCCTCATTTCGTCATTCCACACTACATCATTTCTCACTTCCTCATACCACACAACATTATTCCTCACTTAGTCATTCCACACCACCTTATTCCTCACTTCCTTGTTCCACACCACGTTATTCCTCACTTCCTCATTCCACACCACCTCATTCCACACTTTCTCATACCACACCACCTCATTCGTCATACCACACCACCTCATTTCTCACTTCCTCATTCCATACTACCTCATTCCTCACTTCCTCATTCCACACTTCCTCATTACTCACTTCCTCATACCACACCACCTCATTCCACACTTTCTCATACCACACCACCTCATTCCTCATCCTCATACCAGACCACCTCATTCCTCACTTCCTCATACCACAACACTTTATTCCTCACTTCCTCATTCCACACTTCCTCATTACTCACTTCCTCATACCACACAACCTTATTCCACACTTTGTCATTCCACACCATGTCATTCTACACTTTGTTATTCCATACCTCTTCATTCCTCACATCCTCGTTCCTCACTTCCTCATTCCTCACCACCTCATTCCTCACTTCCTCATTTTATACCACCTCATTCCTCATGTCCTCATTCCACCCTACCTCATTCCTTATCCTCATTCCTCACCACCCCATTCCTCACTTCCTCATTCTACACCTCCTTATTCCTCACTTCCTCATTTGACACCACCTCATTCCTCACTTCCTCATTCCACACCTCATCATTCCACACCACCTCATTCCTCATCCTCATTCCACACCAACTCATTCCTCACTTCTTCATTCCACACCACCTCATTCCTCATTTCTCATTTGACACCACCTCATTCCTCACTTCTTCATTCCACACCTCATCATTCCACACCACCTCATTCCTCACTTCCTCATTCCACACCACCTCATTCCTCACTTCTTCATTCCACACTCCTCCTCATGTTCCTTCATTCCACACCCTCTCCTTCCACTCCACTCATTCCAAGACTCTTTGTCAAGCCCCCTTAGTTCACATTCCACGCCCTTTCATTCCACACCCCTTATTTCCATGCCACTTCATTCCACACCCCTCATCATGCCTCTTTCATTCAATGCCTCTATATTCCATGCTGCTTCATTCCAAACCCTTTATTGTTTCCCTCCTCAGCCCATGCCCTCTCATTGCACTCAAGGCTTTATATATTTTTACTTCTGGGATGAAATCGAAATATTCCCCACCACACTGGCTGATAAAAGCTTTGCAAGCCGTGAACCATGCCTAAAGCACCTGGCTCTGTTTTGTTCTGTCCTTATGTGAAAAGCAGAAGGAGTCTGGACCACAACTCTGTAAATAATAAAGCACTGACTATCACATCTATGCCAGTTAATGACAGATAACTCGTGAACAGTGACAGAACAATGTAACCTATTCTTTAGCACTTCTCTACCATCTGAAGTGTGTGCAGTCTTCTTCTGGAAGTTGGGTTTCTCTGTGTGTGTGTGTGTGTGTGTGTGAGAGAGAGTGAGAGAGAGAGAGAGAGAGAGAGAGAGGAAAGACACAGTTGCTAAGTGGTGTGTGTCTATGTGGTTCTCTGTGTCCTTGGGGAGGTGAGAAGTGCTGATAGGACCATGATGAATGACCAGGAATGTGGTGTGAAAACACTTATTACTGGATGTGAGAACCGATATTGTGTGTGAGCATGTATGTGCGCACACACACACACTCTCTCTCTCACACACGCACACACACACACACTTAACCAGCCTGGCCGACACTTCTTATCTCCACGAAGAACAAGAAGTGTAGTGGTGTGTGTGTGTGTGTGTGTGTGTGTGTGTGTTTTGTAAGGAATGAAAACGTGACTGGGTCTGCTGTTACTGTTGATTATTTTCTTATAACTGCACATCCCAAAGTGTTTTATCCCTTTTATTCTACAGCAGTGTGATAATGCTAATCATTTTTACTTACTAAATAATGGCATGTCATTCTTTTTATCCATTTGTAGTTACATTTAATTTAATTTAATTTAATTTAATGTTGTGGAACATCCACAAAACACATTAGCCTCTGTTATCGCTGACGGTCCACCATACTGATCTGACTATGGCATTATGCCATGCTGCTAAATTGCAATAATTTATATTCGAAATTATATATTTATATTTAAAATATATATTCGAAATTTTGTCATTGTATTGTATTCCTTTCTTTTTTATATGTAATATTTTTTAGAAATTTGTTTCTTCTTATTTAATATGTGTAACATAGCTCCAGGCTCTCTGGTTCAATCCTGAGCTCGGATTACTGTCTGTGTGGGTTTCCTCTGGGTTCACAGGATAGACCTCAACAATGGCCAGAATAAATCCTTGCTGAAGATGAATGACTGAATGTTTTGTATGTGAACTTCATTTACATGTAAACTTTCTGGATTCTGTGAATGTTTTTTTTTAATCACTTCAGTTAGGAACAAATCTTTGAAGTCCCCTGCGTAGGATTTATGACCTTAAAATGGTCTACTGCATCTATTTGGTGCTGTCATCTTTGCGAAGTCTTGCCATTACTCCATTGAACAATTCAAAGCCTTTCTCATATTAATATTCACTTGGTGCTGGGCCTTTGCATGTTTTCCTGTTGCAGCTCTCTTGGTTTCTACAGTGGACTATTTCTGGATTATATTTCGGGTTTGTTTATATCACTGGGTTTGTTTATGGACTGTGTGTGGAACTCTCAGCAATTGTACCCAATTCCTCATGCTTGTGACAGGTGCCTGGTTGCTGTATAACCAACATTACATGTCATGGCTGAAAATGCAAATTTGGGAAGAGATGGAGTTTGGAGGAGAGTTTGTTTCAACCAGTGATGATTTTTATCATGTTGTCAGTGTCAGTTTTTGGGTTTAATAATGGCTTGACTCTCAACATAATGGTTCATTAAAATTTGGAAGTCAAGCCTCTGTGGAGAGACAGTCACAGCCCACTGAGTCTACCTCATCTTTTCATATTTATCATATTTTCCATGGATTTTGAATTCATTGCCTCTGACTCCAAGAGTTAGCAACCCAATGGCTACTAAAACCAGTCCAATACCAAAACTCAAAATTTGTCCTGCAAAACTGCAAAATCATAACTATTATTACTAAATACTGTATATTGTAATATTTAAGAAGCAAGTCATATATAGTCCAGTTCCATGCCAAAATGGCAGATCTGGCAACCAAAATTCCCTCTTCCTTCCCCACCCTTCTCTGTCAGTCTCTCCACTTCTGTTCCTGGTGAATGATTATAAATAAGCATGAGCCCTTCAGTTAATATTGCCCCTGCGGCATATTGCCCAGAACCTGGCCTAGGGGGGTTTCATTTCTAATGATCACAAACTCATAAAACTCATCCTAAGTAAAGCAAATACGCATTCACAAGTGACTTTACACCTATTAAATTCCACCTGAATTTAATATTTCAAAGATGTCAAAAAAAAAAACCTGTATTAAAAGGGTATAGCCTGAGCGAACAACCATTAGTGGATAACTTTATCGTGAACATTGCGACACTATTAAAAAATGCAAATAAAAAATTACCTTCAGTAAAGCTTAAAGCATTGATTGTGCATTGACTTAACACCTACTTCAGTTTAAAAATCATTGCAAAATGTTTTACTCCGCCGTCTCGTCACTGAATAATATTTCTGAGCGCAATATTTCTAAAACATACTCAAACAGATTTTGATTGGGCAATAAAGCTTGTTGAACTGCCGACGTGTTTATAAAAACAATAAAAATGCTGTCAGAACGTGGAAAATATGAAACTATGAATTTGAAAAATACCACTGTTTCAAAAAAAAAAACAAAAACACCAATTCTCCAGACCATTTAGCAGTTTGTGGGCATATCTACCACTGACATGCATCTGAACAGAATCATATTTACTAGTTTAACATTTGGTATGCATGAGCACACAAACGCAGCATAAACACATCAATATCTGTACATTCTATTTAGGCAAACTTTCAGGTCCATGACTCTTAAACGATTTTGTTATTGTCACAGTAAACTGAATAATTTTCCATCACAAAGATCCTTCTACATGATGGGAACATTTTATGGTAGGTATTTTATTTTTTATTTTTTTTTTTTTTGTAATTCTGTGCAGAAACAGAAATGGCTGAAAATCCATCAATTAAAAGGTTGTACTTCTAGGGCACAGGTGTCCACAGGCCCATGGGACAAACAAAGCCCACTGCCTCATTTCATGTCACTGGTGCTAACTTGAAAATAATAATATTGAAATGGCCTCCAGTACATGATTACGCAACATTTTCTCACTACACCAGTATTATATAGAATTCACACCAGACCCATAGCATAGCGACTGGCCGCAATCTCACATCTCACAGGGCTGAAATGCTGGTTTAAATAGACGTCTGTTCAGTGAGTTTGAAGTCAGATGAATGTGTAAAAATGACACATATTGCGTGTTGGCCCTTAGTGTGATTCAGTGATCCCAAAATGCATCACCTAGGGTAGAGACCTACAAATGTGTTGAAAAAAGAAAAGTTGATGGAGAACAAAAACAAAAGAGAATGGAGACTATGGACATGTACAGTATGTTATTAGCAGAGAGTTCTTAAATCTTTCTTAATGTTATATAATGGCAACATTTGGAAAATAGATATGCATTAAAAATACATTTTGTTACCTAATAGTGCATATGTAGCATGAATAGTTTCTGTTAGCCCTTCTTCTTCTTCTTCTTCTTCTTCTTCTTCCTATTATTGGTGTTAAATAGATAGAATAGATAATCATACATTACAAAATGTAATAGCCTTGTAAAGTAACACCCTTGTTTTTAAGGCATCACTCTAGTTTAGGGCTTTATTTTTAAGAATGCAGTTTTGTAGAGACAATGTAAGCAATGTTGCTTTCATCCTTGTTTAGGAGGATGCATTACGAAACCTCCAATGAAAAACAGTTCAATGATTTTGAAGCACCCAGCTGATCTCTCTGTGTGTCTTGCTCTCTCATCTCACTGTGCCTTGTGTGATAAAACCATGTACAGAAGGGAAATGTTTGATCCTGCAGTGGAAAGCAGATGTCAGGATGTCTTTGTTCGAGAGTGCTCCTCTTTACAATGCACAGTCATGCAGATATAATCAGTCTGCCTCACGAGCCGCCTCCACGGAAAAACACAGGTGTGTGTTTGTGGGTGTAGACGCATACGAAAAGAGACAGAGGCTAAGTGTTGATTTTGATTGCAAGTATCGGCTGCGCTCATTGTAACCCAAAGCAGGCCTGATCATCTCCTACAACTCTCAAACAAATACGCGAATAAATGTGTATCGCCCTGACTCGTCTCAAATACTGTTATACATGAGATTGAACTGAATTATTAAGGAAACTTATTTTGGTGTTTGAGAGGAAAAAGGAAAAGACAGTGTCAGGTTGTAAATGTAAAAAAATTCTTTACTCAAAAAAGAAAGAGAAATTATTCTTCTAAATAAATTCACTGGTAAAAGTTCAAGTATAGCTTCAAATTCTTCACTCAAATTATTGTAAAAAGTATAAACTCTTCAATCACAAAAGAACATGTGAAAACTTTAACTCATGCTAACTAACAACGGCTTTATTCCTAATCTCTCAAATGTTAGCTAGCATGATGTTAACTGCTAATATCAAGCTTTCTGATACAAATATAAACACAATACAAACTTGATAAAAGCAAAGTGTGCAGTATGTCACAGCAGATATATGTGAAAGATATTCTCACATTGGTTAATGTTACATTTATTACATATTAAGATCACGTCCTTGAAGCTGTCCGTTGCTAAAAAGTTCCTGTATGACTTTACCATAGGTGCCAATATGTATGGTTTAAGCTTTATTTATTATTTTTGATCCCAACACAGGAGACACATGAAAACTAGAACACTTTTCTTCTTTCCCAGCTAAAGCAGTGGCTATAAATAAAATGTTCCAGATTAAAAAGGATAGTCACTGAAAGGGAAAGGACACCGGACGTGAAAAATGTGCATTTGCTTCTTGTAGCAGTTACTTTCATATTGTGCCGACTTTATCTAGGTGAACTTTGACCTGTGAATTCATAAGCTTTGGCCTTGTTGAGGTAATAGAAAAGAAGAAGCTGGGACTCTGGGCTCTTTGGTTAATAAAAAATGGATGAGTTGCTAATTATTAAGTAGCATTTTCACCAACTATTGCCTTGTTGCTTTCTGAAAAAAATTAGCTAGCTAGCTATTATTACCACTACATTCTCTCCATCAAGATTACATAAGATTGACTGATTTTGAATCTGGGGAGGAAAATAGAGTGGCGAAAATCCAGTGTGGCAGTGCCGGCCTAACACCCTCAGAACTAACATAGTGTTGATGTTAGCAATGCACAGCAATGCTGTGTGTATAATGTAGTGAGTAGAAGTAGAGATTAAGTGAAAGAAAAACTCAAGTAAAGTACGGATACTTAAAAAAACAGACTTGTGTAATAAAGTAAACAGAGTAAATGTGCTTGGTTGCTTCCCACCTCTGGAGTGTGCACATGTGAGTGAGAGAGAGAAGGAAAAAATTACCAAAACCTCACCTTCATCTATAATTCTTAAGGGGAAAAAAATCAAACCAGGTTGCATTATTGCTTTTTTGTGTTTTTCCCCCTGAGATATGCAGCCCATCATGACCATTAACCACCATAATGCTCTTAGAGAGAATTGGGACATTCATTCTCTCTTAAATGATAAGCTTTTATTTTCTTTCCTATTAACGCAAGGTAAATTTGTCTAATACGTATAGCTGCCTGTGCATTAAGCTTCTCTTTACCAGTCTAGCCACAGCTCTCCTTTACTAATCCACACGAGGCTGCCAGCGTAACATACTGAAAGCACTTCTGATCCATAATTCATTTGTGTGAACGGCGTTTTTCATTAAAAAGAGCCGAGAAATGGCCCTGGATCTGAAGCCATTTGCACTCTGAGTCCAGGCCAGGCTCAGATTAGACGGGCAGTTATTATGAGCAGAGAACCCATGGGTAATGGTGAATGCTGCTTGGAATGAAAAACAGTGTAAGGAAAAAGACCAAGGTTGGCTTGGCTCACATGGAAAGCTGCATGCTTTTCTTTTTCTAGGTTTCTCCTTTTCATACATGCACTTTTCCCACTATTCCTCCTATGAAAGGCACAATGGCTACTGTCATTTAGGCTCGGTTGGACAGAGAAATTGCAGTTTGGTTTTGCTGCTACTTTCCATAATGAAACTCGCTAGATGTGTTATACAGTGCAGAAAAAAGAGAATGTGACAAATAGAGGCTGGTGGATAGAAAGAGTGGGTTGGGGATGGGAACAAAGGCTGAGTAGGTAGCCATACTGTTTTTGAAGAGGACACTCAGGCTGGCGTGTTGTCCTGAAAGGATTCCCGTCACAAGGAACAATTGCACAAAGTGCCTGCCATTCTGTTGATGTGTGTGCGTGTGTGTGTGTGTGTATGTATGAGTGATTATGGACTTTATGGCTGTGGGTATTTTCGAGCCTGAGTGTGATACATGTTATTTGTGTTGTGCGAGAGCTCTGTGTGTGCGTGTGTGTGTGTGTGTGTATTCATGTTTTTGGTATTTGTCAGTGACTGTGTGTTCACAGCTTTTCCCCCTTGTCTGGTCACAAACAATAGAACATGACAGACACGTCTGAAAAGTAAACACATTTTCTGATCTGGCAGAAATTCTTATATGGCCTTAGGTATTTCAGTAAGTTCCCTGGTCACGACTTTCTGTTCTGTCAGAAACTAAGATGAATGCAGCAATCCTGCCATTTTATTTATCACACATCTTCCAGTCACCCTTTCCTGAGGTAAACGTCCCCACTCTTCCCCTCCCTGCACGGTTCCAGGCTTGATTGTGGATTTAGCTACCTCTGACTGCTGTCATTTTTCAGCTTGCTGCAGTAATTTGTGTTTCTGTCGATTATTGGGACAGCGAGTTGTTGTGATGTTTGGGTTTGTGGATATTTGTCTTCAAACTGTGAGCTCCTCAATTGTTAAAATTGACTGTGACAGCAGGAGACATTTCACTCTTCAGCTCATAAAAGGACCAGTGACTGTATAGTATAGTTGCATGCCATGCTTTATCACTTCACAGTATACACTGTGGACTTTGAAGGGATGATACTATTATAAATAATTAATTAATTGTGTCATATTTATGTATTTCATATCAGCTTTGAATGTCAGTGTAATTACAACCCAATACATACATTTTAGCTTGACATATGGTAGCATCAAACTGTCAGACAGTGGCACTGGACTTAATACTGCTCCTCACTTGAGCTGATATCTCAAAAATTCAACATAGGCTAAAGTTGAGAAACTTAGACACACCTCTGTTTTTGGCAAACGCCACCCTGTGCAGTATTTTCTGTGCCTCTAGCTGTCACGCAACCCCAAAGCATACTAGATATGTTCCTACGCTTAAGAGATGCCAAGGTGTTCTTTACATTAAATGCTATTAAATGCTGCTCCTTTTTTCCCCTTCCAAACATACCTTTGGTAGTTGTGGCTGAAGTAGTCCATTTTTAGTTCATCAGTTCAGAGCCTTATTAGGCACAGAATGCCTTTGGCTTATCTAGATATGATTTTGCATATGAAAGACATTCACGTTTCTAATGAAGTTGCAAGTAAGTTTTTCTACTGATGACTCTTCCATGCAGATCATATTTGTGCAGGCAACACTGCAGCGTACTCCTGTGTCAGCTAAACCTTCCAGCAGGTCTTTGCTGTAATTTGGGGGTTCTGCTTTGCCTCTCTGGCCAGTATATCTGTAGTTTTATATGAAAGTTTTCTTGCTCCTCCAGATCTTGCCTTGCCTTCCACAGTTCCTCTTAATTGCAATTTCTTTATGACATTTAGTGGAAATTGTAAGCTGGAAGTGCTTTGATATCTTTTTATAGCCTTCCCTTGCTTTGTAGGCATCAATTAGATTCAGTCAGCTACTTAGAGGAGTCCATGGTTGTTGATTTCAAGAGATTTGAAGAGTCAGAGACTTTATTATGCTCTGGAGCTGTTATTCATAATGACAATTCTTGACCTGCCTAATGAGTACTAATAAGTCAATTAAGGTCCAAAAAAGGCATGAATACTAAACATTGAATAATGTCCCCATTTATACGTGAGTGTTGTGTGCATGTTGTGTCTTGTGAAATGCATGTCCTCTTAGCCAGATTTAAAATCTGATTAGTGTATTGCATTTAATATGCAAATCAGCTCATAACACTTGACAACCTCCCGTGATGCTTTCTGTTTCTACATGATCAATGGAAGATGGTTATTGCATCGAAAGTGAAATTGTTTTAATTTCCTTGATCTCAGAGGAAGAGGCCGATCTTGGCAGTCAATCTTTAGAAGAAACCTATGCTACATAGGTTTAAGTAAAGTACAGGGTGTTCCAGAATTTTCCATACATTGGGGAAATTAACACTTTTTAGCAAAATGTCTTCTAAAATTTTTCATACTTAGTTTGTATAATATATTTTTTTCAGATAGCCTTTAAGAATGCCTCTGACAAAAGAAGAACATATTGAAATCATTCTTATGACTGGATCAGGAAGCCATCGCAAGGTATTCATATTTTATATATTTCAAATTATACTTCATATTATACTTATGCTTATACCTAATGAAATAACTGTAGAAAATGTACTTATTGGGAAATATGGTTAATGTTATTAGAAAAATACGTTTATAAATTGGTTTTTAAAATAAATAACATTATACTGTAATAGTATGATACTATAATAGTGTAATACTGTAAAGTATGATGATTTGGGAAATCTAAGAATCATTGTGATAGTCCTGAGTGCTGAGTGGGTGGGTGGAATTTGTCCAGGCAACACAGGAGGACTAAAACTTTGATTAAGCCCATAACCATCATGGGTGAGGATGTTGGAATTGTTAATAACTACAAGTATTTGGGTGTACACTTAAATGATAGACTGGACTGGAGGACCAACACTGATGCTGTGTACAAGAAGGGAATGAGCAGACTCTATTTTCTGAGGAAGCTCAGATCTTTCAAGGTATGCAACAAGATGCTGGAGATCTTCTACCAGTCTGTGGTGGCGAGTGCCATTTACTGTGCTGTGGTCTGCTGGGGGGGCAGCATCAGTGCCAGGGATACCAGCAGGATTAACAAGCTTATTCGCAAGGCTGGATCTATCATTGGACACAAACTGGAGACGTTTGAGTCAGTGAGGAACAGGAGGTCACTGAACAAACTGCTCTCCATCATGGACAATCCGTCTCATCCACTCTACAACACACTACAGAGTCAGCGGAGCTCATTCTCCAAAAGACTCATTCAAATTCGTTGTCACAGAGAACGTTACAGGAGTTCATTCTTACCATTCGCAATAACATTGTACAGCAGCTCACCTGTGTGTGACAGATGATAACACTTTCACATTACACTTCTACAAGAAAGCTATCATTTAGAAAGCTGTCATTATATTCTACATTCTCAAGGTTCTTCATATTCATTATTCACTGCCAGTTTTTCACAAGTGTACTTATGTAAATACTGATGAAAATCTGGTTAAATCTACAACGGTGTTCCATATCTGCACTACTACATTTAACTTATTGTATTTTATATTTTATATTTTGTGTGTGTACGTGTTGTATCTTGCTACTGACCATGCTGCTATAACACAAGAATTTCCCTCATGAGATCAATAAAGTCTATCTATCTATCTATCTATCTATGTATCTATCTATCACAGAAGAATAATCCATTTTCAGAAACTCTAATATAAGCCCGAGTCAGAAACCCAGAAATGTTGATGGACAGGGTTGTAAAAATTCCGCCAAGTCAATTTTTTTTTAAGTTTTTAAAAAATCTTTCTCTCAATGACTATATCTTCATATCTGATAATGAATATGTACTGAAATGCATAACAGGCTATTAACGGTAAGCAATAAATAGCTAACTACATTATTCACACTTTTGCTGGCTAGTTAGTTTGTTTAAGTTGCAGTTGTTAATGAAAAAAATACCAATATACTAGTTTGCTAGCATTCACAACAATCAGGGCAAGTGCAGGGTGTGATGAAAATCATCACTTTATAATATTTTAATGTATAAGTTCTCTCAATTATCTGCAGCTGCACAGTCGAGATCTGCAGCAGGTGCAGGGCTTACACACATAGCTAGCTTTTCTGAGTTTGTCAGAAGCATTTTGCTGGACAACAGATGTCTATTGCCTGATCTGTCCATTCACATCGAGAGGGTGTAGCCCCATGGTGTAAGGCCATTGGTTTTGGAGTAGTCAGATGTACACGCTGCCTCTTAAAATCTTAAAATGCTCACCTTTTGTGCTGTTTGTTTCTTTCTCACAAGCACATTGATGGGAAATGAGTGAAAAGTCAAGACTAGTCACTTGCTTTAATTATTTGTGCATTTAGGGACGCTGCAGTGATTGTGCGCTGTATTTGCTGCCACTGTTCACTATTTCACCTGAAGTTTCGAAACACTACAACATACAAATGCAATTCCGTGTTTGTAAACACTGAAGTGCGCAGTTCCGTCTCTGTTGCTGAATGAGCGCACGCAGAGGGATTTCCTCCAGGAAAGCGCTGCTAGAATGGTTTTGATATTCTATGTTAATGGTGGAAGACGAATGCCGTGCATGTCTAGATTGAGTGCCTTATTTTGTATCCATCAAAAATGATGGATAGCCTTCAGAATCTTCTGTCAATTTTTGGTTAACGCAACTCCTGTGAACAGCACACTCAGCAAGACTTCGCAATGAAAAGTAGAAAAAGCAGGGAATAAATAGGCAAACTAGTTAAGCGTTGAACACAGAACAGGTGCACACAATGGAGTAATCAACCAATGGCAAGACAGGACAGGGACAGGACTAGAACCAAAACAAAGGCACTTGGTCATAACATAAACAAAACTGCGTGTAGAACAAATGCAAGCTGGGAACCACGACGTATACTAAGAGGGGAAATTTGTGCTTTCTCTGTAGTGTTCCTGTGAATATCTGAGAGATTTTTGGAGCCTTACCTTATAGTTGGTGTACCTTAATGAGTCATTTGAGGAGAGGTGTCATTTGAAAAAAATGAATCCATGAATGGATCAGGTTCAGGAGATCTTTCTGATTTCTCCTGCCTCATTAAAAGTTATCTTGACACTTCAAAAGTTATTCCCTTCAGTATACCTTGACTAATGAGCAGGAGAAAGAAGGTTTAAAACACCACAACTGGCACAATAACTTCCACTCAAATCATGTCTTAAAAACAAAACAAAACAAAACAAAAAGCTTAAACCTATTAACCATTATTTACTAATATGCTCCAGCACCAGTAAAAAGTGCTGTAATCTTATTATAAGCAATACCAAGACCTCCTTATGAGCAAGAGCATTTAAAATGTGCATCCTAGTAGAATAGGCATTTGAAATTAATCTTTAGTTATGTCTTTTAACAATTGACCCATTCTTTATGCTTACTTTTCATTAGCCAGACAATACGCTTCATTTGGCCTCTCAAAAAAGTTCCGTCAATACAACTTTAAACTCTGAGTGGATAGAGAGTTCAGTCTAAAGAGAAAAATGCTGTGCATTAAAGTTCTCCAAAGCTACAGAAAACATGCCGCAACCTAAACAACGTTTTCTAAAGATGAATGACCCTTCCTCCAAAATGATCTCCAAAAATCTGTTGGCCTTCTCTGTACACTATCTAAAACAGGCACGAATCTCTGAATTTACTTTTGTCCATGACTCTCTGTAAGAGACGACTACATTGGATTGCTGACTTTATAATCCATTCAGTGATCAATTTATTATTCATTTTAAGGGTCCTGGCCTGAAGGCATTGCAGATGCTTTCAAGTAACCTTGCTTTGGGGATTTTTTTTAAATTGAATTTCTGAAAAAGAACAGCAATAAAACAAAAAGAAAGTAAGAATCCTTGCATTTCCATGAACTGCTGTTGTTCTTTTTCTTCTTTTGGCTGCTCACGTTAAGGGTCGCCACAGTGGGTCATTGGTCCGCACATTTGATTTGGCACAGTTTTTATCCGGGCTTGGGACCGGCACTGGGAGTGCACTGTCATATGCAACCCCAGTGGCTGGGATCGGGTTCCCTGGCTGGGAATTGAACCCAGGCCGCGGCGGTGAGAGCGCCAAGGACTAACCACTAGTCCTCCAGGGACCCATTTCCATCAAATACTATTATGTGAATTTTTCTTTAAGGAAACAAGAAGATCAGTAATTAAAAATAACATCATATGGTAGACAAGTTAGGATTTATTTAGGGTTCCCAGTGCGCTCCTGAGCTCCAGTTACTGTCTGCATGGAGTTTCACGTGTTCTCCCCATGTTGATGTGGGTTTCTTTCAGGTTCACCAGTTTCCTCCTGCTTCTCAAAACCACGCATGTAGGTGGGTTAGGTATGGAACATTAAATTACCACTAGGTGTAAATATGTGTGTGGTGCCCATCCAGGGTGAATTCTCCCGCCTACCATCCAGTGTTCCTGGGGTGTTCCGGATCCACCATGACCCTAACCAGGGTAAGGCGCATACTGAAGATGTATGTACATATGACATAAAACCCAGATGGAATTTTGTTTATCTGGTCCTTCTTGATACAGGAGCTTGGTTAGGTATCAATTTCGCCGGCTTTTAACATCTGGATGACCTCATCTGGATGTCCGCCTGTTAAAACAAAGTCTTCCCCAATTGGTCTATCCTATAGTTTCAGCATAAATGTTTACCATAGCCTATGTTCTCCAAGACGTTCAGATGTGATATTACTAGGTACACTTTTTTTTATCTGATGCCCTACAGTTTAATTGCACAATTTTATAATTGCTCAGGATGTGATTTGCTGACACACTTCACATATGGCTCCAGGAACCTCCTGCTGTGCAATTACTGTACACTCAAATTGAGACAAAAAGTAGACATTTTGAAGGATGAAACTTAAATCTGAAAGGCAAACAGACAGATGGACAGAGACAGGAGCAGACAGTGCTGGAGTAGCCAGCGGCGTCTGACAGAGATGCTGAGTGATAAAAAAGTGCTGCATGGCCCGCTGGCACAGTGAGACAGCCACCAGATGTCCAAACAGAGCCCGGTGTGAACTGTGTGTGTATGTGGTTGAGTGGCCTGGAGTGTTCAAAGCAAACACAGCGTATCAGCTGATTAGAGACACACTGAAATACCACCAGATTGGTCTACCACCAAATCTGCTGAGAAGCACAGGGACTTGCATCTATGTTAGATATGACCTTTTTGCTAGTTGCTAGTATAATCAAATTCTGTCACCACAAATGTTTAACTTAATGCTAAACAATGATGCACAATTGTGTGTCCATATTGCTCGTCGGAAATACTTCATAGGCCTACATTAAGTTCAGGTGAATTCGTAGAATCAGTTGTATTAGTGGTCAATTAGTAGTATTAAAGAAATGACTAGAAAAAAAGATGACGTGATATACGTATTGCATCTTAATAACGAATAAATCATGATGCCGTCATTGTCATGACTTCCCTCTCTTAGTGTACGGCACATTTCCCTGCCCTCTTGTAGATTTTTTTAGTAGGAGGTTTTAAGTTTATCTCATGTGCTTCTGTTATGGTTTTGATCCTGTCTCTGCCCCTGTCTTGACATTGGTTGATTACTCTAATGTGTTCACCTGTTCTGTGTCAAGCCTTGATTATTTTGGTTATTTCTGCTCTGTTTTTTCTGTTCCCCCTTGCAAAATCCTATCGTCCTTTCGTCTTTTTTATCGTCCTATGTATCTACGTGAACGAATACGCTTAATGCTATGCAAAATAGAGTTCACTCGTAACAGCAAAATTTATATTGCAACCCAAGAACACGCTGCGTTCTGATTGTTGCGGTATAGTGTTGTGCTATAGTCAACTAACGGCAGAGGCTAGTTTCTCCCTGTTAACTGTCATGCCAGACCAGCAGTTTGATGAGTCTCTGGTTCATTCATATAAACATATATGTGATGGCATCGGCTCTACACTCAGGAAATTGTTTGTTCTTTTAGTTCTGCCAAAAAAAATTGGCAAGAGAAAATGGAAACAGCTTAGGGACAGATTTGTTCGAGCCAAAAAAAAGGTGGAAAGATGTCCATAGTGGGGTTGCTGTGAATGGCTATGGTTATGCTGCTATTCTGGAAAAGCTTGGATGGCTCTTTGGTTTTATAAAGTGCTAGACTACTGACTCCAATTTTCATGATTCGGCAATGTTACTAGAAACGTTTCAAAAAGTTTTAAAGAATCTTTATCACTCTTTTGAGTACTGATCTTTGTAACCGCCACAGTAATGCAAGAACACATGTTCAGTATGTGCGACAGGAATGTACTTCAGCAGTTTTGGATGAGCATTGTCATTTGCGTTCATGCTGATATGTAGGGTATGTTTCAGCCTTTAGGTTCCAAACAGTGTATTGAAAGGAAGTTCAGTATGAGCAGATTGTGAATATGAGTCCAATAAGAGCTGCAGTTGTTTATCTTCCAACAAGGTTTATCTTCCTCCCAGGGACGTAACACACACACAAGCTTCACTGAGATTGTATATTTGGATGTGTGTAGTTTAAAAAATGAGGGATTAGAAAGCTAGAGCCATTTTAGCCATTCTATAAATCAATAGTTTGTCATTTAGCCTGGGTTAAAGGTGTCCTCCAGGGGAATAACACCTTTTGCTTTGAGTACGTCTGAGTTTGTGTGTAGTGACAGCTTACTCTTTAATGAAACGCCACTTTACATCAAAGATTCCACTTTTCCAGCATTACTACCTTTCAAAGACTGATACATCAAAGATTTTTAAAGGCAGACGTCCCCACATTCAGACATGAAATTATGTGACTCCATTCATCACAAGGAGAACCCTGTGGCATGGAAAAGGAGCACAATAATATATTCACACTTGCTACAAGAAGCAGTGTTCTGCTTTCCTGCTGTTCCATCCAGATGCTGCTTTTGTGCTTTGTTCTGATAAGCTAGAAGAGGAACTGCAAAGCATTTTTGGCTTTTTGTAACATGGTTTATAAAAGGCTCTTTTTTTGAATGATAACTCGGATTTGCTGGACCAGTTTGACCCTTTCTTCCACCGCTCATTTCCATAATCAATTGTTCCATAGTTTGAGATGTGAGATGGAAAAAATGACTACTGCACATATTATGATTCGAAGTTTTGAATATTGTAACAAGCAAGCATTCTTACGTGATCTTTGTTTACACCGTGTAACCCTGAAATAAAGACAACGACTGAAATTTGTTCCAATTTTTTGCTCATGAGTGAAGAATAAAACTCTTGGGGATGTACTGTTACAGAAAACAAACAAACAAACAAACAAACAAATAAATAAATAAATAAATAAAAGATGTGGTGGTGTGATGAAGCGGAGTTACTGTTACCACACCAGAGTTGATTACAGCACGTCCCCAAGTGTTTTATTTGTCTTATACGACAACTATTTGCCAAAGATAAAATTGTTTTACTTTTTGTCCATTTATAGTTACATTTAATGTTGTAGAACATCCATGAAACAAGTTAGTTCCTGTGATGACTTATGTTATACCAGCTATAAACAGTCATTCTCTCTTTTAAAGTTAATAAGGGAAAAGATAGAGGAACCGCAAAGCCCTTCGTACCATGTCAGAAAACCTAAAGTAACAGCTATAACTCTGACTGAGAGAAAGTGCTGACTCCTTCCAAAAATCTTCACAGAAATCTTCACGGAAAATTCACGGAAAATTCATTTAAACGAAATAAAAAAAAAAAACAGTTACACTTTTTACTGTATTTTTGAAAGTAAAAATTTGAAATTGACATTGTGCCATGTGACGTGAAATGTGAGAGTGACTCTTTTTTTGCCTCTTTGGGAACTTTTTTTTATTTTAAATATCAAATATAAGTCACATAGCTTTGACTAGCTATACCTCTGGTTTAATTCTGTTGCACTATACAACTGAAGCCATTTTTTTTCTCAAAACAACCAAAAAAAAAAAAAAAGAGGAAATCAAACCAGGTTCCTTTGCTGCTTCATTGCTTTTGGTTTCTAACTTTAGAGTAAAGTTAATGATTTAATACAGTGTAAATATTTTCCCAGAATACTATGCAGGCTTGTGTATTGAGCCTTAAAACATATAAAACATCATGCTGGTTTGAACATTGTAGAAATTAGAGAAATTGATTGTAGTGTAGGAAATTCTGGCTATGTTAAAAAAAATGCTGGAAAAGTGTTTAACAGCTGGGTGTTTGGTGTGAGCAGAAGAAGAATGAAGGGAAGAAGTGATAAATCATTTAATTGACTGATCTTTCTCTCACCAGCAGCAATTACTGTAATAAAGGTGGTGTTGGTTGATAGATGAGACAGGAGAGAAATCAATATAGCATTATATTATCTTTTATTGCTTTTTCCTGATATTTGGAGCTTTTATAGAAATTTAAAAGGAAATCTTTGATATCTGCTTATTTATAAACATACCGGACAATTGTGGATTGAAGAACAGTTTCACTATTTTATTTCATCACAGGAATTACTGCATCACCTCTTCATATAAGTTGATCAGTGTAGGATGTTATGCGTACCACAAGGAAAATGACTTTCTTATTACAAGCGATTCTGAGCCTATCAGCATTTCTCTTTTAGAAACAGCCATTAACCTTGCCTTGATTGTGAGAGAACAGTAAATCCACATAATAACATATCCGGAATTAATCCTATTGTTCCCCTAAGCCGTAATAGGCCATGGTGACACTTTGCATTATTTATATCTCGTTATTTATAGCATCGCGTTATCTGGAATGGAGCAAAGCAGGCAATAACAATGCTTGACACAAAAAACTCTCTCCATGATGAACCTCTTTAGTATACTGCAGAATCTTTCACTCACAGATTATTAAATAATTGTGCTATTTGTTTCTGCTAAAATGAAGCAAAGTGGTTTTCAATTTCTATAAATAATAATGTCCCTGATGAAAACACTAATGGGAAACAATAAGGAAGGAAATATCAGGGGTCTGCTGAAGCAGGAGACTCAAACTCAAAAGGAAGCAAATAAGCTGTATATTTCACGCTTTGCTGAAAGAGTTTGTTTTTCATCTTTTTTTCAGAAGGATAGTGTCCTGGTGGTTATAAATGCCACTTCAGGGTCAGCGATCACAGTCCGAGCGCTTGCTGATATTCATGCAATCTTACAGTGTGCAGTCAGGAGGAAGTCCAGCTTTAACATTCCTCTCTAGTGAGAAATACTAGATGTGAGGCAGAGCACAGAATGCTGTTGAACTCCCATCCTTTACTTAATGGACTCATAATCTAAGGGTAATTGGTTCAAATCCCAGTAGCACCTAAGCTACTGCTGCTGAGGCCTGGAAGAAAGAGCTGCGCTTAAATAACCTGTGGTTGATACAGAGAAAGGGATTGATAAAGGAAATAAATATAAAACATGAATGCATTGTACTATAATTCTCTTAACCTCTTATCACATGACCAGCATGTCCATTCCTTCTTTTCTATCACTCTCAAAAAGACCACCAGCAGCATGTTAGAATCAGTATCCTTATTACAACTACAAGTTCTTATTACAATTCACAAGATCTAGGTAATAAATCTAATTATCCTGATGGAAGGATTTTGAATAAGCCCTGCGGTTTGGCTTGTGTAGCTTAGGGATGTAACTGAATACAAATGCATTATAGATTCATTACAGATACAAATACAATTTTTTTTTTAAAAAGAACTTGCCAGAAAGGCTTACACAGCATCTGGTTGAGAGTAGAGATGTGCATTGGAACTGGGCAGCAACAAAACTCACACAAGTGGGAGGGTTTTACCTTTACATGGGTGCCCAGTCAGATGTGAAGCTTGTAGACATGAGCAAATGGTCAGATGTAACACTCACGTGACAAAAAAAGACCACATTCATTTACACGAACAATGCAGTTACAGCGTTCACTCATTCATCCTTAGTAACTGCCTGATCAGGGTGCCGGTGCTTCTACTAGTACTTTACTATTTAAATGTCATGGGAAGGGACAAAGAAATATATGAACAACACAATAACAGGATTTTAAAAACAGCCTTGTGTACATCTCTATTTAAAAAAAGAAAGAAAAAAACCTTTTCCTGTTTAGGCCACACCCATTTTGGATTTAAATCCAAATATGGATACAGATACAAAAAGTTTAATCACTAAACAGATATATAGTATAGTATAGCTTCACGTCACATGGCAAACTTGTGGAGTGTGTATAAATATATAGTGAAGCTGTGATTTGGAACAGGTGTGTATGTGTGTGTGAGAGAGAGAGAGGTAATTGGTTATGTGATGGATCAGTCTTGTAGTGGAGGAAATGGATTTTTGTGTTTACAGATGAGGCCAACATGACACTGTGTAGCTCGGGTCATGCTTAAACCAAGTCTCTTCTATGCTCCATGGGTGCTGCTAGCATGGAGCTTTTTGGAGACTTAAAAACAAGGGAGTTGTAAGGGGAAACAAAAGATTATTACTTACATACTCAAAAACACATGCAGCTAAATAATGTAAATGAGAAATTATTGATATAAACAAGAACTCAGATTAATTATGTGATCTTTTTCCAGTAAACAATGGTGTACCTCAGGGGTCACTTTTAAGTCCTATACCACAGATATTCAATTAGAATTTGTGAATGTACATAAAATTCTGGAAAAAAAAAGTCCGGATAAGCAAGGATCATGGCTGAAAGATGATAACCATTACCTTCTATTGCTTAATCATTAGGGATTAGTAGTCGTGTGACTCTTCCTCCCTTTGCAGGCAATACCATACACCTATTGATACACAGCGCACGATACAATACAAAAATCATATAGTTAAGCATTTAATGATTCAATACACTTTAATTCACTATTTATCTGATACAATTAGTTTCAGGTTCAATCCAATATGATTCAGTCTGTAATATTCAGACGTGGGAGACTCTTCAGGACAGAAGAGTTTGTGCTTCTCAGTTTCTCAGTAACATGACAAGCTCTGGCAATATCAGTTTTTAATCGTTTTCTTTATCAATTCAGATCAAGCAGATTGATGCAGGACCATTTTCCTATTTGAATCAGCTGTTCCTTACACCTCTTGTGATTAGCTCATAGCTATAAATTGAGGCTGCTTTGCTTAGTGGTATTATGTGCTTGTAATATTTCAGGTTTTATATGTCAGTTATATTATATGCCATTTTAATCTCTTTTTTATTATGCTTTTTTTTAATGCTGGAAAAGTGCCAATAGCACTCTTGTAGCACAATTGTCTTAGTTATTCAGTTTGTGCTAGCGTACAGAGAAACACCTGGGCTCTTTGCAGATGAAACGTGTGAAACAATCAGCGTACCGGCACAAAGGCTTCAGTTAGCAATGGGATTGACTAAGAGAGCAAATCCCCAGAGCATCATACAGCTCAGTTTCTCATCATCCACCAATTTACAATTTGGATTCGTGTTTATGATGCTTTGAAAAAGAAATATTGACTCTTTTGCAAATCTGAAAACCATTTCAACATTCATTCTGCCCTGAGCACTGAGTCCATATTGTTTATTACCATGGAAAGCACATGTGATAGTTAAAGTTTTTGCTCAGTAAATGGTAGTTTTTCTGAATGTCTGGTTTGGCCAAAAATAAAATGAACACTTTTTTCCTTTACCACAAATGTAGTCGGTCAGACATGTTGGGCTTCTAAAGCAAAGCGTCTTTTTGCTCTAGAGCGATGAGGAAGATGGCGCTAAAAGGTAAAACATCACACACTCCTTCAACCCTGTTAAACCCTTGTTCAGTATCTTAAACAGATTTGCTCATGCGATTTCTGACACTGGATGAAACTGTGATCTATAAAAATATGGACAACAGGCAGTCAGAGCTGCCATCTTGAACCTGAATCAACTTCTTCCTGAGTACATAGTTTTGTATCACTTCATGCCCGCATTAGCCTCAGCATTAGACGCAGGTAGGAGGTGTGGTTTTCCTAGTACGCTAGAAGTGATTTAGATTATAATATAATCCATCCAGGGTGTATCCCGCCACACACCCAGTGATCTCCTGCAACCCTAACCAGGAGAAAGCATTTCTAGTCTACAGGAAGTGCTTTATCCTGGTTAGGGTTGCAGGAGATCACTGGGTGTGTGGCGGGATACACCCTGGATGAGACATCACTCCATTACAGTATACCATGTATCCACTCAGTCATGATTTAGAGCAGCCAATCCACCGACTGGCATGTTTTTTGAAGGTGGGAGGAAACCAGAGAGCCCAGAGAAAGCCCACACAGACATGGTGAAAATATGCAAACTCCATATGGACAGTGACCCAAGCTCAGGTTTGAACCAGGAACTCTGGAGCTGAAAACTTGCCTTACTTGTTAGTATCATTAGTCTTGTAGCTCTAAAGAAGTTCCAGACAGCAAATATATGTACCTGGGCTTATTCTTGGCTAAACTATGCCTTTAAAGAGGAAACATGCTAAATAAAATCAGAACACGGTCTGTTCAATTAAATTGATACATGTGACATGCTCAGGTATTGTGGTTGGATATCAGACTGTAGTAGACTTTAATTATTTAAGGCATGATCCTTAATAGGCATAGGAAATATAGTACCTTTGTGTCAGTTCCACTGAAAATAATTAAAATAACATGTTAAGATTAAGGGGGAATAGTATTGGGCGGAGAGACGGAGGTTCAAACACGAAATGGTGCTTGTGATATTTCTCTAGATCTTGTCCTCAGCGGAGTTCAAAGCTGGACGTTCGTTGCTATGAGCGAAGTGATGCAACGAGAAATGAGCAATTAATGTCTGTGGCACTGAGGTTAAAGGTCACCTGCATTTACTCATCTACGCAGACACACACACGTGCTCGCTCAGAGTCTTAACATGCTGTCCTCAACCTTTTTCAAGCTTGAATGAGTCATGTGCGTGACATCCTGGGTGTTTTCAACCATCAGTTTTATTCACGCTGAAGATTTTTTTTTTTTCACCATTAACTTTCTTATAGTCTAATAATTTTAACAGAAATGTCGAGTAGGTTGATATTTTATTTCCAAAATTCTTTCTTTCTTTGAGGTCATATTGCTTAAGCATCAGCTCAAACCTGTGTCTGAAGTGTGCCTTATTCCCTATTTCCTACAGAATAGAAGAGGCTTTAGAACCTTTATGGTTCTTCAGTTATCCCTTTTGGAGATTCTTTATGGGTTTGATGTAGAGCCCTACAACACAGTGCTTCCTTATCCATTTTAAAACCCTTTTAGGAAGCTAAACTGTGCAAAGAACCCATGGAGAACCCTTGGAGAACCATTAAGTGTACAAACATACAGTTGCACTACGGATATTCTGTATGTGCTAAGGTACATCAAGTGGATATAGAATATGAGAACACTAGATATTCTCCACTATGCTACAAAAAGACAAACTTCCCAAAATAGCCCTATGTAGTGAATAAAGTGCGATTTTGGACACAATGTAAAGGTTTCCTCAGGACACTCAAATCACAGAAGCTTTGATTGTAAGGCACGTTTCTAATTCCACACAAAAGCCATGGATGTGTTGAATGGTCACTTTACTAATTTAATTACACCATGTGGTTACATCGAGCTCTTCTCATTTCCCCTGAGAGATGTTCTGATTAACGTAATGGGTTCCAGTGCTGGACATCTCTGGATCATCCAGATTGTTCATTTAAATAAAGACTGAGTAGCTGTTGTACGACTGCTCTTGAATTTAATGTGCTGTTCCCTTCTTCTGCTGCTGAAGCTGCTGAATTTTTAACAGCGTCGGTATTTTTACACCTTGACCACTCTCATTGCGTTTGACTAACTGATGATGGTGATTGGTTGGAGGGCACTGTCATTCCTGAGACTATGAAAATTGGGAATGGATGTGAGAAGGATGTGAGACGTGTTAGAGTTTTGAAGCAGGGATCTATTTAGAGGTTGATTGATAGCTGAGTAAGCTATTTTTGGAATCAGATACATCAGAAGTGTCCAGTGTTATCTGCAAGGGCCAGAATTAAGTGCATCCTTCATGGTGTCTGGGTGCCAAGAGGAAAATGTACTTCTTTTTCCCAAGCAGTCAAGAAGTGATTACATCCTTGTTGCTCTTTATACATAGGTGTAATCTGTTACGAAGGTGCAAAACCTGAAGCATATTTACCATCTGAGCCATTTTCATTGTGAAATTCGACACCCCTTAATCTTGCCTTCTCATCTTTCTGCTTTTTTGTTTCACACTTATTTTCCTCTTCATTGTGTTTCACTAGGGCTTCAACTCTGGCGTCACTTGAGATGCAGATGGAGTCAAAGGAGTGCTTCCATCATGCTCTCAAGTTAATCAACGTTGTCTTTTACACCAGACAGTGCAGTTGATACATGCACAAAGCACATTGTTGCACTCATCTTCTGTAATGTTTCCGGCACAAGTGTAATTTCTAGATAGAAACTCACATGCTGTAGTTCATGATGTAGCCTGCTCCAACAGCACACGCTCTGGCATTGAGAAAAAAATCCAAACTTCATGAAAGTTCTAACTGTAATAGATTGTAGGAGTAATAGATTGTAGGAGTGATAGAAATGGATTTGTACACCTTGACATGCTGCCTTTGTGGAAATGTATTAGATTTCATTTTGATTACTTGATATAAAACAAGAGCAAATAAACAATGGTTTATATCTGTTGAATTGCAACTTTTATTTCTATGGCTGGCCGTGTAAAAGAGGTGTTTAGCATTTCATTCATTCGGCTGATATAAACAGTGGGGTTCTGCCTCACCTGCCCCAATGGACAAGCTGCCACTGTTCACCCGACTGACAAACTTAATATGATCACTTACAATGGTAATGCATCTTTACAATAATCTGACCAGCAGCACAGACACGTTATAGCTACTGACCCAGTGCAAGAAGATGCAGAAATAAATGCTTCAAGACCCGCCTACTTATGTATGTACATTAGAGGTACTTTATACTGTACGTATAGAACACTTTTAATAAAATAATAAATCATTAAATAAATAAATTAAATAATAAAATCATTTTTTTATGATTCCTTTTAATCTTTAAATAAGAAGAGTATAATATTCTGTGGATGGTGAACTTTACATTAATGTGAATGTTGAAAGTATTAGGCCTATAATTTTACTCCTACTTAGAAAATTCTTTAATATGTTAATTAAATGATTGATTAATTAATTTAAGGGGCCGGTAGTCGTCAGAATTTTTGGACCTTAAAATGGGGTCACTGGTCCGTTGCACTGCACTCATTAATCATACTGGCTGTGTTCATGGTGCTGAAATGGTGGTTCCGCATTTAAGTTCCTTCTTACTAAGGGTAGGAATGTGAGCCCAAATCCCAGGACTTTCCGAAAGACACTCAATCTTTAACTACTCTGCATGCTTGGACTGAATTCTTTCCTTTAAACCACTTTGGATAAAAGCGTTTGCCAGATAAATAAATGATTCATAATCATGAATAAATGTAATAGTTCATTTTTTATCTTGTTCTTTCCTCTGACCTTGGTTTTATTCTCGTTTATTCTCTTCTCTCATTTTTTTTCTAATATGTATTTTGCTCAATTGTGTGTTTTTGTGCGATTGTTTTTATATCCCCTTGGCCTAATGACTGTAACAGTGTCAGCTGTGCTTTTCTTACCCTCTAACCTTACGATATCTCCCACAGCAGTAATCACCATTTTTCACTCTCCAATCAGATGCCCTCAATTACCACCAGACCATACAGCGGTAAACTCTGATCCAATCAAACTGCACACTCTTAGTGACTCATTGTGGCTTAAGAGTGGCAGGAAATGTTTTCTATTTCTCAGTGGGTGATGATTAGGTCCCCAGAATTTTCCTGGCTCTGAGAAAACATTTGAATAAATATGAGATAAATCAGAATGTGCTTCATCTGTGAACATTGGAAACTGTGGATGCTTGCTGGATCCCATGAATTTAGTGCACCAGTGTATCATGTATTAATTGTATGATTAAAACAATGTTATTTCCCCCAAATCCCTGATTGCATCTCCTCTAATGAATAATATCTAAACTGCCTCCAATTCCATTATTGCTTTGGGTCTGTAAATGTGTAAACTGAAAATGTTTAAGAAATCTAATGAGTCTACATGAATAACTCATGAAAAAAAGGAGTTCTTCAGGGGTTCTTGTGTGCTAAAGGGTTCTTGCATTCCTAAAAGTGTTTTACTTCTTTATCCTCTCTGATAGGAAAACACTGCCATAGGGTTCTACATACAGCCTTTAAGGGTTTTCTCATATAATAAACCAAATGACCCTTAAACATTTTAGCCATTTTTTTTTTGTCTAAAAATGTAACCACCATTTCTACCCATATTGGGCTGATGATGGCACTATAGCCATTTTATTATAGTCAGACCCACAGTCAAAATAATATTTTCTCCTTTTTTTCTTAACTAAAAGCACACAAAGATGCAATATTGTTCATTTCGCTCTGCCTGCTTAGAGTTTATTGGTCAAACTGGCAAATGATTTCTAAATGGGGTCCCCTGTAATTTGGTGCTTGGACCCCAAAGATGGCCACTTGCAACTCTACCAATAATAAAACTGGAGGTTTTACAAAAATCCTTGTTGTCTTGAGTTCCACATTAGAGTCTACTTTTTTGTACACACTACGCACAAAACCAAAATGTAATAAATCGCACCATCGTTTTTATTTTAAGTCAAGGATTGACTGTGAGATCAGGCAAGCTTTCACTTAACCCAATTAAATTTTTTTGGAAATATGGAATACCGTGGAACCAAATGCACAACGTCATCATATTGTTAGATTTTGTGTATAATTCAGTTGCTCTACCATTGTGATCAGTTGCTAATTGACAACAAGTCTTACTGATCTTTACATGATGTGGGCAGTAACAATAACCAGGCCAGCCAATTCCAGTCATGACATGACTTTTCTGAGCATCGCTGCAGCTCTGAGCAGCTTCTTTCCTGGAACTGAGTGTGTAAAAGACTATATCTGTTTATTCCAAGGACATTTGAATCTCATATTTCTAATTGGGCTGGAACTCGAAATAATTGTTTCACAACATTGTTTTATTCATGCAACGTTGGCTCTGTCTTGATATTACATGAATAAAACATCTGCTGTGCATGAATAAACAGTGAAAGGAAACGATGTTGAATGCAACCTCACATCTATGGATAATGCACCTGCACATCAAAAGTGTGGCAATATGGTCATCTGGATCACAAATCCAGTGTCATTACAGAGTGTTAACCCCTTAAAGTCCCAGGAGCCAGATGAGTCGGGATTTACATTCCTCACACTCGTTACTACACCCCACTGTAGATACTGAATAATTCATAGTAGTTAATATGTCCTGTTGAACTCTTGATTCTGATTGGTCAGAAGGATTTCATTCATTTTCTATAACAGCAGCTCAAGCAGTATTTCTGGCAGCAATACAAATCACAGGTTTATGGTATTGTTTCTATAGTAACAACTCATACAGGGACTTGAATGGCAGATGCTTCACACGATATAAGTCGAATAAATGTATTGTTATTTAAGTAAGAAAACACGTAATCACTGATATGGTGAAGCTTTCTTTAAGGAGATGTTTATTCAGCGTTTATGGAAGGAATCTCCAGTGTCCACGCTTTGTTACAGCTGGAAGTCTTCAGAGACTGGAAAGCTATCAGGATGGACTTAATGTTCTTTCATATTAATTTTAAGAGAGATAAAAAAAAGAGAGGCTGGTGAAGGAACGGCTGTTTATACCTGTTATAATAATGACGTGATAATAATAATAATAATAATAATAATAATATACCTGTTAATAATATAATGTGATAATAGGAACTATAATGTTTTGCAGATGTTCCACAACTATAAATGGTTAAAAAGTATGAATTTTAAAAAACGTTAAATTTTAAAAATTTAATCACTGGACAATTGCTGTGATATAAAAGGAATTAAACAATTTTGGATATAATTTTGGAAAAATAATTAACTTTGGGGTGACAACAGTAACCCTGATTGGTGCCGGGCTGCATCACACCACCGTCGTTGATTATTTTCCTATAACAGCACGTGGTATTGTGTTTTATTTCTTAAAGAAAGTTAAAGAAGTTTACTAATCAGTGATATGATGCTAATTTACCAGCTCAGAATAATAACCACAAATGAAGCCTCTTAAATATAATTTATTCATTTCCAAACTAATGGACTATGATGAGAGATGGTGCTACACAGAGATGGTGAAGTGTAATTGCATGCACACATGGTTTGTGAGTGTGTATGTGAGCATGTGTGTGTGCTAGAGTGCTAGGGGTCCGTTGCACCAGCAAGGTAATAGCTTTCTGGGTGTAAATTAAATCAAATGCACCAACTGGGTCATATATTATATTTTTTGTTACTAGTTTTACATGGGTATTATGTGAGCATAAAGTCAAGCTATAAGCTGATGTCATGGTAACCACTATAAACAGCAGATATTTTATCTAAAGGTGGATTCAATCTGTCATATTCATAAAGCACAGGCATTGATATCAACATAATCAGACACTCTAAGGTATTTACTAATGTGACTCGGAGGAACTGACATTTCCTTTCTTGTGTCAGTCAAAAGGTCTTTACAGTTTTTTTCCTTGCATGGGAGTTGACAACCGTAAATCTAAACTGCATCCCAACAAAAACAATCAACTCAGAGATAAAGAGAACCATGAAAATGGCACTGCACTGTTTTTTCCACCTGCACTCTGGGCTTTGCAATCATCCCTTCCACCTGCACTAGGACGTGGTAGTAGTTATTACACAGAAGCAGCACAATATAGAAAGAAGAAAATAATAAACCATTTACTAACTCCTGATAATGAGAACCTTTATGAAAATCCTTCATCCGTGCAGTGATGAAGGTAAAATTAGTTTTATATGTGATATTTGCCACACATTTACATCTCCAATAACAACAGCATTCAAAGAGCCTAAAAAGTGTTTCATTCATATACCTTATGAACAGAACACACGCTCCTAGGTTACTCATATCTACACTATATTTAATAGTTTCTTTAATGTCTCACTCGCATTTGTTGGCCATTAAATGCCTATTAAGGGACTGAGGTCAAATTGTACATCATTCAATGCATGTTTGGTGAATTTCTGCTCATATTAATTCCAGTAAATGAGTGACATTTATGCTCCATTTGACTGGGTTAGTCTAGGGTTCACAGCCATTTTGGTTATTGTAATTGTTTATAGATATAGTCATTAATAACTTTGGTTTGGCATTTTCACAGCGCATGCATTTAATTATGTGCACTTTGCTGACGGTCCCTCTATAGCTTATGTTCAGAGCAGATTAACAGCAAGTTTAAGATTTTCCAGGTCCATGATTTTCTCATGGATTTAGGCGACTTTTGAACTGCTTGATTTGTATATTGTAATTTGATAGCAATCTATCAATATACACTATATGGCCTAAAGTATGTGGACCCCTACCATGATGCCCATATGTGCTTGTTGAACATCCTCTTCCAAAGGCATGGCATTAATATGGAGTTAATGGGGTATAATGGGGTTGAAATAAGGGCTCTGAACAATCGAGTTCTTCCACACCAACTTTAGCAAACCACGTCTTCATGGATCTTGCTTTGTGCACAGGTGCATTGTCATGCTGGAACAGGTTCGGGCCTCTTAGTCCCAGTGAAGGGAAATTGTAATGCTACAGCATACACAGACGTCCTGTACAAGTGTGTGCTTCCAACTTTGTGGCAAATGTTTGGGGAAGTTCAACATATGAGGGTGTGATGGTCAGGTGTCCACATACTTTTGGCCATGTAGTGCATTTCAACATGCACTAATAGCTCTTAAACATGTGCCTCTTGAGCCAATTGTCAACATTATCTCCATAGACTCCAAACATTCTTTGGTGTGTCTCTCTGGTGGGAACCCTTAAAGCTTCTATATAAAACCCTACAACAGAGGTTTTCCCTTTCAGAAAGGGTTCCAAGTAGAAAGCTACAACTGTTAACCATCCCTAAAATATATGCTTTATTTGTAATAATATCTGTAATAATATAAGACATTGTAGGTCTTGCTGATTAAAGTACTATTTAGAAAAAGGACATGTTTTTAATGTAACTTTGTTGTAAAATGTTACTTTTAATTATTGCAATACATTTTGCAATGCTAGTGATGATATTAGACTATAAAAGCAGTGTATTCAGGGCTCTAGCCCACCACTAAAATATGGTTTGGTGAATAATATTCTTAATTAGAATGCCAGTATTGACAGATGCCAACTTTTGATAAGTTTTAACATTATTTAACATTATTCTAACCCTATAGAGCCCAATCACACCAAAATTCCACTGTCTACATGCTGGATTTTAACCAGAACAGCAAAATTTGAGGTGCAAAAAAATACTGTTGCAAGAATTGCTGAGGCATTTGCAAATTTCTTGGCTTCTGGAATTTGCCTTGCTCAGATATTACAAACAGCACACCATTTTTAAAAAATCATAAAAATCATTTTTAAAGGATCTGCTGAAATATGTAGTGACATTTGTGACAAAATGTTCACAGGTTCATTATTGCAAAAAAAAAGAAAAAGAAAACAAAAGCAAAAAAACTTGTTTGTGTGAAAAATGGAAGAGAAAATGTGTTTTGCTTTAAGAGCGTCTGTCTTCTCCCTAAGCTATTTTTTCTGCATGCATTATTTATCTGTATGCCTGATACAGGGTTCAAAAGTGACATATTTTGAGTTCTGGAATTAGGATTGGTTTTGTTTTTTTGTGGTTTTTTCAAGGCCATTGGGATGATTTTGTCTTGCAGGCATCCCTGGATGCTGATATGCATCAAGTAAGTGTACAAAACATGATATGAGCGCCAAATAAAAGTATGTTGAATGTAGAAATGACTGAGTTTTGTTTGGATGTAGGAACTAGCAGCTTTGCTTAATAACACAGATTGCTTCGCCACTCAGTCAGTAATCGTTGTGGTCACGTGTAACTTTGGATGATGTAACAGGAGTGAAGTCCTGTCTGTCTTAGCTTTAATGGTGACCTGTTGGTGCAAACGGACCAGAATACGAGTCCCATCTAAAGTCCACTAGTGTGTGAAATGGACACAAACACGCATCCAAACAACTAAATACCCTCCTCTGTTCATGCATGTATCAGTCCTTTCACTTCTCCATCTCCCTTCCATCTCTTTGTCAGGATTTTATTTGCAGTTCATCCATGACCTGTGACCTCTTTTATATATGCTCTATGTATGTTAGAAGTTGTTCTTTCATGCTGATGCAGGACCCAAATCGTGTCAAATCCCAGATCAGCAACAAAGAACAACAAAGTCCCTGTGACCTCAGCGGTCAGCGTTCATCCTCCTCAGTTTGGGAGGCAGCTTATCCTCCATTCTGGCTCCAGCTGACGGCAGAGGAGTGTGTGGAGGAGCGTGAGTGTGTGGCAAGGCGATGGGTGATGGCATCGGGGGCAGGCTCCTCTGCTGGAGGTCTCCGGTGGACATGGTCATGGGTTCGAAGCCCACCCTGAGGGCTTTGAGATGGAAGTCGTCTGTCTGGCCGGGACCGGAGCCCATGCGCTGCAGTTTGAGGGGCAAGTCGCCCGTACTGGACGCCTTCTCTGAGCCCTGGGAGCTCAAACGCAGAACCTTCTTGGGCAGCTCCTCTTTCCCGGACGAACTCATCCTCTGGAGCTTGCTGGGCAGCCTGCAGGAGGCGCTACCTCCAAGGCTGGGCCGCTCTTCCCCCAGCTCCAAGCAGTTGACAGAGAAGACGCGTTCGCGGTGTGGCACGGCAAGTGGAGAAGGAAGCGAGCCCTTTTCCTCATGCTCTTTGACACTGTAGGGTGGCGTGGGAACCTCGAATGTACTGTGAAACTGCGAGTAGTCCACACGGAAAAAGCCCTCCTCTAGAGACATGACGGGCAAGAAGCGGTGACCCCACAACACCTCGTCCTCGGTGTAGGAGGTGCGTGCCTGGCATGTCATACCTAAAACACAGGGACAAGCAGAGACAGATTAATCCTCATATTCAGTTCACTACTTATCAAATAAGGGGGTGAAAACTTCTGCACACAATTGTATACTGTAGTATCTACAAAGTGTTGATTCAAGCCATCTCTTTTCATTAGTAATATGTGTATATACAGTGGGGAAAATAAGTATTTGATCCCCTGCTGATTTTGTAGGTTTGCCCACTCACAAAGAAATTAAGGGTCTATAATTGTTATGGTAGGTTTATTTTAACAGATAGAGACAGAATATCAACCAAAAACCAGAAAAAAACACATGATACAAATGTTATAAATTGAGCTGCATTTCAATGAGTAAAATATGTATTTGATCTCCAAGCAAAACACGACTTAGTACTTGGTGGAGAAACCCTTGTTGGCAAGCACAGAGGTAAGACGTTTCTTGTAGTTGGTTACCAGGTTTGCACACATCTCAGGAGGGATTTTGATCTACTCTTCTTTACAGATCTTTTCTAAATCCTTAACGTTTCTTGGTTTAGCTCCCTCCATAAATTTTCTATAGGATTAAGGTCTGGAGACTGGCTTGACCACTCCATGACCTTAATGTGCTTCTTCTTGAGCCACTCTTTTGTTGCCTTGGTGGTATGTTTTGGGTCATTGTCAAGCTGGAAGACCCATTCAAGACCCATCTTCAGTGTTCTGGCTGAGGGAAGGAGGTTCTCATCCAAAATTTTACAATACATGGCCCCGTCCATTGGCCCCTCAATGAGGCAAAGTCGGCCTATACGTTTAGCAGAGAAACAGCCCCAAAGCATTATGTTTCCACCTCCGTGCTTGACTGTAGGGATGGTGTTCTTAGGGTCATAGTCAGCATTTTTCTTCCTCCAAACACGGCGAGTCGAGCTGATGCCAAAGAGCTCGATTTTGGTCTCATCTGACCACAGCACTTTCTCCCAATCCTACTCTGAATCATTTTGTTCATTGGCAAACTTCAAACGGGCCTGTACATGTGCCTTTTTGAGGAGGGGGACCTTGTGGGCACTGCAGGATTTCAATCCATGGTGGTGTATTGTATTACCAATGGTTTGTCTGGTGACTGTGGTCCCAACTGCCTTGAGATCATTCACAAGCTCCTCCCTTGTAGTTCTGGGCTGATCCCTCACTTTGCTCATGATCATCCTTACCCCATGAGGCGAAATCTTGCATGGAGCTCCAGATCGAGGGCGACTGGTGGTTATTTTCTATTTCTTCCATTTGAATAATCGCTCCAACAGTTGTCTCCTTCTCACCAAGCTTCTTGCTGATGGTCTTGTAGCCCATTCCAGCCTTGTGCAGGTCTACAGTCTTGTCCCTGACGTCCTTTGACAGCTCTTCGGTCTTGCCCATGGTGGTGGTGAGGTTTGAATGGAAGATAGAGGTTCTGTGGCCAGGTGTCTTTTATATACATAACGAGTTGTCGTTAGGGGCACTTTCTTAAATTGACAGGACTAACCTGTGTACCAAATGAGCACATAACCTGTGTGTGTGTGTGTGTGTGTGTGTGTGTGTGAGTCAAAATGTCAATATTTCCTGTTTCAGCCATTTTCCTGAATCCTGACATAAGTTAACTAGAACTTGTCAAAATGAATTAAAACTTATAAAGCTTGTTTATAAAGGTATCTGCTCACTGATACTTACTAAGCGTAACATTAATTAAAATAATATTAGTTAAACATTAGTTAAATATTATAAATTGGAAAGTCAACTGGAAAACATCACATGCTTATGAGTTATACAGATGTTTAAATATAGGTTATTAAATTGTATGTAAGTAGTGAACAAAGGGTTTGTAAACAGTTTTGAACATAAATAATGGCTTATGAAAATGAATGTCATATATATTATGAGGTATTGATATTGTGACATTCATTTTTTTCAAACCTGAGGGCTATTTATTTATAATTCTGTTACATGTTACTCGTTATGTATCATTAGTGTAGAAACAGTGTAATGGTTAATAAATGATTAATAGATAATATATTAATGTTTTATAAACACTTTATAAGGTAAGGTTATCATAACATATGATCAATTTTTCATGTTCATTAAAGAGATTGAGAATATACTATAATAGTTTTATGCAGGGTAAATTTTTAGCTGTTTGTGAACATTTAAAATGTTGTCCAAAAAGAAAAAAAAAAACAGGCAGAAATGTTAGAAGCGACAAAATAGCGATTCGTCTCTGTCTTTATTTCACTCTTCTGTTGCCTCCATCGCTGGGAGACTAATTTACACTCTGAATGTAGTGTGTCTGTGTGTGTGCCAGCTATGTGTGATTCTTCAGCCAGCAGCTAAGTGAGATATTCAGTGGTTCATAAAGCGAGCCGGCCTGATCGTTACTCAGCTCTGCCAGCGTGCTTTATATCCACAGCCGAGCCCGAGCAGAGAGAAGGCACAAAATCCGATTTCTCGCATTTCAGCTGTTTTCCGTCCAATTTAAATTAATCAATAAACCGATTAGTCCAGACTTGTTTGTCCCTGGAAAGTAAAAGGAAGTCTTTAAGGCTGTTCAAAAGGAATTATTCATCTGCCTTTGCAAAGATATAAAAGTCAGTGAACAAAGAAGGCAGTTAGCAAAGAAAGGCAGAGAGAGAGAGAGAGAGAGAGAGAGAGAGAGAGAGATAAGGGGAAGACCGTGACAGGAAGTGCATATAATATATTTGAAAGAATGAAAAAAATGTGCTTTTAATAATGATATGGTGCTGTGCATGAGTATTAGGCACTTTACATTTATATGTAAATTTTGTGTTACATGCCTTTATGCATAGTGCATTAGTGCGTCAGAAAAGATTTACAAATTACTTTTTAAAAACGCTCCAGAGATTTTTGTAGAACTAATAAAATATATGAAATACTATTCCTAAATATTATAAAGAGTATTAATAAATAAATAAAAAACAAAAAAAATAGTTTGATAAAGGTGCTCTATAAAATAAGATAAACATTATTATTATTATTATTATTATTATTATTATTATTATTATTAGTAGTAGTAGTAGTAGTAGTCATAGTAGTGAAATACTAAATATACTAAATACTATTACTGAATATTATTAAAGTAAAAAGTATTAATAAACAAATAATAAACAAATAAAAAATAAGAAACAGTTTGATAAAGGTGCTATATAAATTAAATAAAACTTAAATTTATTATTATTATTATTATTAATGCTATTATTGTTGTTCTTGTTGTTATTATTTTTCTTTTTTCTTTTCTTTTCTTTTCTTTTATTTTTTCATTATTGTCATTGTTGTTGTGCCCATTTCTGTAGAAAACTGCACAAAAACACAATTTTTGCACACAGCATTAAGGATTAATCCTTACATCAACATGAATTAGACTGAAATTACATTTCAGTTCATTTCAATTCACAAACCTCCACATTTAAAAAAAATCATATCAGGGATGTTTAATCACGCCGATTAAAAATGAATATGAGGAATATTTGATGTTCCTCAGCATAATTTCTTCTTTGATCAGCTCACACACTTTAATTGGACTCAGTCTGATCCCTTCATTTTAATCTACGTGCAATCCAGATTTATTGAGCGGCACTCCTTGTGCATTGTAATTAACACACCATCTCACACACACACACACACACACACACACACAACTAAATTCCACACACATTTCCTGATTATACCTGTAACGTGATATCCAATTCAACTGGATGTGTAATGTGAAGCTCTTTAACTATAATTGAATGGAAATGTAAATCACTTCTAATGCAATCTTCGTGAGGTCCATTTCACTGTTCCGTGTGATGAAGCACTCTGACAGACAAGCCCTTAGAGAGGTACATGCTACACCATCACCACCAACTCCTTCCCTTCGAGCATTTCATAATCATTCAGTGATGGCTGGTCGTGATAGTCAATGAGAATAGTAATAGTAACTCAGAGTTACTGCGCTTGTCGATAGCCAGCTGTTTCATTCAAACAATGCGAAAGTCTGTCATTTGTCCCTTTGTGTCATTTTTCCTTTGACTTGGATGTTTGCTTTGTTTTCTATTTACTTCTAGTTTCTCCGAGGCATTTTGAAAAATCAGTAATCCATATCGCTCATCTTTATTCCACACCTTACTGCAAATCTCATGCACCTTCTCAATCAATTCTGATGACGTCTTATGGACATGTCAGAAATACAGGCTTCGGTAGACCCGTGAGTGCTACACGTCACTCTGACGTCAGCTTCACCTCCTGGTTGCAAAAACATAACAGGAGACTAGAGTGATTTTTAAGAGCGAGTCAGAATGTGTTTTTCGAAAACGTCACATATCAGAATTGGAAAAGTGTTCATAAACCCATTCTTTTTTCACTGCATATTATTGAATAGACACCTTTCCAAGCCAATAGAAGGCAGTTGTGCTTACAGGCAATCAGCACGGATAATTCTGGTCCAAGAGCTCTGTCTTTGCTACATCATTTCATCTCAGCTAAGTAGCTAACTCCTGGGCTAACAAGTCAGCTTGCTACCTAAGAATTAAACAGGTTTAGCTTGCTAGTCAGCTAATTTCTATTGCTTTAACAATCCTACATAGCTTACCTAAAATCGACACTAGGAAACTAGCTATCTAATGTTAGATATCTAGATCGCGTTCTTATTAGGAGTTGGCTATAATGGACATGTTTAGCTAGCTAACTTTGTTCAGCTAATGTCTGGAGCAGCACCTTGGCTTTCAGTGCCACGGCATCCTTGATGTAATCGTAAAATATTACGTCTGAATGTGTCCAAAAACAACAAAGTTGTAAGCACCATCACATGATAGTGACTTGTATGCTTTTAATTTCTCTCTAGTATAAAAGATTAGAGTTTCTATGAGATATATGAGACCACCATTTAGCATCATTTAGCCACTAAAAGATGCTAAGCCATAAGGATTTTCTACAGTTACTCCATTTGTAAGTGCTAGTTTAGCCAACTAGCACTCCCTGTCTTTCAGTGCTAATCCAATATAATAAGCGGATAACAATTTAGCTAATGTCAATCTGATTCCTAAATGAAATTCTTGTTAACATTCTTCAGTCAGATTTTAATAAAGTAGTGGCTGGTTAATAGGCTACTCATGTCTTTCCGCAACCAGGTTGAATGTACGTCTCTAAATGAGTCCATAATTTAGTCCCAAATGGACAAGAAAAGAAGGGGACAAGTCACTCTAATCACCTAACATGACTGTCATTGATACGCTGCATGAATCTAGAGTCTGGGTTAGAAAGAAATCAGCCCCAGTTTCGCTTCTTCATACCATTCTGTGTACTTTTACTGATAACCACTGGAGGTGCTGTTGTGCTCGGATCCACAAAAAAAAAAAAAAAAAAAACGCCACTTGTTAACAACAAATAAGATGACATAGGTGCTAAAAATCTAGCCATATTTTTGATGTATTTTTTTTTTCCTTTGCACAATTGAAGCTATGATTCCTCTCATCCATGTATGTTTTCATGTTCCTGCTCTTTCACAGTATTTCAACTTTATTTCAACTTGCGCTGAAGTAATTCAACAGCATTCTGTTTCATCAGGATACTTTGGAAACTTTGGATTAGCCTGATTAATATGATGACAATAGATTTTTACTAAATTTGTTCCTCAATGTATTCACTTTGCAGTACGTTATATTGGTAGCACTTTATTGAAAGAGTACCTACTTTAGCTCCTATATGAAGAAGATACAGGAGATAAGCTTCCTAAAAGATGACACGAGGTAAAGACAAGAAAATAATTTGTAATATTAAAATTAATGTCACCTCATGAGTTTTGTGCTAAAGCTCTCACAGTTCCTGCAGCATTATTTTATCAAGGATTCATGCTTAGGAATTTGTTATAAAGGCCTTATGTATTCATATTACTACATTATTACCAAACAGGGCTTTAAGGCATTAAAACTGTTGCTGTTTCTATATTGTTGGCATGATAAAAAAAAAAAAAAAAAGAAAAAAGTATAGCTCCTAAATCCACTTCCTAAATCCCATTTTAACCCCCACTATTATATAAGGTGACATTATTTGAAGGAAAACCCCTGTGGGTTTTCCTTCAAATAAACATTATATAACATAACATAACATAACAAATATAACATTAATATAATAAAAATGAAATAAAGCTAGGAAATAAATTGTTCTAGCTTTCACTGTGGTCATAATCCATGACCTGGGGAACAGCTGGATACGGAGTCACTTATATATAAAATAAATATTCGAGTCATTCAGGCCATGGATTTAGAATAATGTTTTGACTATTAGATGTTTTATTCATGAATTTCTTTTTAAAAACCCAGTCTTTCATTCAACTCTTCATCCTAAATGACACTAACCACTCAAAAGGGCCAGCAAAGCATTTACAGGAAGAGCAAAAATCCTCTGTGATTAGCTGGGGAAATCAGGCTGTCTGACCTGAGACTGTGTACAATAGTCAGTTTGACATTTCTATTCAGGGGCTCCTGCTGATCGATAATCGCTTATGAGTGCACGACAACGCTAAGCTCCAGCTCAGAGAACCATCAGAGGAGAGATTCACCCAGTATAGCACTGAGAGAGAGAGAGAGAGAGAGAGAGAGGGAGAGGGAGAGAGGGAGAAAGAGAGGAAAAGACTGGAAGAGACACACAGACAGAGAGAGAGAGAGAGAGGGAGAGAGGGAAAAAGGGAGAGAAAGACTGAGAGATGGAGAGAGAGACTGGAAGAGACACAGAGACAGAGAGAGAGGACAGCGAGAGACTGAGAGAGAGAGGGGGGAGAGAGGGAGAATGGGAGAGAAAGACTGAGAGATGGAGAGAGAGACTGGAAGAGACACAGATACAGAGAGAGAGGACAGAGAGAGACTGAAAGAGAGAAAGGCAGAAAGAGAGAGAAAGACTGGAAGAGACACAGAGACAGAGAGAGAGGACAGAGAGAGACAGAGAGAGAGAGGGAGAGAGGGAGAAAGTGAGAGAAAGACTGAGAGATGGAGAGAGACTGAAAGAGAGAGAGAGACAGAGAAAGAGGAAAGAGAGACTAAGAAATATCGAGTAAGAGAGAGACTGAAAGACAGAGACTATGAAAGAGAGTGAGACTGAGAGACAGCGACAGACTGAGAGAGGGAGTGAGAGAAAGACTGAGAGACAGAGACAGACTGAGAGACAGAGGAGAGAGAGGGAGAGATGGTGGCAGAGAGAGAGAGAGAGAGAGAGAGAGAGGGTAAAATTAAAAAACTGAAAGCGTCAGAGGGGTCTGTTTCCCTTCCTGGACTCCGGCTATTGCAGGGCTGGTAATGATGTGATTGGGGGTCACTGAGTTTTAGGTGTTTCCAGAATTTGATTTTCTGTTTCTGTATTTTTATAATTAGCGGATATTTGCCTAATTCTGCCCTGCATGCGTTGTTTGCTGTGTGCCGATGTACTTGTAGGATATTTTTTACAGAATTCTGCATGCAGGGTTTCAATGTTTTTCCTATTTGGCAAATTTGTGATTTGTTAGTGGACTCCACACCTCACTGCCATAGAGGGCAATTGGCTCAACTACTGATTCTAATATTTTCAGCCAAATTCTAACAGGAGTCTCTAAGGGTCATTGTGTTTTGATGGAATAAAATACCCTGCAGGCTTTTTCTCTCGGTTCATTCACTGCAGAGTTGAAGTTGTCTGTGGAGCTGATTTTTAGTCCTAGATAATTATAGTGTGATGAGTCAGTTATGTGGTTAGTTCCTAATGTGAATGTGTGTTGTGTTTCCTGGGATCTGGATCTTTTCTGAAAGGTCATGATTTTAGTCTTTTTGAGGTCTACTGCCAGCAGGTCCAGGTCTGGCAGTACTGCTGCTGCAGGTCCAGGTCTTGCAGTACTGCTCCAGCAGGTCCAGGTCTTGCAGTACTGCTCCAGCAGGTCCAGGTCTGGCAGTACTGCTCCAGCAGGTTCAGGTCTGGCAGTACTGCTCCAGCAGGTCCAGGTCTTGCAGTACTGCTCCAGCAGGTCCAGGTCTTGCAGTACTGCTCCAGCAGGTTCAGGTCTGGCAGTACTGTTTCAGCAGGTCCAGGTCTATCAGTACTGCTCCAGCAGGTCCAGGTCTGGCAGTACTGCTCCAGCAGGTCCAGGTCTATCAGTACTGCTCCAGCAGGTCCAGGTCTTGCAGTACTGCTCCAGCAGGTCCAGGTCTATCAGTACTGCTCCAGCAGGTCCAGGTCTTGCAGTACTGCTCCAGCAGGTCCAGGTCTTGCAGTACTGCTCCAGCAGGTTCAGGTCTGGCAGTACTGCTCCAGCAGGTCCAGGTCTTGCAGTACTGCTCCAGCAGGTCCAGGTCTTGCAGTACTGCTCCAGCAGGTTCAGGTCTGGCAGTACTGTTTCAGCAGGTCCAGGTCTATCAGTACTGCTCCAGCAGGTCCAGGTCTGGCAGTACTGCTCCAGCAGGTCCAGGTCTATCAGTACTGCTCCAGCAGGTCCAGGTCTTGCAGTACTGCTCCAGCAGGTCCAGGTCTATCAGTACTGCTCCAGCAGGTCCAGGTCTTGCAGTACTGCTCCAGCAGGTCCAGGTCTTGCAGTACTGCTCCAGCAGGTCCAGATCTTGCAGTACTGCTCCGGCAGGTCCAGGTCTATCAGTACTGCTCCAGCAGGTCCAGGTCTTGCAGTACTGCTCCAGCAGTTCCAGGTCTTGCAGTACTGCTCCAGCAGGTCCAGGTCTTGCAGTACTGCTGCAGCAGGTCCAGGTCTTGCAGTACTGCTGCAGCAGGTCCAGGTCTGGCAGTACTGCTCCGGCAGGTCCAGGTCTTGCAGTACTGCTCCAGCAGGTCCAGGTCTATCAGTACTGCTCCGGCAGGTCCAGGTCTTGCAGTACTGCTCCAGCAGGTCCAGGTCTTGCAATACTGCTGCAGCAGGTCCAGGTTCTGCTGAAGGCCCTGTTCAGTGGGCCTTGCATTTAATTTTATTATCTGAGATTATCCTCATGATGGTGCATTAATGCTGAAGTTTGTTCATGTTAACTAAAGTGCTAAATAATGTGGGTTAAGGAGAGCAACTGCAGCATTGCATCTGACTCTTTTCATGTAGGAGTAAGATTATGTTTGGATGATGTTTGATACCAAGTAAAGTATCAATTCAGAACAGAAGCATTTATAGAGAATAACCTCCATTTCAAATGTGTTCCATTATACAGAATCATATAAACTACAAAAGAGACGTGAATGCATAAGGGCAGGTGAGATGTCCTGCTGGAATACACTCTGTTCCCTCTTTCATACTCAGAAAACAAAGAGGATGAGAAATAGAGAAGGAGAGGAGGAGAGGAGGAGAGAAGGAGAGGATGAGCAATGTAGAGAAGGAGAGAAGTAGAGGATTAGAGATGTAGAGAAGTAGAGAAGGAGAGGAGGAGAGGAGGAGAGAAGGAGAGGATGAGCAATGTAGAGAAGGAGAGAAGTAGAGGAGAAGAGATGTAGAGAAGTAGAGGAGGAGAGACTTTGAGAACTAGAGAAGTAGAGGAGGAGCGATATAGAGATGTAGAGAAGGGGAGAAGTAGAGGAGGAGAGACATAGAGGAAGAGAGAAGTAGAGGAGGAGAGACGCATAGAAGGAGAGTAGTAGAAGAGGAGAGATGTAGAGGAGGAGAGAAGTAGAGAAGAAGAGGAGGAGAAAAGTAGAGAAGAAGAGGAGGAGTGAAGGAGAGAAGGAGTGAAGGGTTCGACACTCGTATATCAAACTGGCACACAGGAGACCCAAAGCATTTTATTATGCATAGAATACAGCTGGAAGCATGAGTGTGTTTATAACACTGCTTTCATAACTCACAGTGTGTGTGTTTGTGTGTGTGTGTGTGTGTGTGTGTGTGAGGGGGGACAGACAGATGGACAGAGAGAAAGGATAGAAAGATAAACAGGTAGAAAGAGAGACAGACAAAAAGAGACAAACAAAAGAAAGGGGGAGGGAGAAGGACAGAGAGAGGGAGTGTGAGAGAGACAGAGGAAAAAAGTGAAAGAGGGAGAGAGAAATAGAGAGAGAGGGAGAGAGATGAAAAGGGAGAAAGATAATCAGTGACAGAGAGAGACGAATAGAGACAGGGATAGAGAGAGACAGAAAGGGACATAGAAAGAGAGAAAGACAAAGGGATAGAGGGGGGGAGACAGAGGGATAGAGAGAAAGATAGAGGGACAGAGAAAGACAGGTGGACAGAGAGGGAGAGACAGAGGAATAGAGAGAGAGAGAGACAGAGGATGTGTGTGGGTGAGACAGAGATAAGAGAAAAACAGAGTGTGAGACACAAAGAGAGTGAGAGATAGAGAAAGAGAGAGAGAGACATACAGTATGAGTGAAGGGAAAAGCTGAAAAATGATGGAGTGTGAGGTAGATAGAGGATGAAGAGTAAACTGGAAGAGAAAATGAAGAGATGCGTTCAGATCCGGTTTTATTGGTGAAGATCAACGAGAGAATCGGCTGAAGAAAAACTTCATCAGTGTTCCATCAGGTGGAATAATAATCACATACAAGGAAGGAAGAAAGAAAGAAAGAAAGAAAGAAATGAAGGATAAAGAAAGAAATGAAGGATAAAGAAAGAAAGAAACAATGAAACAAACAAACTAAGAAACGAAGAAAGAAAGAAAGACAGAAAGAAAGAAAGAGAAAATAAAGAGAAAGATTGAAAGAAAGAAAGGAAGGAAGGATAAAGAAAGAAAGAAAGAAAGAAAGGATTGAAGGATAAAGAAAGAAAGAGAAAGAAAGAAAGAAAGAAAGAGAAAGAAAGAAAGAAAGAAAGAAAGAAAGAAAGAAAGGATTGAAGGATAAAGAAAGAAAGAGAAAGAAAGAAAGAAAGAAAGAAAGAGAAAGAAAGAAAGAAAGGGATGAAAAAAGGAGTGAGATCTTACCGGTGGTCTCGACGATGCCCTCTAAGATGACGACGATCTCAAACTGCTCGTTCATGAGCGATCTCTGCGAGAGGTCGAAGAAGGGGCTCTTGGGATTGATCTCGTGGCAGATGGTCAGAGGAGAGACGAGGAAGAGCTGATCAGCTCCCGTCCCGAACCCCACGTCCAGCTCACACTGGTCTAACGGGAGGAACTCGCCCTCAGGAGTCTGACGAGACTGAGACAAACCGAGAACGGGCTCGTCATTACTGTCGTTCGACTCGCACACACACACACACACACACACACACACTAACACGTAGCACATAACACACACCTATGCTAGATCCTCTACTCAGTATCTTTCACTCTCTAGAATTTTCCTCCGCGTTTATTTAGGAATGAAATGAAAACCTTAAAAGTGCGATGTAAATTAGACTGGAGCGTAATGAAATCATGTACCGTTCACCTTTTTGCAATAAACTATGCAAAATAAACCTCAAAATAATTTTTTAGTTTGCTTATATTTTGTTTATTTTGTGTTTGTTTTTTCTTTGTTTATTATTTTTATTTTCCTCTGCATTAAATAATTACTTAATTAATTTATTAATTTATTTCTGTCTATATTTGTTCATTTGTTTGTTTTTCTTGAGCTGTTCTCTTTTTTATTGCATATTTTTTCTATTTTCATTTTATTCTTATTGTGTACTTTACTGCATGTTTTATCTTCCTTTCTTTCTCCTTCAATGGAGTGGCTTTATTAGTCCATAAAAATTTGACTCACCCTCATATTTATGTTTTAAATTTTGTTTACTTATTTTTCATTTTTTTATTTTCCTCTGCATGTATCTACTTATTTTTGTTTATTCACTTATTTCTGCTTGTTTGTCTGTTTGTTTTTCTCACGTTTTTCTCTTTTTGACTGCTGCTTTGTATGTTTGTTTTGAATCTGTTTTTTATTAATTCTTTTAAAATTTTCCTCCTTATCTATTTACTCTTTTCTGTTTATTTATTTATTTACTGGTTTTTTGTATTTATTTTATTCATTTATGTTTGTTTGTTTATTTGTTTGTCTTGTGCTTTTCTTCTTATTTTCTTTTTTTAATGAATTCTTCTCATTTTTTTAAATTGCATATTACAATATTTTTATATTGTATATATCTTCCTTTCCTTCTCCTTTAGTAAAGTAGCTTTAAAAATGAATAAAAATGTAACTTGATGTATTACTAAAAGTAACATCATCATCATCATCATCATCATCATCAGAGTAGATATAAAAATTATCAAAAGTTGAAGAGGAAGCTGAGCGAAAGCTGATAAAACAGAATATATCATGTGATTAAATTTATTCTGCTGTCCTGACGTCATGTTTGCACACAGACAATGAAAGCATTTGCAGACAGAAAGGAGAGAAAGAAAATAAATAATGTGAAGATTTCCACCATCACTCTTCGCTCTGTCCTCGGGCTTTAAACCCCGAGCCACTTCACTACATGACAGTCATCATTCAGGGGTCAGGAAATGACACGGTATGCCATAAACACACTTAACCATGCCAATCGCTCCCCTGTTCAGCTCGCAGCACTCATCAGTATGTCCAGATTTCTCATAACTACAGCCTTTTCCCTCTAATCTAAACTCCACTCACTGAATAATTCATAATACTAACCGAATAATGCGCTTTAAGATGAATAACTGAATAATCAACAGGAAATTTAAGATGGTAATCAAAATGATATCTCACAGGACCTAATTAAGAGAAAGAGTTTAGTGCAAGGCATACATTTAAATCAGATAAGAAATATTATCTTAAACAAGAGGCAGATAAACAGTGATATCCAGATAACTACTGCTTATTCATATTTCTGATACATTAACAGTGTATATTTACAATCTTATTTTAATTTTATTAAAATAAGATGTTAAATATAGACTTGAGTAAACAATATTAATCATATTTTAAAATTTTATAAAAATATATATATATATGTATATATATATATATATATATATATATATATATATATATATATATATATATATATATATATATATATAAACTGCTTATTCATATTTCTGCTACGTGTGTGTGAGAGTATATATATATATATATATATATATATACACATTGGATATATGTATATGTATAGAGTGTATATATAGATACATGTGCCAACAGTGGGCACGTGAGCATCAGAACTGGACCATGGAGCGATGGAAGAATAGCCTGGTCTGATGAATTACATTTTCTTTTACATCATGTGGATGGCTGGGTGCGTGTGCATAAACAGTAAACAGTAATAAATGAAATAAAGTCAGTATTTGGTGTGATGACCCTTTGCTTTAAAAAAGAAAAATAGCACTCTCAGGTACAGTGTGTGCAGTTTTATAAGGAACTGAGCTGTAAGTGTTACTGAGCATCTTGCAGAAGCAGCCACAGTTCTTCTGGAGACTTTGACTGTCGACTCGCTTCTTATTTCTGCAGCGAAACCCAGCAGCCTTCATTATGTTTTTATCTGAAAAGTGTCTCTTATGTAATCTGCTGCTTTCTTTACTGACATACAAACATTTTTCTGTAAGATTTAATTTTGTGCTGGAAAACTAATGTTTGGAATCTAAAATGTTTTTGTACTGAATCAATAATGTAGAAGTCATCAAATAAAAATCTATAACAAAGTTTGTACTAAAAAAAAATGGTGCCTAAGACCTTTGCACAGTACTGTATATAGTTCGACAAGGTGAGTTAACTAAAAACCTACAGGTGACAGGGCAGCGCTATGACTAAGACCTAATAACAAAGACAGGAAGTAGAGTGTCAACCAAAACAGGAAGTGACAGTGACAAAGTGAGGTACACCATGACCATTTTTTAAAATACATTTTATACAACACTTTGCCAAAGCTAGCTATTTTGTTATTTATTAAAGAACAGCACATGGGAGTGGAAACACACCAATTTGTAATCAGCAGCTGTGATACATCGTTATTAAAATGTTGACACTCTATTTACAAAATCGTCAGTATTACAAGTGTGAGAGAAAACTGACTGATTTTAGGTTCCAACAGGGGTAAGTGGGGCCGTTTGCACAACTACACACACACACACACACACACACACACACACTAGGAGAGGAATACATAATATCACAGAAATACTCTTCCACCGACCCACCAACCCACCCACACACCCACACCCACACACCACACACATATAGAGAGAGGAATACAGCATATAACACAAATACCACACACACAAACACACACACACACATGCAAAGAGTAAAACATAATATCACAGAAATTCTCTTCTAACCACCCACCAACCCACACACACATACACACACACACACACACACACACACATAAACAATCCTCTGGGCTACATTCCGCATGTATCCAGTGTGTGTGTGTGTGTGTGTGTGTGTGTGTGTGTGTGTGTGTGTGTGTGTGTGTGTGTTTCCTCTCTGGTACTTCACTACACCAGCCGTCTCTGTGCAGTCTCTCTCCTCTAATTTTAGTCATGTTATCTGCCGAACATCCTCCAACAGAAATCACTCCCAAAATGGTGCTGCCACTTTCTATCTGTACAGTGTATAATCCCAATGTGTGTGTGTGTGTGTGTGTGTGTGTGTGTGTGTGTGTGTGTGAGTATGCTGTACACCATGGAGACAGAAACACACACTGCTCTTCTGCTCACTGTGCTTCTTTATCACTGGACTTCATCTGGACAGGTACACAAGACAGAGCCACTGTCTGAGTTTGGGCTTTGAATTAAAACTCCACTTCTGTAAGTTTTTTTTAGCAATAGTTGCAGATGCATGCGCACACACACACACACACACACACACAGTATCTGACTCATGTTCTCTCATGCTCTACATATTGCACTGCTGCTTCATTATCTGAAGTGTGTTATTGTCTTACATAATCATACTGTCACTTTATATCCGATTTCATATCACACAAACCAAACTTTCACATTATATTGGATTTCATACCACATAAATCACATGGTGCTTTATGCCCGATTTCATATCACATAAATCTCACTGCCACTTTATATCTCCACTGTAGAAGTTCCACTCAATCTTGTGTGTATGGTGCTGAAACTAAAATATTACAATCCTCTTCCTGACTTGCACACTGTCTGTATTTACTGTCATGTCTGTTGTACTCAGTCTTATATGGTTTCCCTTCTATCCTTGTTGTGTCTGCTGAGACTACTGCTGCTTTCATCTTACCTGGGATGCGGGAACTCGGCGCTCGCTATTACATCATTTTCGACTGTGCAGTTGAGCTACAAAGTGGGAAAAAAACATGGATGCCTCCATGTTCTTCTTTTGTTAGCAACAAGCTAGCCAGCGAACTGTGGTGAGTGATGTATATTTTCTTCCTCAAAACAGGGACCTGTACAGTCACTGCTACAGATTTAACAAGCAGATATGTCTATGTTGATATACAGTATAACTCATTTAAAGGAAAGATGTGCAGGTTTATTTTCTGCTGATGCTGTGAGCAGCCATGTTAATTTGATGTCACTTGCTGAACTCGGAGGAACTTGGAGTTGAGGAGACCACTGCGAGCTCCAACATAGGAATTCTCAGTCGAGGGGACGTTTTCTTTGATATTTCCTGGTTGAAGGTTGGGAATTACGAGTTACAACCTCTCGTCCAGTGCAGCATAATATTCACAGAGGCCACACCTCCTTCATTGAGACTGACAGATACAGTGGCCACACCTACTTCACTGTGACTGACAGATACAGAGGCCACACCTACTTCACTGTGACTGACAGATACAGAGGCCACACCTACTTCACTGTGACTAACAGATACAGAGGCCACACCTTCTTCACTGTGACTGACAGATACAGAGGCCACACCTACTTCACTGTAACTGACCAATATAGAGGCCACACCTCCTTCACTGAGACTGACAGGTACAGAGGCCACACCTACTTCACTGTGATTGACAGATACAGAGGCCACACCTTCTTCACTGTAACTGACCAATATAGATGCCACACCTACTTCACTGAGACTGACAGACACAGAGGCCACACCTACTTCACTGTGACTGGCAGATACAGAGGCCACACCTCCTTCACTGTGACTGACAGATAGAGAGGCCACACCTCCTTCACTGAGACTGACAGACACAGAAGCCACACCTCCTTCACTGTGACTGACAGATACAGAGGCCACACCTCCTTCACTGAGAGGTACAGAGGCCACACCTACTTCAATGTGATTGACAGATACAGAGGCCACACCTCTGTAATACTCTGAAATACGCTTTCTTCTGCTGCCACGTGGAGACTGACAGGCCAAGGCTCCTTCACTTCACTTCAGTTGTACCCATTTTTACCTTTTCCTCTTTCTTCTGTTTATTTTGCCTGTAGTGGAACAATTTCAGTGTGTGTTTAAGAAAACTACTGAAAACTTTAGGCCATAACAGGGAATAAATCATGTTTCAGCAGTTTAGAGAAGTTCAGTCGAAGCTGTGGGAGATTATCAGCATCCCTCTGTTCTTTAGCGACTGACTCTGTGAGAATAAATGCTGCTTTCTTCTGTCGGGTTTAATCTGTCAGCGGCCCGTGGCTAACCCTCTGTTTCACTCCTGTCTGCTCGTCTTTAGTGAAACGGATGACTGTATGCAGGACACAGACACATAAAACCTCTTACACAGAGAGCTGCAGGATGCACCATGGTTCACACACTGCTACCGACGCATACAGACTGACATCTTCTGTAGTCAGATTAGCCATTGTCCTGATCAATGAAAGCCTGCATGACTCATGGCTCTGGGGATTAGTAGCAGAACCCTTACTAATAGCTAACTAACTTACACAATAAAGTTCTTTGATTGATTATCAATGAGATATGTACATCAAAATCCAGAAATCTAAGGGCTGATTTATACTTTTGCGTTTCTGTATATGCTGGCGTGTTTGCGTCACAACGTAGAGAGGGGGTTTATGGGTAAGCATGGCATGCAAAGATGCATTTACACAGTCACATGCTGTCTGAGAAGCTAACTACCTGTTGTGTGCGTCTACAGTTTACGCACCCGGAAACACTGTGATGAGATGTGATCCTTCTTCTGCAGATTTTAAGTATTTCTGAGTAATAATTCTCAAATTACAAATAGCACATTTACCCTCAAGCTTTTAACTAAGAACAGTTTTTCAGTCTTAAGTATACTTTGATAAGAATATGTTTAAGAGAAATTCTCACCAGCCCTGAACTAACAGAATGCTAACCTAGCTTCAGTGGTCATTTTAGTGATGGCCTATCTTTTTGTTTTTGGATTTTCATCCATTTTGTTCAAGTAATTTACATTTACTTACTATAACTTTACTTATAGTTACTTATGTGGGGTCCCTGGAGGACTGGTGGTTAGGTCACAGCGCTCTCACCCCTGCTGCCCGGGTTCGATTACCTGCCAGGGAACCAACCCCAGCCACTGGGCTTGCATGCAATAGTGCGCTCTCAGTGCTGGTCCCAAACTCAGATAAAATTGGGGAGGGTTGCATGAGGAAGGGCATCCGACGTAAAAACTGTGCCAACTCAAATACGCGGACCAATAATCCACTTTGGCGACCCCTAACGGGAGCAGCTGAACGAAGAACAACAACAACTTATAGTTACTTATGTGTTTCAACTTTGTGGAATTGGACCAAATGAGTTCATGAGAAAACACAGTTGATGGGGAAACACATGCTTCCTCTGAGACAGGTAAAGAAACTGCATCTCTTTGATGAATGTGCTTGGAGGAGATCACTAACTGCTCTATTCTGTGTACCTGCATTAACAGGTTCCCAGGATCAATCTGAGGAAAGCAATCCTTCCCACCCAAACTCTGTGGCTATGGTTGGCTGTAGCAACATCAGAAGCTGAATTCTTGAACTCACAACAACATGTAAAACCCTAGACAGCTGTGTAACCTGGGAGCGCTGATAATCTGAGCCTTCACTACAGTGGGGTATAATGTAGGCAGCTTAAAAATGGAAAACAGCCAAAACTCTAATCTCCAAACAGATGCTAAAACAATGATTCACTTTTTTCTTCACTAGTTTTTATGACCTCATTCCACCTACATGCAATGACATGATGTGTGTTGTGCTTACTTCTCGTGTAACCTTTTGAGTCATTCAGAATATACGATTCCTAGAAATAAGCTTCGGGTCAAACAATTCAGCCTAGGAAGGGGATTTGAATGTTTTCGGATGTAATGCTATAACTATAATGATGTTTATACATTTGACAAGAACATATTATAGAAAATTTGAAGTTTATTGGATGTTGAACCACTCATGTCCAACATCATTTTTCTCAAATTGTATGCATGTATGTGTATTTAACTGGCATGAAAAGAAACCATTTCTTTAGAGCATATTCATAAACAAACCTCATGCTGACAAGCACAGCCAGACGCCATCAATCTCGCATCTAGGACAGCGTCTGGGATTCTTTTCTTCTGAGCTGTGGTCCAATCACAGAGATGTCTAGAAATTTTAAAAACCTTTATTGAATCCTGTATGCTTTTCAAAATGCCTTGCAGGAATTATTAAACTGTGTATGGCTGTCATGACCGATATGCTCTGCAGGAAAACACAATGTTTTAGCTTTTTAGTATTGCTTTTAAAAAACCAACCATTCGGACTAGATTTTGGGTCAGTGATGTGTTTTCTTAGCTTGAATATTTATGTGCTAGTTATAGTAGGGTCCAAAAGTCCTTTGGGTGACTCCACTGCTTTTATTTAATCAGCTTTACAAAAGTAATATAATTTAGTCCAGTTGTATTTCTCAGGCAAAATAACTTGTGCAGTGTTTACACATAATACGCAGTGTGGGTTATTTATTCTCTTCATCAGTTTCCAACTGCTGGATGGATATTTTGGTAGGTGACTGTTTCTCAACTCAGCAGTCATACTGAGGTGGTTGGAATACCAAGCAACGCTCATTCCAACAACTCACCCAAATATCCGGCCGGTAGTGGTCCTGGTGGTCTCTTTCCACTGGTGGATGACGTAGAGGAGGATATATTGAGCACACAGCAAGAAATGGGCTACAGTCAGTTGTTGTTGTTGTTCCTTTTTCAGCTGCTCCCATTAGGGGTCACTACAGTGAATCATTGGTCCGTGTATTTGATTTGGCAAAGTTTTTATGCCGGATGCTCTTCCTGATGCAACCCTCCCCAATTTCTATCTGGGCATGGGACCGACACTGAGAGCGCACTGTTGCACGCAACACTGGTGGCTGGGGTTGATTCCCTGGCTGGGAATCGAACACGGGCTGCAAGGGGTGAGAGCTCCGTGGCCTAACCACTAGTCCTCCAGGGACCAATGGGCTACAGTCAGTAATCATACACAAATGTGTTGCAGGTGTAGCTGGGAAATAAAAGGTTTTGGTAGTATACTCAGACCCTCCAGTAAGTGAGCGTTTCGGAGTCTAGTCTCAGAGATTGAGTGCGCATCTCTCCGTCTTGCTCTTGTTCTATCTTTCTGTGATTCTCTTCAGACCCCACTTCCACATCTCAGAATTAAATGGCAAGAGAGAGAGAGAGAAGGAGAGAGAGAGAGAGAAGAGGCAGGAGACAGGTAGAGGAACGGTAAAGGTGTAACTACAAAGAGCACAGCTTATGAACGTAGACGCTGAAAGTGGTGGGGGAGTAAAAAGGAAAGAATTCAGCCATTACACCAAGAAAATACTAAGGAGAGAAAGGGCAACTTTGGTCGCAGCAACCATCAGTCCTACTTAGTCTAATGCGCAGTTCAATTAGAGCTGGGATTTTTCTGTTTTCCGTAAAAAGTGACGCGGACTGGCTCTGACAGCCGAGCTGCACACTCATCGCACAAGATATACACCACTCTATTTGCATGGTGCCTTTATCAATTTGCGAGCTGCAAATTCAACTCCTACATAAACACACGTCTCCCTTCATTTAATGGATGGCTGCATTTAGATTGGATTGTGCTCTTATATAGGGAAATCAGATTGCAGTAAAGATTTCTTGTGGGGAGTGCTGTAGGTACACCACTGCTCTCTTCTCATTATAATTCTGGTCTGTATTGCACTAGTGTGGTGTAGGTACAGTAAAACATATCGAGGGCTTGCCATCTAGGTGGTTCCTGTGTCTGTTATTGCCCGCTGTGGCAAACCACACACATGCATGAACAATAGTGATGAGAGCTGATATGAAATAAATAGTGCTCACCCAGCACACATACACACATATACCCACTGAACAGGGTGGATCTCCTCCATGGCACTTGCCATTTCAACGGCTTCTAAAATATAACCAATAGGAGAAGCTTTCCCCTACTTTAACCCACAATAATTGCCATGGCACCCTGTAGCACCCGTGGAAATTACACCCCATTATCTCATTGACTGTATTCTGCCCTCAGAGACAATGCTATTGTGCTGCTGTGAGACACTTTTTTTTTTTACTACTGATTTTACTGCTACATTTTTTCCATCTGTTTTTCTACACAAATTTCACTATAATGTAGTCTACAGATAGTTTGTACAGGTTTCTTTCATCCAATACTGTTCTGTTGTCTTGTCTAGTTAGTGTGCACTGTCCTGTGCATTTATTTCACTGAGTACGTCTCATCCTGTGTATTTATTACAGTTGAAACTAAAGGTGGAAAAACATCACCTGGTCTTTTTTCAGTCTTCAACGTTCCAGTTTTGGTGAGCCCGTGTCCACTGTAGTCTCAGATTTCTGCTCTTGGCTGTTCTGAGATGCTTTTCTGCTCATCACTGTTGTAAAGAGTGCTTATTTGAGTTACCATAGCTCTCCTGCCAGCTCTAACCAGTCTGAATATTCTCCTCTGACCATTTCCACCTGCAGGACTGCTGCTTACTGGACGCTTTTCTTACCATTCTGCATAAAAACTAGTTTCTAAACTATTCAAACCAGGCTGCGTTCATTTTGGTTTTTTCTGGGTTCTCTGGTTTCCTCCAACCTCCCAAAAGCACGTCAATAAGTGGATCTGCTTCATGAAGTTGTCCCTAGGTGTGAATAAGTGTAAGAAACGTTGCCAAAACACAGGCCAAAAAAAATACAGTGGAGCTGCATTAATTCATCACTTACCTTTAGCTTGTTAATATGCACTACAGTAATACAGCATTAACATCCAGTGCATTACGTAAGTAATTTAACTTAGAGGCAGTCATGTTTTCAAGATTTGGTTTATGTATTTTTTATGTAGTTTAACCACTATTGGCAATTAAACAAGGGGAAAAAATTAGACAAGTGTTCCACCAGAGAGAAAGCGAAGAAGGGACAGAGAGACTGATTATAAACAATACATGTACTTACTATAATCATACATCTATACAGAGAGCTGCCATACTCAGACACACACTCAGACTCACACACAGACACACATCTGATACACACTGTGTTGGCTGAGTTCTGACTCATACCTCCTACGTCCCCTAATTAGCGTTAATTAGCGCAATTCATCACTTCATCCTGGTGTCTGTCTGAACCACAGACAACACAAAACCAGCAACAATGAAGACAACACTTCCCTCTGGCCTTTCCCTACCCGTTATTGATGTGTGTGTGTGAGTGTGTGTGTGTATGTGTAATTGCGTGCTCCCTCAGGGACAGTGGCTCACTGGGAAAAAACAACATTGATAATTACTCCCAATATGTGACATCTGAAACTGCAATGTTACCCAATTAGCAAACATTTCACAACTGACACTACACTACAAGCTACTCACACTACAAGCTACTCTCACTACAAGCACTATTTTTTCAGGTTTTTTTTATAGCAGGGTGGCAGTGTGGTGCGGCTGGTAGCGTTGCCTCCTCACAGCTCCAGGGTCACCGGTGTCACAGGCTGATGTGAAAATTCCACGCCACATCATCACCAGAATACTACCCACTTCCTGTTTTCCTATCTCTCCTGTTTGAAATCATTTCCTCATTCAGAGACACTATAAAGACTAAGGTTTTCACATACACAAAGTCTTGCTTTTTTCCACAGCAATGAGCTGTTTATTTCATGTATCCATCCTCTTCGGATTTTTTGGATTTTGGAGTGTTTGGTATTGATGTATTTCCCCTGCTTCTTTGGATTTGTTTGCTGTATTGCTTGCCTTTTCGGGATTTTGACCTGGACTGTTTATTGATTATGTTCTGTGCTAATCGTGAGTGTGTGTGTGTGTGTGTGTGTGTGTGTTCGTTCCAACCGGTTCGATCCTGTCTGTGTGGAGTTTTGTGTGTTCTCCCTGTGGGTTCTCTGGTTTCGTCCCATCTCCCAAAAACATGTCAGTAGGTGAATTGGTGAATCTAATATTGGCGACTCCCTGTCGGTGTGAATAAGTGTGTGAATGTGTATGCATGGTGCTCTGCGATGTGTTCCTGGGATAGGCTCTGGGAGCGTGACCAGGGTGGATAAATGAATTTTTATAAACTGTACTTTAGCTTTAATAACATTTTTGCACCTGTGACATTTTCTTGCTCTCCTAACCTTCTCTTTTCAATGGACAAAACAGCTTATGTCTTTATCAAGTTATTAAGTATATAATGTTATGGCTAATCGGAATCGGGGTGTGTGTGTGTGAGTATATGTATATATATATGTATATATATACATACACACACACACACACACAAACACAAATAGCCTATATGCTGTCAGCAGGAACTATTTCTTTTGGCCAATAACGAGGTACATTTGTCAGAAAACATTGCTGTTCAGTACAGGGTTATAGTTCCCCTTGTACTACTTTCCTTTAAAACAGGAAACAGACTATTGTTTAGAGATAAGCTGTAGTTTTCTACTTTTGATGGGTTGTACAATGGCTTCTTGCAGGAAGTCGTGGCTCAATGGTGGCTTGTGTAAATGTGCTAACAGAGCTAAGCACCCTGTCTTCTTAAAGATAAAAAGACATCAGTATATGGTTTTATTTTTGGCACCTACCTCAGACTGTTTGCTGTAAGCAAATCTCTTAAGGCAAATGATTTTGGATTTATGTGAAACAGTGTCACCAATGGTTATAAGAAAAATACACAGAATGTTACACTATATGGCAAAACGATTTGGACACCTGACCATCACACCTATATGAGCTTGTTGGACATCCCATTCTAAAACCACGGGCATTAATATAGAGATGCTGTCCTCCTTCACAGCTATAGCAGCCTCCGCTCTTCAGGGAAGGCTTTCTACAAGATTTTAGAGTATATCTGTGGGAATTTTTGCCCATTCAAAAGAGCATTAATGTGGTCAGGCACTGATGTTGGACATTCCAGTTCATCCCAGAGGTCTTCAGTGGAGTTGAGGTCAGGGCTCTGTGCAGGCCACTGGAGTTCCTCCACATCTTACACATCACATGTCACTTAATTTGGAGCTGTTGTAGGAAATCATGACATCATCAGGTCCCTAACATAAATGTCTAAGCTATATACTGTATTGTCTAAAAACTATGAAACACGACATTCATTGTGAATGCAGGCTTTTTGTCTGAAAGTTCACACACACACATACACACACACACACAGCTCTTAAAGATCACACACCAGAAAACTTTATCTACTAGAACTTTCTGTGTACATCATCACCTTCAGGCTTCCTATAAATGTGTGCTAGTAAATGGAATGGGATTCAGTCTCTGGGCTGGTAGCAACTGAACCACCTTTACACACCCACCCACACACACACACACACACACACACACACACACACACACACACCCATCTGTTCTGGTACTGGAGAGAAAATCAGCCGCATTTGTGTTCTCGTGAAGACATGGAGACACTCTTGACAAAGCTCTCTGTCTCCTTTCATGTGTCTGCCCTTTTCATCTGTACTCTTCCCTCTCTCCTCATTTTCTGCTCTCAGAAACACACACACACACACACGTTCATTGACTGGAAAACACACAAGCCACGTGAAAGAAAGGATACAGTATGTTTCCAGATCTGAGAGAGTAGGACAAGATAAAATGAGCATGGTTGCCTGGTAAATGTGTGAGGAAATGGAGAGGAAAAGATGAAAAGGCTAGAGCTGACATAGTCTGCTGTCTCTCTCTCTCTCTCTCTCTCTCTCTCTCACACAGACAATAGTGCTTCAAGACAAGGTTTCTCAGAATCTTGCAATCACACACACACACACACACACATAGCGCTGAGCTCAGTTACACAGTAACACACTCATTTTGCTGACTTGCTTTGTACTCTAGTCCCTCTCTTTGTATTTCTCGGGCGAGTGCATGCAGTCAGGTTAATAGTCAGGGTTTTGATTCCTTTGTTGTCTTGTGATAACCATCTGGTGTGGATTCATTCAACATCCACAAAACAGAGAAGACACACACACCCACAAACACACTCTCCATTATGTACCATCAGTGCGCACATTAATAGCCATGGTGCTAGAAAAAAAAGTGGTAAAGTGAAGTGCCACAGTGATATACAACATAAGCACTATGATTTAACCCACAATATGGCTTCCACACTCATTATACAGCAGCTTATAGAATAGCACTTGATCCAGCAGACCATATTATTTTGCCTTTTATTTTTGTATGTCATTTTACATCACCCACATGGTACTGTATATTCAGAGTAACTACACATCACACCTAAAATCTCTCTATTTTCATGTTTAAAATGACAGGAAGTTCAACTGATCAACATTTGATGAATGCATAATTCCAGTGTTAATTTCTCTGATTAGCTGTAAGTCAGTTATTATGCCTCATCTAAAACATCTTTCATACTCTGACATGAAAAAGCATTTCATTCATGTTATATAACCCAACTAATGTGAGTCACAGATTCTCTTCATCCAACTGTTCCCGAAGCTATTTTAGAATCGCTGATCGGATGAACTGTTCGGCATGCAGAGGGTCTTTCAAGATAAAAACCCCTGGCCTTTTTAAAAGCCCTAAAGCAGAACAAAATACTACAGAGATTAAAGTGTAGGCAGAGAGAGAGAGAGAGAGAGAGAGAGAGAGAGAGGAAGAGAGTCTTGCTTTACTCTCTAGATTTTGTACAACAGCATCTTTTCTTCTGTTGTTTTATTTGTACATTTCCTTCTCTCTCGCTCTGTCACTGTTGCTGCTCTCAGCCAGGCATCTGACTATTTTCTTCCTTTTATAAGTTACAATGAATGGTTTGTTCTTTATTATATGTCTCTCTCTCTCTCTCTTTCCCTTTGTCTTTAGCTCGCTCACTCTTTTTCCTTGTCTCTATTTCTCTCTGCCTCTCTCTCTCTTGCTCTCTTTTCTTGTCTCTCATATCATTTTATCTTTCCTTGTCTCTTCCTTTGCTTTAATCTCTCTTACAAACTTTCTCTCTCTTACTTTTTTCCTTGTTTTTCTCTTGCATAGAGTCTTTGTCCTTCTCTATTTTTCTATCTCTCTTTCTTTGTCTCATTCTGTTTAGGGGTCCAAGCACTGAAGGTAATCGAACTGTACTGTGTTTATTGGGATTTCTTATTATGCTTCTTCTCTTTCTCTTGCCGTACATGGACTGTCACATGGATTTTTTTAAATTAAGACATAGAAAACACCAAATTTGGTATAAAAATGCAATATCCTGACTGTTGCTCAGGAAGGAAAGAGGATCCAAATGGCCTAACAATGCATCATTTTATTTTGACCTTAGTTATTAAAGTAATAACTGAAATGATCTGAAATGGAAACGTTTGATAGTACCTTTGTCCATTTCGTACTTATTCGACCAAATCAGCTAAAAGCTGTAGCTCCACTTCTCAAAAACATGGTATTTAATTAATTAAATATATCACCAGTTTGTACAAATCACACTGACCTCCACCTGAAATTGACTTTTGTCATTATGTGTTCAATAAATCTGCCCATTTTATTCTGCTTTAACAGCACCAGAGGCTGACTCTCTACTTTTTTCTCTACTGTTTCCTGTTGCGCATTTCGTTTTCCAGGTCAAGTCTTGATGAAAATGCTTAACGGTCCAGAGTTTGGAGTGGAGTTTATGTTTATTATGATGTAATAGACCTGCAAACACCCAATGAACACACAGTGGTGCTTGGACCCCGATAATTACTGCAGGATAAAGAATAAAAAATAAATATACATAGATATATAAATGCAATGTTTTATGCAACATGCACACTATGCACAACATGCTATATCTTTCTAATTAATCATCACTGCTTACTATATTTTCATATTCTCTCTCTCTCTCTCTCTCTCTCTCTCTCTCTTTCTGGTGATTTCTAACTCACAGGCCACACTGAGTTCATTTCAGCTCTCTTGACCCTCAGTGCAGCACTGGTTAATTCATCCTTCTGGATATTTTTTTTTCTCCTGCTCCTTGTTAACCTGCTGCTGTCACTGAGGCAGATGTGAACGCTACATGCATCTGACTGATCTATAGGATATCAAATCTTCCCAATGAGATTCATCCTTGATTTATACACATCTCACGTCTGTTCTATGCTGAAAGCATCACTACTATTTCTACTGAAATGAATCTCAGCTTTGTTGTTTCTGAATCTGTTTGATTGAATCCTAGATGCTTTTTTCCATTTGCTCACTATGGTCCATTTTGTTCACTGTCTTCAATGCCTTATCAGTGCTTAATGAGGGGTTGTGCTCAAGTCAACACAAGTGCACAGCACTCTGTGTGTGTCTATTCAATGTCCTCATCCACGTGGAATATCCTATGCGTCATTAAGCTATATCTCTGTTTGCTCAATGTACTGTGATCATCTGGAAGAGCAGGAGTGAGCGCGCACACACACACAGTAAATCATAGACACTTAAAAAAGACCCCAAAAGAACTAAGCATCTGTATATGTCGGGGTTTCTTTGCTTTGATTAGAGGTGACCAACATAGTACATACTGCACACAATTACAATACCTCAACACATTGACACAACCTACATTATGTTTTATATGTACTTAGCTATCTATAAGCTATGTGTTCAAATAGTCATGGTCTGTGTTTCCATGTAAACAACCCATTCTTGTGGTGGTTACTATGCTTACTTCACTTCTGCTAGCTGGATGCTATGTGTAATTGCAGGGTATTTTGTCATACAGAATTTTTTCTGACATATCTGAGGAAAATGTTAATATTCCTGATTGTGTTGAATCATTTTTTTACTATCACTATGCCTTCACATTGTCCAGCAGTCTCAGTTAGCCTCAACTATTAACTAGCCTCTTCTCAGCGTCCATATTTCCACGTTGACTAGAAACAAAGACACAATTTAAGAAAACTTCTGAGGTAAATGTTGATATGCCTGATGGGGTTGACTCATTATTACTGTCACTATGCCTTTACATTGTCCAGTAGTCTCAGTTAGCCTCAATTATTTACACACAGCACCCATATCCAAGTTGACTAGAAAAAAAGAGACTATTGACCAACACAACTAAGGTTGTTGTTCCTCTTTTGGCTGCTCCTGTTAGGGGTCGCCGCAGTGGATCATTGGTCTGCGTATTTGATTTGGCACAGTTTTTAGGCCAGATTCCTGACGCAACCCTCCCCAATTTTATCCGGGCTTGGGACCGGCACTGAGAGCGCACTGTTGCACACAACCCCAGTAGCTGGGGTCGGTTCCCTGGCCAGGAATCAAACCCAGGCCACAGCGGTGAGAGCGCTGTGGCCTAATCACTAGTCCTCCAGGGACCCTACCAGCACAACTGAGGTAAATGTTGATATTACTGGTAGTTTTGTCTGATTTTCACTATGCCTTCATGTTTTGTCTGATTTTCACTATGCCTTCACGTTTTGTCTGATTTTCACTATGCCTTCACGTTGTCCAGTAGTCTCAGTTAGCCTCAGGCATTAACTAGCCAATGCTCATCATCCATATTTCCAAGTTGCCTAGAAACAAAAGCACAATTTACCAACACATTTGAGGGAAATGTTGATATGCCTAATGGTTTGGACTCATTATTACTGTCACTATGCCTTTACGTTGTCCAGCAGTCTTAGCTAGCAGGGAGTTCGCTTTCCTACACTGAAAGAATGGCTTCCAATTAAAAATCCGTAACAGGATATAGGAAGAAAAACATTTTGATTATAAATTTGATTAAAATTGGATCAGCTTGCAAATTTAAACTAAAACACCACACATCGCAATCGCTATGGAGCTGGCCAAAAAGTTGTATCACTATAAATTTCCAATAGCTTATCGTTACACGACCTACTCCTAGTTTTCCACCACATTTTCACAGGTATAATCGACACATCAGGCTGGCCCACTCTCCTGCAATAAAACAACACATATTCCTCAAGAGTTGTGCCCCATGAAACATTCGTGTTTCAGAAGCTTGGATTAGCCGACATGGCTGTGACCATGAGCTCAGCTCTGCTGGGAGGCTTAGAGAGGCTCGGGAATTCAAAGCTTCAACAGATCTCATCTCGTCTTGTCTCAGGTTGGCACAGACTGGCTCGACCTAGCAGCTTTTAAAGCGTAAGACTCTTCACTGACTGATAGAAAAGCTCACACACACACATACAGAGAGAGAGAGAGAGAGAGAGAGAGAGAGAGAGAGAGAGAGAGTACAGGATTCCTTCAATGATACAGGTTTGGCCACATGTTGCTTGTCAGCATGAACAGAAGTGTGTAGGTGTGTTTGGCTAGCACTAATGTCTGGTTTATTATTTGTTAGAAATGCTTCTGAGAGACACCCAAAATGAATGCTTGCTTTTTTTTCCTTTTTTTTTTTTTTTTTAGAACAGTTGGCAGTTCGTAGTTGTCCATCAATTTGACAGCATAGTAAACAGCAATATGTGAAAGTGCACATTTTATTTTTGTCAACTAAAATAATTCATAATAAGTGATTCAACAGAAATGGGAATGTTGCCGTTTTTTTTTTTTTGTAGCCTTATCTGAGGAAGACAACACAGAACAGCAACAGTCTAATTGGGAACACAGAAAACGTTCTGAATAAATTATCACCATTGCATGTTTCTAGGCTTTTGAGTTTTCCTCCGAGCTTGTTTGAAGTGGAACGCTTGTATAACTCATCAATTTAAATTTATACGGGCAGCCTATTTTACAAAACAAAAACGTCACTATACACCGAATTTATAAAAAACAGCTCCATTTCACAAGCAACTCCAACCAACTGAAAGGAAATAATAACTTGAACTACATTGTTACATTTTCTTAACATGGTCTAAACTGTTTCAATCCCTGAGCTAAAAGCATAGTATAGATTACAGTAATGAAGAGGTAGAGTAAGGAAAAATGAAGTGTTTATGAATAAAATAGTGTAAATCGTTATACCTAATTTAAATCTTTATAGATAGTATTGTTAGTACCACTGAGATTTTCTGACAAATATAGTTTGTTCTATTTCTGAAAATATAAACAAATTCGTAATTTAAACCACAGTAACCCTGACCAGGATAAAACGGGTACCAATGATGACAGAATGAACGCAGGAAACGACACAGCACCGTGCGCATTGTGGTAATGATCATGACGTTTCTTTTTTCCCGCAAGCTTCATATCTGACCTCACGCTCCCACCCTCAGGACAGTAAAATACTCCCTCTTCTGCGACTTTTATACAGGATTGGGACTGCAATCTCCCTCAGGATCAATAAAGTTTTTTTCTATCTATCTATCTATCTATCTATTCCAGTCCTGATGTACACCTCTAGTTGGAAGCATGTATGGAATCAAGTATACACCAGGCTTAAGGGAGATCAGAGTAATGGTTAAACTCCTGGCCTCTTCACTGGAGGACACGCTCCCTCAGAAATGGTGGACCTTCACATTCCATGTACACAGAGCACCACCGGAAAGCCCTCGAGCAATTCCCTTCACCCTCAGCAGCTCGGCTCAGTGATTAGATACGACTGTGTCTCATTTGTAATTCATTTTGTATAAAAGCATCGGCCAAATCGATAAATGTTAAATGAACTCATACTTTACAGAGTCAAGTAGCTCCTCTTTTAGGTTTTCCTCGATTAAGAATCTCACTTGTTTAAATGTTTAAAGCGGACATGTGATTATGGATTAAATAGTTAACGCATAACAGTACTTACTCTCCCCCTTGCTCACTGAGAGAGATCTGCTGACTAATCATAATGACTACAAGCTGATATAAGTAAAATGTAGTAGAGAGATGAGATGGTTTTTAGCAACACAATATTTTCATATATAAGTTTTTGCAACTAAAAATGTAGTAAGAAATCTTTTTTTTTTAAATAGCATAAACGGTGATACATTACAGTAGCACTTTTAAAGTCTCCAAAGAAACTGCTGAAGCAGCACCGTGGTTACACTCAGCTAATCCTGAGTGTGAGGCAGCTTGTGCGCTTCAGTGGGTGTGCTGCAGTTCTGCAAAGCCTGTTGCCAGCCTCCTGTTTTTGCCTTCGTACCCTGCATTGCTTTCCCTGTTTCTCTGCTGTTTGCTGGCATTGATGGGAGGGTCAGCGGTCAGCAGGATGATTTAATATAAGCACAACCACAGCAACTACATCTGGGAATCTCTCATCAGCTATGACTGACTTCTAACCCCTAATCACTGTGTTTCCCATTTTCTCACATCTCACTATAGTTAGCTAAAAATGCCATTTAACACAAATTCATTTGGTACAGAATATACTAAATGTAAAGTGCATGCAAGCATTACTTTTTAAATGTCAGTCATAGTAGTAAGAAACACTGTGTTTGTGCGTGCACGAGAGTGATGAGAGGGCGAGTCTTTCCACGCGCACGGGTGCGTATTTAAGTTTGCGCGTGCAAGCATGCATACATACATACATGCATGCATGAGAGTGCGTCTATGTGTGCGTGTGCATGCATGTAAATGTGCGAGTGCGTGCAAAGGAGTGCGTGTGTGTGTGTGTGCATGCGCGAGCGTGCATGTATTTGGGTATTGCGCGCGTGCATGCGTGCGTCCATGGGGTGCATGTATGTTTATACGTTTGTGCGTGACTGTGCATGTGATTGTGCATGCGTGCCTACACGTGTGTGTGTGTGTGAGTGTAAGTTTGCGCGCACCCACCTTGATGAGTTTGCACCGGATCTGCGCCGACACCATGTGGCTGTTCCGCAGGTTGCCCACGCGGAACATGAGGCAGAGTTTGCCGTCGCGCTGAGAGATCACGGCGTCCTGGCTGAACATGAGCGTCTCGGCGCGTTTTTTCGGCTGCGACATCTTGATGAACATGCAGCCGATGAGGAAGGCGTCCACGATGGAGCCGAGCAGCGACTGGAACAGGAACAGGATGATGCCCTCGGGGCACTTCTCCGTGATGTAGCGGTAGCCGTAGCCGATGGTCGCCTCAGTCTCGATGAAGAAGAGGAAGGCCGACGGGAAGTTGTACACGTTGGCCACGCACGGCGTGTAGGACGAGTCCCGCGCGCGCTCCAGGTCGCCGCGCACGTACGCGATCAGCCACCACATGGACGCCATGACCAGCCAGGCCACCGTGTAGGTCAGGATGAAGATGAGCAGGTTCCAGCGCCACTTCAGGTCCACCAGCGTGGTGAAGAGGTCGGACAGGTAGCGGCTCGTCTCGCCGCCCAGGTTGCCGTGCTGCACGTTGCAGCGGCCGTTTTTCTCCACGAAGCGCTGCCGCTTTTTCTTGACCGGAGCTGAGAAGGCGCCGCCGCGGGCCGGGTTCACCACCTGGTGATAGTCCTCGCCGAACTTCCTCCGGAGAGCTGCCATGGCCAACTTTGCGCAGACGTCTTTACGCGCTGTCTCCTTCACAGAGCCGGCATCATTTCGCTCCCGTGAGCGCTCAGCTTCACCAACGCTCCTTCACGCAAAACATCATTAAAGCAGACTTATCAGGGCTGAACAACTGCCTTGAGCGCGGTCCTGACTGTCCACTGGGCCCGAAAATATACAAGGTGGGTTTTAAGCAACAGAGAGTCAGAAGGAAGTGAGCCGCTTTTCCTTTAGACCTGGAGGAATGATAGAGTTACTGGAGACAAAGTGATGCACAGCGGCGAGTTGGTTGGGAACAGAGGAAGAGGAGAGAGGAAGGAGGGAGGAGGGACACTGAGTGGGCACGAATAAGCTGTAGTATTCCCTCTCTCTCTCTCTCACTCTCACTCTCTCACACACACACACACACACACACTCCCTTTCTTTATTCCCCTCTCACCATTTCCCCTTCTCTCATTCTTCATTTCTCTCAACTCATCTTCTGCTGTTGTCCCTGAATCTTTGGAATATTTAGGATCAAACTCAATAATAAACTTGAGGTATAGTTAGTCATGTAACATGAAAGGGACTGAAATTAATTTTTAACATTAAGACCATTCTACACTACAGTATATGGTCAAAAGTAAGTGAACACCTGACCTTCAGACCCGTATGTAGTTCTTCCCAAAACTGTTGCCACAAAGTTGGAAGCAAACAATTGTATAGGAAGTGTTTGTATGCTGCAGCTTTACAATTACGCTTCACTGGAACTAAGAGGCTCGTACCTGCTCCAGCATGAACATGCCTCTGTGCACAAAGCAAGCTCCATGAAGACATGGTTCACCAGGTTTGGAGTAAAAGAACTCGAGTGTCCTGCACAGAGCCCTCACCTCAACCCCACTGAACACCCTTGGGATGAACTGGAACACCGACTGAACCCCAGACCTCCTCACCAACATCAGAGCCTGATCTTACTAACGCTCTTGTAGCTGAATGAACACAAATCCCCACAGCTACACTCCAACATCTAGTGGAAAGTCTTCCCAGAAGAGTGGAGCTTATTATAACAGAAAACAGGGAATAAATCTGGAATGGGACGTTCAACAAGCACATATGAGTGTGATGGTCAGGTGTTCACATACTTTTGACCATACAGTGTATATACACTCTCAGAAATAAAGGTACTAACCTGAACATTTCCTTGTTGTTGAGATGGTACCATCAGGTGTACATCTTCTGTACCTTTATGTATATACTAAATATCTTTTACATAAAAAAAAAATTATGACCCTAATTATGACTCCTAATTATTCCATGTATGGAATCTGTGGGTTTCGTTTGTTTGTTTGTTTGTTTGTTTGTTTGTTCCTCTGGTAGAAAAGATTCATTTGAGAGAAGGTTCTTAGTAGAAGCTCTTATGATCCAAAGAAGCTCAGAGGGACAATTTTTCAGAAAACGGTTCCCTAAGGACCAAAAATCGTTTCCTGAGTTTCATTTTTTTAAGAATCAGTGAATCTATCTATCTATCTATTAGCTCTCTTTTTCTCTGTGATCTCTTTTTCCTCTCAATAGAGGGATTAAACATTGCAAACTGCCAGTGACTGTGACATAAACCTGTATTTGGTAAAGTACATAAAATGATCGCTTTGAATTCTGGGTAATGTTTTTCATAGTCTATAGGCTAAGAGCGTCACCCGTTATTTACTGTTTAACCCGCTCGCTGTCTGTGGTTCATTATCATGATTACTGTAATTCTGTCTGTCGTTTAAACACGCAGATGATGAGTCTACTATAGGCTACAAATCTCTCTCTCTCTCTCTCTCTCTCTGTCTCTCTCTCAGCTTTTTTAACTTTATCCTCTCTCTCTGTCTCTCTCTCAGCTTTCTCTCTCCTCTCAGCATTTTCTCTCTCTCTCTCTCTCTCTCTTACTCTCTCTCTCTCTCTCTATCGCTCTCTCAGCTTTCTCTCTCTCTCAGCTTTTTTAACTTTATCCTCTCTGTCTCTCTTTCGGCTTTTTAACTTTATCCTCTCTTTCTCTCTCTCTGGCTCTCTCTCAGCTTTTTTAACTTTATCCTCTCTCTCTGTGTCTCTCTCTCTCTCAGCTTTCTCTCTCTCTCTCTCAGCTTTTTTAACTTTATCCTCTCTCTCTCTGTGTCTCTCTCTCTCTCTCAGCTTTCTCTCTCCTCAGCTTTCTCTCTCTCTCTCTCTCTCTCAGCTTTTTTTTAACTTTATCCTCTCTCTGTCCCTCTTTCAGCTTTTTAACTTTATCCTTTCTTTCTCTCTCTCAGCTTTCTCTCTCCTCTCAGTGTTCTCTCTCTCTCTCTCTCTCTCTCTCTCTCTCTCTTTCTCTCTCAGCTTTTTTAACTTTATCCTCTCTCTGTTTCTCTTTAGGCTTTTTTACTTTATCCTCTCTCTCTCTCTCTCTCTCTCTCTCTCTCTCTGTGTCTCTCTCTCTCAGCTTTCTCTCTCCTCAGCATTCTCTCTCTCTCAGCTTTTTTTTAACTTTATCCTCTCTCCCTCTCTCTCTCTCTCTCTCTCAGCTTTTTTAACTTTATCCTCTCTCTCTCTGTGTGTTTCTCTTTCAGCTTTTTAACTTTATCCTTTCTCTCTCTCTCTCTCTCTCTCTCTCCCGTCAGCTTTTTTTTAACTTGATCCTATCTGTCAGTCTCTCTCACACTCTCTCTATCTTAGTCTCTGTCTTTCAGTCTCTCTCACTTACTCAGTATTTCTCTCTCTCTCTCTCTCTCTCTCTCTCTCTCTCTCTCTCTCTGTGTGCGCGCGCGGTGAGCAGATGAATGAGCGCTATCTACCGGACGGGACGCGCGAGCGCACTTGTTCTGATCCTCAGTGTGTAGGTGTGTATTAGGGTTTTTTTTCTGCACCAGTACAAACACACAGTAAACACCAGAAGCTTCACTCTTCATCGGAAGCTAATTAGATTTCATTGATTGCGCGCACTTTAGCTGAAGCTGCCTTTACTGCTGAGAGATCATGCTATAAAGTCCCTTGTGGTTGTTGGCTGTGTCTCAAATCGACCCGAGTGTAGTGTAGAGTCCTGATTAGGTCATAAAGTGGCCTTGATGGACAGCATGAGCACTGACACTCAGCCTCAGGATTTTAGTAACAGGGCTGTATTCGAGGAATTGTTGAGATACATTAAGAATACACTTTCATACAGGTTTCAGGTGAAATATGTTTTCATAACAGCAAATAAAACTGTTATTAAAATGATGCGAGGTTCATTTTTGAAGCCAATTCTGTTTTGTCTTTTGAAGAAGAAGAAGAAATAGTTTTTATTTGTCACATATACATTACTGCACAATTAAATTATCATCATCATCATCATCATCATTATTATTATTGGTGGTGGTGGTTTTGGTGTTTTGTTATTATTATTATTATTATTATTATTATTATTATCATTATTATTGGTGGTGGTGGTGGTGGTTTTGGTGTTTTTTTATTATTATTATTATTATTATTAATAGTAGTAGTAGTAGTAGTGTTGCTGTTGCATTTTTGTTTGTTTGCCATTTTGAAAACATTACCATTAAGAATAGAAATAAAAGATATTATCAGAGAATTTTTATAGTCTTTTAAGTTGTAATTGGCTGCCACATACTTGAGATGGACAAATAGGCATAATGGTAGTGTCCTGTTATTTATTTTTCATTGATAAATGGTTTTTAATTTGCAATATTTAGTTTGCTAAGGGCCCGCTGATTTCAGTCTTATCTGTCTTTCAGTTCTTTTGGTTTTATTATTTATTAAAACTTTTCATCATCATTCTAAGGAAACAAAATCTTAGCCTATATATCCATCATATCTATATTTATATTACTGTAATAATACTGTATATTTCTTTGGAGGATCCTGAAGGAGGCATTGTCCATTCTGATGATGAATATCAGGAATATTGTAATAACGCGTGTCACACGTGAATGAACCAATAAATGAATTAAATCTAAAATGTTCACCAGCAAGCTTAGGCTAAGTGTTATATTGTGCACTCAAACTTTTATTGTGAGTAATGTGTTCATTCTGGGGAAAAGTGCACGATTAAATCCCACATGATGTACTAATAAAAAAATAAAGAAGGTTTGATCAGTTTGGCCTCAGCAATCCCAGGCTGTTTTCCTAGCAGGAGGCAGCCAGCAGAGGGCGCTGCAGGTTATAGCTGTGGTATAATGGGTTACTGTGCACTGTGCCAGCTGTGTATTAGCTGTGTATACTGTTCACTACACTGTGCATCAGTGTGCGAGAATCAACACGGAAATGAGTTGCTGAAAGCTCACGGCAGTGGACTGACACAGAACAGCCTCCAGTGAAGGGAAAGAGCTCATTTTAAAACCCAAAATGTGCATCCATTAGAAGTGCGTCGTTAGCGAACGAACCGACTCGTTGAACCGACTCTTTAAGCTAACTCTTTGAACCGACTCTTTGAGCCGACTCTTTAAGCCGACTCTTTAAGCCAACTCTTTAAGCCGACTCTTTGAACCGACTCTTTGAGCCAACTCTTTGAACCGACTATTTAAGCCGACTCTTTAAGCCAACTCTTTGAACCGACTCTTTGAGCCGACTCTTAGGTGAACGCTGGGAACCGTCTCGCATTTCTAAAGACACTTTTTTGCTTGTTTTTTTTTTTAACCAAAATGAAAACATTTGTACTACCTTGCTGATCAGTTAATCAATTTAATCAATTATTTAAACCAACTGTAGGCTTAAAAATATAAAATACAATTCAAAGTCATTTTATTTTATTCATTTGAAGGTAGTTTTTCATTAGATTTTTCAGCCATAGTTAGACAAAGAAGGATAATCTGTCTTAAGATCACAAACTGTGTCTGTTTTTGGAAAAAAATGGCAGTGAGCCATTTGGGAGCTGAAGTAACCAGCTCTGAGCCAAACGATCTGACTCAGTGAAAAGTGCAGAAATTCCCATTACTAATCCATGGAGTTTGACCTTTTAGCCAAATATAAACCACAGCATTCTCCTTCGGTTACACAGAACAGGCCGTGCCTGCTGAATGCAAACAGTGATTTTGGTGGCCTGAGTACATCATCCAGGTATTATTAGTGTGCTACAGCCTTCAAAATTTCCCAGTGTGAACACACTACTCACATTAGCACACAAAGAGAAGCATCTATACAATACATTTTATAGTGAATAGTGCACTATTTGAGACACAGCTATAGTGTATAGTATATAGTGAATAGTGCAACATTTGAGACACAGCTATAGTGTATAGTATATAGTGAATAGTGCACCATGAGAGACACAGCTATAGTGTATAGTATATAGTGAATAGTGCACCATGAGAGACACAGCTATAGTGTATAGTATATAGTGAATAGTGCAACATTTGAGACACAGCTATAGTGTATAGTATATAGTGAATAGTGCACCATGAGAGACACAGCTATAGTGTATAGTATATAGTGAATAGTGCACCATGAGAGACACAGCTATAGTGTATAGTATATAGTGAATAGTACACTATTAGAGACACAGTTATAGTGTATAGTATATAGTGAATAGTACACTATTAGAGACACAGTTATAGTGTATAGTATATAGTGAATAGTACACTATTAGAGACACAGTTATAGTGTATAGTATATAGTGAATAGTACACTATTTGAGACACAGTTATAGTGTATAGTATATAGTGAATAGTACAATATTAGAGACACGGTTATAGTGTATAGTATATAGTGAATAGTACACTATTAGAGACACGGTTATAGTGTATAGTATATAGTGAATAATACACTATTAGAGACACAGTTATAGTATATAGTATATAGTGAATAGTACACTATTAGAGACACAGTTATAGTGTATAGTATATAGTGAATAGTACACTATTAGAGACACGGTTATAGTGTATAGTATATAGTGAATAGTACACTATTAGAGACACGGTTATAGTGTATAGTATATAGTGAATAGTACACTATTAGAGACACGGTTATAGTGTATAGTATATAGTGAATAGTACACTATTTGAGACACAGTTATAGTGTATAGTATATAGTGAATAGTACACTATTAGAGACACAGTTATAGTGTAAAATATATAGCCTAGTGTAACAAACTTCACGGCTGGGCAAGGAGGAGGCGGGAACCAAGTGAACTCAAATGTAACGTTTAATAATGAACAGAAACGTAACAGAAACAAACATAGCACCAACATAAAACACGCATGCATCTCTCTCTCTCCCTCAGGCATATCCAGCCGCTCCAGGGCCAGGCATGCATCCTCACAGCATGGCCCTTCCCTCCGCCTCGTTGCACCTAGTGAGTAGTATACCATTTGAGACACAGTTATAGAGTATAGTGTATAGTGAATAGTGCACCATTAGAGATGCAGCTATAGTGTATAGTATATAGTGAATAGTGCACCATGAGAGACACAGCTATAGTGTATAGTATATAGTGAATGGTGCACTATTTGAGACACAGCTATAGTGTATAGTATATAGTGAATAGTGCAACATTTGAGACACAGCTATAGTGTATAGTATATAGTGAATAGTGCACTATTTGAGACACAGTTATAGAGTATAGTATATAGTGAATAGTGCACCATTAGAGATGCAGCTATAGTGTATAGTATATAGTGAATAGTGCACCATTAGGGATGCAGCTATAGTGTATAGTTTATAGTGAATAGTGCACTATTTGAGACACAGCTATAGTGTATAGTATATAGTGAATAGTGCACCATGAGAGACACAGCTATAGTGTATAGTATATAGTGAATAGTGCAACATTTGAGACACAGCTATAGTGTATAGTATATAGTGAATAGTGCACCATGAGAGACACAGCTATAGTGTATAGTATATAGTGAATAGTGCACCATGAGAGACACAGCTATAGTGTATAGTATATAGTGAATAGTGCACTATTTGAGACACAGCTATAGTGTATAGTATATAGTGAATAGTGCACCATGAGAGACACAGCTATAGAGTATAGTATATAGTGAATAGTGCACTATTTGAGACACAGCTATAGTGTATAGTATATAGTGAATAGTGCACCATGAGAGACACAGCTATAGTGTATAGTATATAGTGAATAGTGCACCATTAGAGATGCAGCTATAGTGTATAGTTTATAGTGAATAGTGCACCATTAGAGCTGCCGCTAGAGCCTTTACTACCTTTACTACCTGGTCCTGTTAACTATTTGAAACTTTCTGTAATCAGCCAATCAGTTTGTTTTCACTTCTATTCATTAAGCCTCTTGTTTTTTGTATAAAGCTCTGATTCTACGCCGCCGTACTGTAATTGCTTACTCATTCGTACTCACTGCTTACGTTCAGGTTCTGACCCCTGGCTGCTTTTCTGATTATAAAAATGTCTGTGATAACCCAGTCTACCTGTTCTCTGCACCTGAACTTTGACATTGCTTCTGGACTTAACCCCCAAATAACAAGGCACATATGTTCTGCTCCTCCCTGTTGTTTCACCTCTTCTCAGTCTTTATGGATTTTTGTTTTATTAAACTGTAGTCATACCTGCCAACTGGTAAACATATCTGACTGCCTTCATTTCCTTTCCCTCAGAGGCTTTGCTGAATTATGGGCAAATCACATAAATAAAATGCTGTATCTTTACGGTTGAAGGAGCTTTCTGTGTAGTCGGGACCATTTTAAGTTAAATTGCATGCATCCATCAGCAGAAACGGCCGTAAGCGATTACTGAAATGATAAAATGTTGAGCGGTGAGGGAATCTTATAGTTGTTTTGTATGTGTGTAATGACACTGAGATGAAAACTGAGATTTAAAGTAGAGAGACTTTACAGAAATTAAAGCCTTACATGATGTTTGATTATCATCCTTTATACTGCGTATGTGAAGATTTGCAAATGATTGAACAATTATTAAAGAATGAAGAATAGAAAATCTCAACCGCTCCTTGGTTTTTTAAATTAATGCTGGGTAATATTGCTTTCTATGTTAAATTGTTATAAGTGGTCTGTCTATAACTGGCATAATCAAATTCTCCACTTAACACAGTTATGCAGGATATCACTCTGACCAGAAAAGACGTACAAAGTTTTGTCGCACTTGGTGAAATAAATAGCTAGCTACTGGAAAAGCTATATTATTTTAAAAATAGCTCAGCCTCTTGCTACTAAAATTGTAATTAAGCTAGTATCATCACTAATAGCTAGCTACACCTCAGTACATCTGAATATATTTATGTCACAAAACATCCAGTTGCTATATTGTGCCAACAGAACGTAATGAGTTTACAGCTTCAGTCTTTCAGTCCTGCTTTGGCTGTGTTCAGAATGACACGCAACAGAATTATTGGCACATTTGGTCCTTAGAAATTGCACAAAATTATTGCATATAATATTAGACACACAAAAAATCACTGCCACAAGCATCCCTTTAAAATGATTGACTGTATAATTAATCATTGATGTAAAATAAATGAAAATGAATGAGCATCCATAAAAAATTGCTAATATTTAATTTTTAAAATCAAATTAAATTGCTCTCTGTTCCCAGGAGCTCTATTGCTTCCTTTGACTAAATTATAAATGAAAAATAATTGGAAATTCCTTTTGTCTACTGGCTTACAGAGAAAAACTAAACCAATTTTTTTTTTTTTTTTTTTAAGTCAAGGCTTGTGCAGGAATGGATACAAAATCCCATAAGCAAAAAATAGATACAAACACATTTTGGGTTCGAAAAATGTTTCAAAGGCAAGTATACACGAACTGGGTGTGCTGAGGGTAATAATAATAAATTATAGATAAACAAATAAAGAAATAAACATACTGTATTTTGGAGATAGTATTTTTTTTTTTGGTTTATGTTTTTATGTTCATCACAGTTTCACAAATTTTCGCAAATTCCGTTCATGTGGACTCTACTGATACATTTTATGACATGTTGAAAGATTGATAAACATAATCTGACATGTTCATGACAGCCTGCAGATGATCAGGCTGTAAAGGGTTTCCTGTGAACAATCCAAATAAAGTATTAGCAAAAATGTAGAATAAGATTCCATGGAAAAAATGTCCATTTCTTCTCTTTGTCCATGAAACTGCACATTTCTACAATCATCTGTGCTTTTTTCTGGCTTTGTATTCTCTACCTTGTTTCGTGAATTAAGCTACAATACTACCAGAGTTCCTGTCGTAGTCGTAATATTATTATAAAATTATTATAAACTGATGCACAAGATGAACTGTGTATTTCTTACTTTGTTCTCTATTTTAAAATGCAAATTACAGCTGAATTTTCACCAAGCTGTTAATCTTTCTCTCACAGTGGAGGGATAAACATGAAGGGATGATAGACCCCCCAGATGGACTCATCCATAAAAGAATGTGAATTTAAGTATCATTTTGTCATTCTCTTTCTCTGTTTTCTCACAGCATGAACACCAACATTTACAAATACACACCATGGGTTCTGATAATCACTGAAATTTGTTCACAACAGCCTCGGCAACCATTGTTAGGGCGGTGGATTTGATGAATATGATCCTAATCCATATTAAAGCACTCTGTCTGTGGGAACGAGTTGAAGGACGTGACTGTTGGGTGTGCACGTGTTCTTCCTGCTGCTGGGGAAGAAAGCGGGGAGACTGGTGCTTGCAAAAAGAGCACAACACAGAGAGGAGAACGGCAAAGATCAAAACCCAACTCGCCCTGCATGCCCAGTGGGCATCTCATGATTAAAACCAGCTTCTCCGTGTCTTTTCACACCCCCCTTTAGCCTGAATTAATTGGGTCGTTAGTTGGGCAATTAAGAAAAGCCAACCATGTCTGAAGATGGGAGTGTTTCTTTTTAGAGAAGATCTACAAAGGCAGCCTGCCATTCACAATGTCTCCATAACAGACATTTGAAACTGATGTAGTCAGGATGCTCCCAGCACTTTACTGTCATATTCCTGTTTTTCAGGGGTTGCCATTAATTAAAAATTAGACAAGTAATGGACCTGAGTTGGGGGGCATGGCGGCTTAGTAGTTAGTAGTGACTTAGCACGTTTGCCTTGCACCTCCAGGGTTGGGGGTTTGATTCCTGCCTCTGCCCCTGTGTGCATGGAGTTTGTATGTTGTCCCTGTGTTTTCTGCATCTCTAAATTGTCTGTAGTGTGTGTGTGCAGGTGTGTGAGTGCAATTGTGCCCTCTGATGGGTTGGCACTCTGTCCAGGGTGCCCCAAGTCTCCTGGGATAGGCTCCAGGTTCCCTGTGACCCTGTGTAGGATAAGAGGTACAGAAAATGGATGGATGCTCCTGAGTCTCTAATATAGGAAATAGTGTGTGTGTGTGTGTGTGTGTGTGTGTGTGTATATATATATAAGGTTTGTGAAACGTTCTTTAGATGATTAATTAATTTCTAGTGGGCTTCTACTTCCATATTTTCCAGACTTCCAGGTGATTTCCTTTGGAACTTCTGGAGTATTTCCGTGCTCGCTATGTCACACTTGTCCTAATTTAGCTTTTATTACATTTACACCTCCAAAAGCATGTGTATAGACGTGACTTATTACTACTCTTGCTATGACTGACTGTTGGTCTTTGCTTATCCTTGCCCTATCTGCAGTACAATGCTGATAATGTTGCATGAGCAGTGCACTCTCAGTGCCAGTCCCAAGCCCAGAAATGGGGAAGGTTGTGTCAGGAAGGGCATCCGGCATAAAACTTGTGCCAGAATCAACATGTGGATGGATGACCTGTTGTTGCAACCCCTAATGGGAGCAGCGAAAGAGGAATCTACCTACTGATAGTTTTTTTGGGAGATGGGAGGAAACCGGAGAATGTGGAGGAAACACACAAGGACAGAGTGAGAACATCTGAAACTCTAACTTTTGGTATTAACATAATAAGATAAGATGTACCTTTACTGATCCTTTATTGTAGGGGGAATTCAAGATGATACAGCAGCACAAGTAGGAGGAGTCACATCAAAGAAAAGAATTTCCATAAATACCTATACAATAGAAATTATAGAAATAATAGAAACAGTGAATAAATAAAATAATAAATGGTAATGAACAATAGTAAGGGGAAAAATATCTCTAAACAAATAAATAGAAAACAAACAAACAAACAAACAAACAAACAAATAAATAAATAAAAAAGTTGGGACTCCAGAATTGTGTCTGGTTTAAATAAATAATTAATTGTAAGTTTCTGAGAGACTCTAATTAAAAAAAAATACACTTTTTAATGAAATAAATGTGTAATTACAGTATATTAGGTTTATAAATTAAGCTTTACAATCACAACAGCAGCACAGAACCCGCCCTGCCTCAGCTGTCACTATGGCAACGCGCGTGTCTTTCGTGCGCGTGTCTTTCGCGCGCGTGTCTGTCTCCTCGCGGGACCCGTCCAGCCTCTTTTTTTTTTTCCTCCTCTCTCTTTTTTTTTTTTTTTTTTTTACCCACAGTGCCGCGCGGTGAGTCAAGATGGAGGAGCGCAGCGGCCGCGGGAGAACAATGTTTAGACGCTGAAGACAGAAACAAACGACCGAGCTGGGAGGTAAATAAAGCACCGCCAGAGCGAGCGGTGGTCATGAACTGGTAAGCGAAAGGAAAGAAAAGCGAGCGTCGTGTGGGAGTTTTTATTTAAACGGCAGGAGGAGTGAAGAAGCGGCTCGGGGGTCAGACAACAAAGCGCGAGCGGCTCTGGCTACGCTAGGTTAGCATTAGCAGCTTAGCATGCGCGCGGAGCATCAATTGTTCGGCACGAGAGAGAGAGAGAGAGAGAGAGAGCGCGCGAGTGAGTGTGTGTATGAGAGAGAGAGAGGCGCGCGTGGGCCGGTTTATTATGAGCAGCTTTAATAATACAAGGTTTGGAGCATTTTGGATTGTTTAAAACGTTTTTTTTGTAAGCGGACGCGCATTACGTGTGTGTTGTTTACAGTCAGGGAGATTTGTTTGTTTGTTTCGCTGGGAGAGTTGAACTCTAATTACGCCGTTATGCTGAGATATTAATATCAAGCAGAGGCTCTGTTGGGGCCTGTTTATTAAAGGCCTTTGCTTCTTTATGAGTCCGGATTTAGCTTAGTTCTGTAATGCTTCTGGAGTTCAACTCCACTCGTGACTTTGCAGTGTGACTTTGTCTGTGATTGATGTTAGCCATATTCCCATCCACATTACTGATTCCCATCCTCATCATCATCATCATCATGCAACTGATTGTACTATAAACCACCATGAAGACCTTCATCACCTTTAAATCCTTTAAAACCCTTCTTTTAACTCTCTCTCAGCATAGTTTTAAATAGCTTTTTAGCTTTAACTTGTTTTCTAGCTCTCAGAAAAAAAGGGTACCTTTCCTTCTCGTTATCTTTTGTACCATTTTCCTTTTTTTTACCCTTTAAAACACACATAAGTGCATTATTAGACTGTAATTATTTATTTGGGACACTACATGCACCAGAGTTAAAAGATGCACGGTAAAGGTACACTTTTATGTGAACCGCACCAAAAACAAGCAGAAGTGCAGTTTAATATGCTTTTTTTCTTTCCCCCCACACAGAGATACTTTTCAGGGGTGCCAAAAGATACATCACAGCCATGATTATAACGTGATGCCATTCAGATTTTCAAGATTGAGCCACAGAGGGCCTGCAAAGCTGTTGGAAGTGAACAGAAATAAGTAAGGGGATTATTAAGTGTCAAATAAAATGACAAAATGGAATAGTTATTGTGTATTGAGTAAAAATAAGCTGATGATATCTGCGATCCTCTCAGAAAAGTATTTCAGTGTCGTGTATTACTATATCATTTTTGTCGTCATCATATTGTACAGCCCTGTCTCAAATATTATTATTATTATTTATTTATTTATTTTTTTGAAAATTGCTCATTAATGATATTTTTCTAGTGTTTCTGTGAGTAGTGCTTTCCTTTCTTCACACATTGAGTTATTAGTAACCTTGTATCACAAAGCATAAGTGAAGATTGAGGTTATTAAGTGTGGCTTATTGAATGCGGAAAATGTGGCAGATTGCAGTCATTATGCAGATCCTTTCAGTCCACATTTGCACACGTTACTGCTTTGAATCTTATTTTTTGCGTATTTCTTGACTGTGTGGCTGTGGTTAAGAGTGTTGGTCATTTTTAGAGTTTAAGACAAAGTGTTTTTTTTTTTTTTTTTTTTAAATGAATTGTTGAATGATTGGGATATTTTCTAGTAAAATCCTTTGAGTACGCTGTTAATAAAAGGCACGACTCCCAGTCGGAGTGTAGGTCAGATCGCACAGCTGAGCTCCCAGACGTGCGCCTGGTTAAATTTGCATAGGTGAAAGTACCGTGCCCAGCCGTTGTAGTAAACAAAGCATGCCGAGCCTGCGTGTAGCCGCATGAATAATTAAAGCAGCATTGAGAAAAGCCCAATCCTGCACACATTAAGCCACCATTCATCCCACTGATACATGTGAATCCATTTCTCACACATCACGTTGGCTCGTGCTATCAGTTTGCTAGAACAGTAGCTTTTTACTCATTTGGTTAATTGCCTAACCTGGACATAGCATGTGGGATAAACATCTTTGTTTGTGTTGACAACACCTGCTCAATCGTATACAGAGTCTATGGGGGGGAAAAAAAAACACACTGACCAGTTATTCATCACACTTTAGTCTATGGACTTTCTGTGTTTAAGTTTTTGACAAGACCACACGTGACATTTAAACCAATTAGTCTTACTTGCTTTTGAATTCTCGATTCTGATTGCTCAGAAGGAGTTGATTAGTGCTGGCTTTAATTCAAATCACAGGCTTATATTATTATACATAATCCTCCTTCTTCACAGGAGCGTTTATAGTGGATGCTTCACTTAATATGAGACTAATAATAAATGGATTTAAAAATGTTGTTATTTAGCAAAAAAAGTCTAATTGTTAGGGTGAATCTTTTCTGTAAGGAAACATTTATTTACTTCTTTGCAACAGCCAGTACGTTTTCCTCCATGGGAAAGTCTTCAGCGCGGAGGACTTGGTGTTTTCCAGTTGCAGTTTTTTGTCTTATTAACTTTTGAACACGGACACAATGAGCTTTGGATGAGCAGATGTAGTCACTGGATTGGAAAGAGTTCACGATATCACTTCTTTAAAAGTTATTTGAGAGTTTTAAGACAGTTGCAGTGTCAGTGAAATGGAAATAGGAGGTTCAGTGACAAAAAGCGCAAGAGTGGTCTGGCTCCTGAGATCATTCGTTTAGCTTCAATAACTGCTTTATCCTGCTCAGGATCAGGATGGATTCAGAGCATATTCCAGGAAGACTGGGTGCAAGATGGAAGAACTGACCCCAGATGGGATGCCATCCCAGGATTTAGGATATCATCCGTTAGTGTGTACTACGTTCTAGCAGTATGAAGTAAGTTTTGAACTGGAGATCTGATTGTTGTCTGCGTGGATGATTTGAATGAAGGTTGACAGATAGGTTGGAGTGGTTAGCTGTAGCAGGGCCGCTAAAGGTCATGCCCCACAATCACACCTACAAAGTGCGCGCACACACTGTTTTGGATTCAGCCGCTATTACACGGCATTGATTTGATCTGTACAAATCCAGAATTATTTGCACCCTTGTTAAAGATTGGCAAACTGTCTTTTGCCAGCATGATGGTACTGAGTCTTCTCCTTGGAAAATACAGAGAAAGGTGTCTGAAACCTCTCTTCATTACAGGATTTCTCCACATCGTCGAGGCTCCTTGGTCTTCATCTCACACCACAGGCTGTGGGATTCAGGTCACAGGACTTGGATGACAATGTCAGAAATGTCATTTTGTATTCACTGGACCATTTGGAGGTATTTTCTGGATCGTTGTCCTGCTGAAAGGTCTGACCACGATCCAGTTCTAACCTGAGCAGAGGCAGACAGATTTTCATTTAAAATCCATGATGCCATGTATCACATCCAGGTTCCCAGGGCTTTTGGAGGCACATCATCACAGATTCCAAACTATACTCACATAATAATGGGGATTTTCTCCTTTTTACACCAAACCATCTTGTGTGGTTGTTTCTGAAAAGCTCCATTTTTTTTTTGTCCAAGTTTGAGACCTGAAGCATCTTGCAAACTCCAGGCACTGACATTTGTGGTTGGATGAAAGAAGAGCCTTTCTTCTAGCTCGTCTTCCAAATAGTTTGTACGCATGGACATGGTGTGTAGTTGTAGATTTTCTTGGAAGAGACTTGGTGACCATCTCAGTGCTCTTTAAATAAACGTTTGCCTTGTTAACCACTGTGCGTGGGGGCAAAATACACAATTTGTCTAATTTTATTTTCATATTCTGTAATCTTCCCCTTAAAGGTAAGGTTAGGCTCCTCCATTCCTGCTTATGTTCACAAATCTACACTGATTTACACTGTCTCGTAGCGTGTCCATAAAATGACTGACAGGAGGCCCGTCCAAACAAAAACAAGCGTTCCAGACCACAAGTCCGTTTTCCAAATTGGTTTAAACCAATATATATATTTTTATCATGTTCAAAAGATCTTCCAAGTTATCTGTACAAGTAATAAATAGCATAATGAGGTAATGAGGTAAAATACAAAGCTTCAGTGACATTTTGTTTATTAGTTTTTGTATGGGTGCCAATAACTGTGATGTTTAATTTTATATGATTGACGTTTTAAAATTTTTTTCCTTTAATGAATATGCTTCTCATCTTTCTTTTAATTATAGTATGAGATTAAGCAAATTAACCATAACAAAATTTTTCCATAATGTTTTCTTTACCCATCTTTACCAAGGACGCTAATCATTCTGGCACTGGCTGTATATTCACTTTTTTTTCTTAGAATAAATTTACTTCAGTTAAAGGTTAGAGATCACTCGTATATTCCGTGTGAGATTAACCTGATTAAGGACAAACGTTTTCTCATAAATTTTTTACCTTTTTTTTTTTTTTTTTTTTTTTTTTTTTTTTTTTTTTTTTTTAAACCCAGGGTGCCAATAATTCTGCAGCTGAATATATATATATATATATATATATATTCCGTGAACTAATGCTGGTGTAACCAGATTGTGCACTCTAGAGAGCAAGAAATTTGCATATTTTCCTTATAGACTGGTTTGTAATGTAAGGTTCTGCTTGTTTCCTCACTAGCCATCTAAGCCTCTGCCATGTGACCTTAATGATTTCAGTGGTTTTGTATATCTACTATAACTGTATATCAGTTAGTTCAGGCTGTAGTGTGTGTTATTGTGTTTCTCCCTAGTTCACACAATAGTGTTGTAAAGCAGAAGTGTTGTTTTAAGTGCAGATGAAGAGAGCGAGAGCTTGTGAACAGACTCCCTCTTTCTCTGGCCGACCCATCAGATGGTGTGATTAATGCAGCTAAGTACTTAATGGCTGGATCAAAGAGCTCACGCCTGTCGTCTCTAAGGAGCAGCCTGGCTCTGTCACACAATCTGTTCTCACACGCGCGCACACACACACACACACACACACACACAGAGCACTTCGAATATTATTTATAATTATTCAGATCCATTATTAAAAGTTCACAGGTCCTAAAACCTTTCAAAGCCCAATTATAGTAGTGAGTACTTCAATTTATGAATGTTTGCCATATTATCTTTTTAAACCGAATGTATCATCATGTTAAATAGGCATAGGAGTTTGCAAATACCTTCTGATTCGATATTAATTATATTATGTATGTTTCAGTATTATTTACATTATATTACTATAATTTAAATAATATAAAATGCTGCACTTCATTTCGATCAAATCCAAATTGCTGTGATATTAAAGGTGCAATAGTCAATAAATTTTTTTCAAATTATTTTTTACTTGTACAAATAACCTGGAAGATATTTAAAACATTCTTAAATAAAAAGGTTTAATCCATGGCATCAATATTATAACACATCCTTGACTGTAAAATCATTTTTCATTTCCGTTACAGGAGTGAACGCATCCTAAGTGCACATGATGGTGAACTGTTCAGCACCCAGTTTTGCAATCAGTTATAAATTAGGAGACCATTTAGAGTTGTGATTCTGGTGATACTGGAAAAATCAATGCAAATGTTAGGCAAATTAGCCATAAAGTGACGTGTGGGTTTCTATGCACTTCGTTCTAGATGGGTCTTGGCTCAGAGTGAAAAAAATTAATGAACATTAAACCAATTTATAACCACTGGTTTTGGCTACAGGAAACTAGCGTGCATCACTGTCGCTGAAAAAAAAAAGGGTCAAAATATAATACTTCCCTTAATTTCCTGTTTATAACTAACTGATAATTTTAAAGTATGAATGCACAATTGAATAGTCAGTGTTTATTATTAACTGCTGTCACACACACGGAAGGTAGAATTCCTGTAAAGGTATCTTTATATGCTTTTGCAGTCTGTGTTACAGTCGACGATTTCCGCGTTCGTTTTTAAAGACAGACATTGTTTAAAATGTGCTTTATTAATAAAGTGTACTTGCATAGTAATATTAACTATTTATAGAAAAAGACAGGAATTAAAAAAAACAATATTAAGTGATCTAATTACACAAACATAAACTGGGGATATTTAGAAATTATATAGTAGCGGTTACTATTCGTAGCTTATAAGGAGCTTGTGTACATCTGGAATAAAAGGAGAAATACATTTTCTAACATTCGTTCTTTTTTACTCTTAGGATGAGAGCGGCGGCCCTCTTTTGAAGACCCCGTCGTTTCAGCGTCATTCCGCTCTGTCCAAGCGCCTCCACCATGAGCCTCATTCAGGACAAGCTGGGAAGCGAGTTCCTGCGGCCGGGCGGGGGCATGGAGGCCGGCTTCAGTCCGGGCATGCTGATGTTCAGCCACCTGCCGCCCGTCACCAGCTTCACCCGCCTGACTGGACAGAGCGTCATGGCCGAGCTGCAGCCACACGAGCTCGTCCTGAAGAAGGAGCGCCACTCGCCCGACTGCGATGTCTCAGGAGGAGGAGGAGGACTGGTGTCCGGAGCAGGGATGATGCCAGGGACGGGCGAATACATGCCTGCTATGGGCATTAAGCAGGAGAAGGTGTCGGAGCTGGACTACAGGCAGCCCATGTATCCGAGCGACGGGGGGCGTGGTGGCACTGAGATGCTGGAGATGACCCTCAGCAACCATCAGAACCTGCTGGTACACGACCTCAGCATGGGGAACGTGAGTGTTTACACCAACAAGCATCATGGATCATAGTACATAGAGTGCTAAATGATTATCTGTCTTATGATGCTGTATTTTTAGTGATTTTAGAAAACATCAGGAGAGGGGGGAAAAAAAAAAAAAAGAAAGACCAGGAAGTATGTTTGTGTGTGTGTGTGTGTGTGTGTGTGTGTGTGTGTGAGATTACAATGAGCTGAAGCTGTCAGCGATTAGCTGCGTAACACTGATCAGGTGCACAAACATCAGTGTTAACCCCATGTCAGCTATTAGCGAGAGTGCTAAAAGCGAATCTCTATTATGTTGAAGAGGTCTTTGTTCTGTGGTGCTTTTTTCAGTCCTCAGGATCCAGAAATATCAGCAGGCAGCCCCATTTTGCATAATAAAATTTATTTCCAGGCATATTTAGGGGTCCAAGCACGAAGTGCTGAAACCCTGTTTTTCTTTTTTCCCCTAAAACAAATTGTGCAGACCAAACTGTAAGTCATAGAGACATGAAAATGGGTAAATAGATAGAATTCCCTCCTGTTAGTCAGGCAAGACATAGGCCTAATCAGCCTGATGGTGGCGCTATAGCACAACATTGTACATTTTATCCCACATCTCAAGAACCCTGGTGCTTGGAGACAATATTTGTTCTTTCTTCTGATTCTTTGGCTAGTTTCAAATCATTCTGTAATTTGGACCATTAAGCTCCACCCGCTTATTTACATAAGTTGAAATGATCGCATACTTTTGTGAGTCCTAGGATATTTGCCGTCTCTTCAGAGTTGGTGTCAAACTACTACTCAGCAGTGTCTGAACCTCAATAATTATCAAAAACATGACATTTGTAAACAATACGGCTGCCACATGCCAATCAATTCTAGTGGGGCGGAGCCTAATTTACTCAAACAGCTTTACTTACGATTGATTGTATGGATTTGCACAAACCTTTAGAAGCAGATGCAGGACAAGATCATCTGCGAAGATTTAGGTGTGTTCATACATAGGGGTGGAGCTAACTGGTTCTCGGGATAACTGCTCTGTGTCTTATAAGGCTGAAATTTTTAATGTGTTATTGCTCATTTCATTCCATATTTGCTTGATGAACAGTGTGTATGTTGTATTTTGTGACTAGAGATACTAATCTGATACGAATGAATGGTACTGGACTGAGAGCAGACTGGCATCGAATTGGATTTGAGATATTTTCTGTAATGACTTTATTCCCTGGAGGTCAAGTAGCTCATTTCCGTGAACACGTGTAATTAGCACAGACGTGAATTTCATTTCCCTTAACTGAAAATGAATGACAAACCTGTTTACACAAAACCCATTTATAAGAAGTCTAAGGGCACCTTGTCTATGAGTGTGTAAAATATGTGACTGTATATTACACACATTCAAAACCACGACCATCACGCTAACAGTAAAGGAAGAGGCTGAAATTAGAGAAAGTTTTAGCAAAGCCATTCTTATTGAGTTTTATTCCAGCTTTTCACAACAGCAGCAGTTATGAACCTTTGAGCTAGGGGAGGGCCATGTATTTCAGAAATATCATATCACAAAGGAATTTCTACGATATATGATGTATAGGTTTCTCACACACTGCCAGCAATACAGTAGTGTTGGTTTAAAAATGTTTGATACTTCATTTGAAGCCTACAAAAATAAATGTATTTATTTATTTTTTATTTTTATTTAAAAAAAAACCAATTTCATATATAAAATATTTATCACGAAAAGGAGAAGAAAAAATGTAAATCGGTTAAAAAAAAAAAAAAAAATCAAATTTTTAACACCACATCAGCTGTCTCCAGTGAGTTTGAAAATTTTATTTATTTACCCCCCCCTAAAATTTATTTAGAAAAAAAAAAAAATACAAAAAGATGTTGCGAAGTAACATCACTGATCATGATATTGAGATTATATCATCATATCACGCAGCCTTAGTTGGACTGCTTCGGTCAACACAACCACAGCTTCTTACTACTACTTCTTCTTTTTTTAATTAAATTTTTTTTTTTTTTATATAAAGTAGTCCCATCTGTCAAAGGAGGAATTACAGATTTATAAAGTCTAATTTCCAGAATTCGTGACAAAAATGTCTTGCATAAACGTTTACTGACGTCCCAACGGCTTGCCTTTAGACGTGTGTAATGAGCGAGTTGTGAGTAAACAGCTTCTCTGTTCTTGAGCTGCTGCTACAGGGACATGTTTATCTGTGGTCATTACATCCTGCATTAATCTCATGCTTAGCTGAAGGAGAATCGATGGCAGGTGGACAGACCTGACAGCAGCACACCTTTAAACCGCGAGCTTCACTTACTACAGAGAAATGAAAATCAGTGGCTTTCCTCACTGTCTAATAGCAGCACTGTACCTGAAAAGTGGCACACTCCTAGTGAATCCCGATCGCTTGTGCTCCTGACTTAAACCATAGCAATGAGTTTTAATGTTTCCTCTGATTCCCTTCACTGGTCAGAAGCTTGATTAATTCTCTACAACAGCAGCTCTGACAGTAGTGCAGCAGCAAATGACAGGTTTATATTAATGCACTGTTTCTCGTGCCTTATTGTTTCCATAGTAACAGCTCATCCACACGGACTTGTATGGCACACGCTCCACATGATTTCTTTCTTTCACACTTTCTTTTTATTTTTTGCTCTTTCTTTCATTTTTCTTTCTTTCATTACTTTTTTTTTTTCTTTTGATCTCTTTCAGCTTTTTCATCTACTCATTTCTTTCGCTCTTTCTTTTGCTCTTACTCTCTTTCTTTCTTTCTTTTTCTCTTTGGCCCTTTTTTCTTTCTTTCATTTTTCACTCTCACATTTGCATTCTCTTCTTTTTGCTCTTTTTTTTTCTTTCGTGCTTTACTTCTTCTTTCTTATTCTTTTCTATTTACTTATTTCTTGCTCTGCTCTGTTTCTTTTGCTCTTTTTCTTTCATGCTTTCATTTGCTCTTTGTTATGCTGTTTTTTAAAAAAAAAAAATTTCCTTCTTTTTGTTCCTCTTTGCTGTTTCTTGCATTTCTTTCCTTCTTTTTCATTCACTCTTGCTCTTTTCATTTCTTTCTTTCTCTCTTTAGCACTTTCTTTCTTTGACTATTTTTTCTTTCACTCTTTTGATTTTTTTTCTTTTGCTCTTTCACACTTGCATTCTTTTTCTTTCTTTTGCTCTTCCTTTTTTTTTTTGCTATTTCTTTTTTCGTTCACTCTTATTCTTTCTATTTACTTTTTTTTTACTTATTCTCTTCCTTCTTTTGCTATTTTTCTATCTTTTCTTTCTTGCCCCTTCTTTTGCAGTTTTTTGCATTTGGATTTTTCGTTCATTCTGTCTTTTATTCTGTTGCTCCTTTGCTCTTTCTTTGGCTCTTTCTGTCGCAGTTCTCTGTTGACTGCAGTGTCACGTCCGTATACAGTGTGTGAGGGGGCTTGCACCTGAAGCCAGTAGTTGTGTGTTTCTAACTCTAGTAGCATCTCTGTAGTTAAAAAATCTGATGTATTTATATATTTTGGTGCCGTGGTTGGTGTGTTGTGATTTCACAGAGCTCCAGCGCGCACGTGAGGAAAAGGGAAGAGCTGAATTAGCCTCGCATTAGCTCCACAGCTCAGCGCCTGACAAAGCAATAAATCCACACAGAGGATCCGGAGCTGTTAAATATAAACCTCTTTCTCTGGGAATAGTGATGTCACCCGGCTTCCGTTAGCATCAATGAGGAGGTTTGGCCAAACCGGCAGTGACATGTAGAGGCATCCGTACACACACGCGCACACACACACACACACACACACGGAGTAAAGCTCTTGGCAAGCTCATGGGAAAACAAATTGGCCGATTACGCGTTCAGTGCTGAGAGACCCGAGTCGTCTGCAGACGGCTGCGGGAAATGAGTGTGAGGCATCGAGTCTCTCAGCATCTGCTTCTTTGTGCTGCAGCCGCTGGCAGCTGACTAATTTCGCAATCGCAGAAAAAAGCCAGACGTTTGTGCTACACACTCATCGTTCAATCCTGCTCTACAGGGACAGGGGGAGGATGTGAGGCGCTGTGTGCTGTGAACAGTTTCATTATTAAATCCTACTAATCCTGATGTTTCTCATCTGGTTTAGTTTCAGGTGTGTCTGTGTGTGTCTGTGTGTGTGTCTGTGTGTGTGTCTGTGTGTGTGTCTGTGTGTGTGTCTGTGTGTGTGTCTGTGTGTGTGTCTGTGTGTGTGTCTGTGTGTGTGTCTGTGTGTGTGTCTGTGTGTGTGTCTGTGTGTGTGTCTGTGTGTGTGTCTGGTTATTTTCCACACTGCAGTTGAGGAGGAAATGAATGAAGCTGGGTTTGTTTTGGCTGCTCTGTGCTTAATTTAATCCAGAAAACTTCTGATATTTCCTCTGACTTCCCTTCGCTCCACACTCTTTCCTTTTTTTCTTTTGCTCTTTCACTTTTTTTTTTTTTTTTTTTGCTTTTCTTTCTTTCTTGTTTTTGCTCTTTCTTTCCTTTTTTGTGCTTTCTTTCATTCTGTCTTTCTTTCGTTCTGTCTTTTGCTCTCTTTTGTCCTTTGGTTAGCTTTTTCTCTCACTCTTTTTTCGTTCTCTCTTTTGTTCTTTCGCTCTTTTTTCTTTTGCTTGTTTTTGTTCTTCATTTCTCTGTTTTTCACTCATTCATGCTTTTTTGTGCTTTTCTTTTTCTTTTACTTTCTTGTTTAACTTTCTTTCACTCTTTTGATCTTTCACTCTTTTTGCTCTTTGCACTTTCCTTATTTTGCTTGTTCTTTTGCTCGTTCTTTTGCTCTTATTTCTCTCTTTTTCTCTTTTCCATTTTTCTTCTGTTCTTTCTTTTGTAATTTTCACTCATTTTTCACTCTTTCTTTTGGTGTTTTTTTTTCTTTCACTAATTTTTATTCTCTTACAGTTTTTTTTTGCTCTCTCTTTTGCTTATTTGCTCATTCTTCTTTCCTTCCCTCTTTCTTTCATTTTCATTCTCATTCACTTTTTCATTCTCACACTCATTCTTCACTATTTTATTTTTTCCGGTATTCTTTTCTCCCTCTTTATTACTCATAGCTATTTTCGTACTTTTTGACTACTTTCTTTTGCTGTTTCTTTTTCTGTGATGTTCTTTTTCAGTCTCTCTCACTTTTCCTACTCCTGCTCTCTATTTCTAGTTTCCTCTTTCTCAGTTTCTTTTCTCTTGCCCTTTCTTTTTTCACTTTTTATTTTGCTCTTTATTTTATGTATTTAATTTTTTCCCATGCTCTCGCTCCTTCGTGTGTGTGTGTGTGTGTGTGTGTGTGTGTTTTGCCCGAGGCATGGGTTAAGCCTGTGAGTGAGAGTATATAACAGATCAGTGGTGTGAAAGGCAGACTGAGATGAGCATCATTAAGTTGTGCGGCTCTTTGTTATTCGGGACGAGCTGTTTGATTATTCAGGGTTGGAGATGGAAACCTCCTCCGTCTGCTCGCAGCTGCTGAATAATCCAAACGCTCTTTCCATACACGGTGGCCAGGCTCAGGGAAGTCGCGTGTGTTCTCAGGGGAAAGATTCAGGGGCTGTAAATAAAAGTTTATTACCCTGCCTTCTGACACACACACACACACACACACACACAGTAATAATCTTGATGCCAGTTAGGTCCTCGGCTAATCTTTACGTCACGTGATAAACAGTATTACTGCGTATGAGTTGAGTGTGTGGGTTTTTTTTTTTTTTTTTTTTTTTTTTAAGGAACTTCTCCACTGCCACTTCTTCACATGTTGTATGGATGTAAACAGACGTCTTGTTTCTTTTCCTCCATCATGATGTATGTTAATCTTTTCTTTCTGCTCCGCTCCTCTCTTTTGTTATCCCGCAGCTGTCGGGGAGGCTGGGAAAGGACTCCTCAGGGAGGAAAGGTCGAAGGTCAAATGGTGACGGACAGGAGGGCAAGACGCGACGGAAACGAGGAGAATCGAAGGTTCATGTGCACTAGAGCTGCCAATGCATTTCATTCTTCATACTGTTTGAGTTTTTTTTCCCCTTAATATTTAGAAAGTCCAAGGAAAACAATTCATGTTGGAATGATTAAGATCTCATTTTCTGCTTTTATTGTTTGCTTTTACTTTTACATATATTTATATAGCATCAATCCAGACATACACCACTGTTTCCCAATTTCTATTTTACACATTTATTTTAATCTTTTAAATGGATTTTACAAATAAGAAAGACTAAGAATATTTAATTTACTGTCTCATCTCATCCCCTGCCTCATCTCGACTCTTATCTCCCCCCACACACACCCTCTCTCATGCATCTGTCAGTCCACCTGTCTCACTGACTGCACAAAAGTTTATTTGCATTTCTTCTCAGTAATTTTCACATCAGATTAATATTTAAATAATAATAAAACTTAGTTACTATTAGAGATTGCACAGTACCTCATTTTCTTTTTCTGATACTGAAACCCTGAGTATCCAGTAGCCAGTATCGATACTCATCCAGTATTTATTTATTTATTTATAATTATTATTTTTTAAAATTTACTAAACATTAAAATAGATTTCTTTCTACAGGGTAAAAATACATAGCTATAAACGTGATTTACACCAAACAGCCACTTTCACACAAAAATCATTTACATTACAGATATAAATATTATGAAAATCACTCCTAACAAAGCAATATAATCAAGTCTCTTTATTTGTAAACATTTACAGTTCCAAAAATATCTTTTCCAAATCCATGTCCAGGCTTTTACATTTGTTACAGGGTTAGATCAAGTTCGTTCTTTCAGTGATCAAAAATCACGTGCTACCTTATAGGGTGGTGGTGGAAACTGATCATATAGCCATAGATATAGTGTGAGTAAAATTCTAAATATGAGTGTGTTTTCATGCCCCATGTAAGAAATCCTGGGAACACTGATAGAATCAAAACTGCAAATTTATCAGCAACTTTGTAGATCAAGGTTCTCAGCTCAAGGTGCCATGCCATAATCATTGTGAGGGTCACATTTGCATTGTGCGTGTATGTGAAATTGAGACGGTTTGACGTATGACTGCAAGTCTGCAGGGTTTTTTTTTTTTTTTCGGGGTGGGGGGACTGGTTCAAAAATAACCAAGAACTTGTTTAGAAGCAAATAATCAGAATGAATTAGAATCAGTTTCCACAAACGTAGGTATGGCCAACAGAGGGAAAGTGTAAGTGCAGACAGTGTATCTACGATGTACAGAATCATTTCTAGTGTAAGACGTACTGCAAGAATTGGAAAGGGATTCTGGAGTGCACTATGTATTTTCTAAAATGGTATTATGTTATACCCTGTATGTAGTGAGCATATATAGTGAACAGGAAGCCATTGAAAATTCTTTCTGTGTATTGGAGACCAATTTAAATGGGGCTTTATAAAAGAAATAAATCCTTAATAAGGGTCTTCTTCCAATAACAGGTATCTGTTTTTTAACCACAGGTTTGTGTTTGCTCTGTGTGCTATGAGCGGTGCATGTTGCTGAGTTAACCCTCTCTTACCTTCTCTAGTCCGTGATGCTGGATCCTGATGGAGGGATGGTGTCACCCAGCTCTAAACCACACATCTGCGAGCACTGCAGCGCAGCCTTTCGCAGCTCCTACCATCTCCGCAGACACGTTCTCATACACACGGGTTAGTGCGCTCTACAGTTACTGTTCAACTTGACAGTAGTTACCTGGTGTGTTGTGAAATGTTATAGTGAAGAGTCCCAGGTATAAGTTTTGTCACTAATGATAATAATGAAGTAATAAGATATTAATGTAAAGGGGGAAAAAACTTGAAGGGGGAATGCTGTTATAGGAAATTCATCACATGTGCTGGTGTGATGCCCTAAATTTTTTGTCCTTTTATTATTTTCCTATAACAGCACGTCCCATACTGTTTTACTCCTCTTATACAACAGCAATTTGCCAACACCAGCATTTTTCATGCATTAAAGAACGAAGTGCATGGTTTAATTTCAATTTAATGTTGCGGGACATCCACGAAACAAGTCACTACTTATGCTGTAGCAGCTATAAATAGACGGTCCCTCACCAGCCTTTTTTCCCCCCACTCTCTTGAGGTTTAACATGGGAAAACGTAAAGCTACTACGAATAAAATCCCCCTAATATGTCAGACATTAAATCTGCTTGTTCCAGGCACCTGAGCTGCTGCTTTGTCCACGACTGTTTGAACTCTCAACCTGATTACTAGCTCAGCACTGTAACTACTGAATCTCCTGATTTAATTGATTTGACTTTTTTTTTTTTTTTTTTTTTTTTTTAAATTCCCAGTATGACTTTTAACACATGCTGTAATTGTGTGCAATGTTCCCTGACACATTTCTTATTTTTATGTAAAGTAGCTTAGTTAGGATCATTATTTACTCCCATAAACACTTAATTAGCTGAAAGAAACTAACTGCTAATGGGCCGTCCTCATAGACCGTCTCCCCCCCATATCTTGCTTTCATTTAAGAAATGAGCTGAAAATCTCATTAGAAAATTACTAAATGTGTGACGAGCGACTGTGAGTGAGTCATATCCTTTGAGGCAGTTATGTTCCAGTATGCAAGTGCAAGGCATGCAACACTGGTTTAACAGGAGAAGGGAATTTTAGGGACATTCTCTATTTGCATATACAAAAAAATCAGTTTTTTTTTTTTTTTTTGAGTGTAAAGTTGTAGGTGCTTCTGTGCCTTTTCGCTGTCTGATGACACTGGGCCTCATTTATCAGGGTGGATGCAAACAGATTTATTCATAAATCATTTAGGATCATTTATACAAGAAATTTGATATTCATGAAAATATGTAATTTTGGAAAAATGTTTTTATCCTATTCATGCTCCTGAGCGTGTGGTAGTTTACACATATGAAGACTAACTAATGAAAATGACTGACTTGCTTCAAATCATTTAATTTGTGATGTGTTACTGGGTTATGTTGTCAAGTTCAAATAGCTCGTTTCTGTTTGCTGCTTAGAGCCAGCAGTAAGTGACTGGTAAGTGACCGATCTGGTACGTCTCAATCTGCAATATGATGCAGCTTGAGACTCATTCGCTTATTGCGTACACATCCCCTATATTTTTATAACATGCCTTCAGCGATTTCTGACCGAATCGCTGAGACACTATGCTTCAAAAAAAAAAAAAAAATTAAACTCAGTAGTTTCTCTTTGATGTGCTTGGTGGACACAGTCACCTGGACACAGAAGATATATATTTTCTCAAATTTTTTGCCATTTTCTTTTCACCTCACTAAATTCACTTCGAATTCCCCTTTTCTGTAATTTGGCTCCAGATTTTGGCCTTTCAGGTGTTACACTGTTGATATGTATTTTTATTAGCGTAGAGGTGAGTCAAAATAACTTTCACTTCTACCTCTGCAAAAGACTTTTATTGCCATTCGCTTGTTATTTCAGTTGTGTGAGCTTTACCTTTTGTGGAGTTAACATCCTGGTAATTTACGGGCGATTGGCATTCATCAATATACGCTCACAAGTACGTTTACGCACAAGTGTACGAAAAGATTGATAAATGAGGCCCATTGTTGTGGGGTATGGTGTTTTTTTTTTTTTTTTTAAATAAAAAATCTTAAATTATTCAATTTGCTTTGGAGAATGACTGATTTTCAGAGGAATATAAGCACACATGATTAACCTTCACACGTCTGTGCTGTTCACTCCAGGTGAAAGGCCATTCCGGTGTAATCAGTGTAATATGAGCTTCATTCAGAAATACCTCCTGCAGAGACACGAGAAAATACACAGCGGTAAATACTCTACATTCTCTCTCACTCTTACTTCTGCCTGACTACAGCATTCCAGTTTTAAAAAATCTGGTCCTAATCAGCTCCTTTATCATTTTATGTGCAGGAGAGAAGCCTTTTAGCTGTGACCAGTGCAACATGCGCTTCATTCAGAAATACCACATGGAGAGACATAAACGAACACACAGTGGAGAAAAGCCATACAAGTGTGACACCTGCCAACAGGTAAACGTCAGTTCCAGCCAGCCGAACTCCGACCGATAAAGAGCCAAACACAATCTCTCTCAATTTCTTACCACACTAGATGAGTTAAGTGTACACAAACATAAGTTTTGTTATACCACAACATTGTTGAATTCTTGATACTGATTGGTCAGAAGGTGGCAGACATGCCACACAAATGATTTACCAATGTTGGTAGTTGTTGATATGGTGAATTTTATTTCTACAAGGAGATAATTTGTGTAGCATTTCTGGAAGCGTTTCTCTGGTGTCAGCGCTTTGCAACAGGCAAAGGCCATGGAAAAGTCCTTCCCACTTTGCAGTTTCTCTGTAACATGACAAGCTGCATGTTTTGTCTTGTTAATTTCAAGAAAGTAAAAAAGTGAGGCTGGTGATGACTGTTTATAACTTCTGTAATGTAAGTAATAACAGGAACTCCCTTGTTTCACAGATGTTCCATGACAAAAACGTAACTATAAATGGATAAAAAGTGTGAATTGTTATTTTATAATTAATAAAGAAATGTTGCTTTCAGGAAATTTCTGTGGTATAATAAAAATATTCAGAATGTAATGTTATAGGAAAACCTGAAATAAAAAAATATATATATATTCATATAATATATATATTTTAAATAGCTTTTGTGTCCGTCCGTCCCCCCCCCCCCCAGTATTTTTCCAGGACAGACCGGTTGTTGAAGCACAAGCGGACATGTGGAGACGGCATAAAGAAGGATTTGGACGGAGTAGAGATCGAGCTGGGCAGGGAGGCCCACGGCGGGCATGGCAGCTACGCAATCACTCAGGGAAACGTGACCACACCAGGCCGCAAACGAGGCAAGTCCAAAACTGGTGGCGAGGGTGGCAAACGCAAGAGGGCGTCAGGGCCCTCACACAGTCAGGGGACAGAGGGGTATGGCCTGCACGATTTTAACACTGTGGACAACCATGGACTCTCACTATCATCATCAACATCAGCATCCCATCCAGGGCCCAGCATGCACGGAGAACCTGTGCCAGCACCCAAAATGGCATTTAAAAAGGGCCACAGGAAAGCCTTGGAGAAAAACGCCCAGTCCAAGCCTGGCAACATGGAGCTGACTGGCGACACAAGCATGGATGACATGGGCCTTCTCCAGGGCCACAAAGCAATCCAAAGTAGCAGCAACAACAGCGCCAACTATGATGATGCCATGCAGTTCCTGAAGAAGCGGCGCTACCTGCATGTGACCAGCAACGGCGGGATAGGGGGTGGAACTTCTGGCTATGATGTGGGTGTCAGCCACTTGCAGCCCCAGCCAGTTGTTGTTCAGGGCATCGTGTCTGGAGTAATGGATGGAGACTCCTCGTTGGGACTCCTCGACTCGTCGCCTCTGGCTGACATCAAGCCAGACAAGTCAGGAATCCCAGATGAAGTGCTACAAAGCCTGCTGGAGCACTATGGCCACAAGCCCGATGTGACCTTTGAGTTATCCGACCCACATCCTGTGGAACTGGAGCACGGCCCGGCCGAGGGTGTTGACCCAATGGGTGCCGAGAGCAACCCAGGGGGTGGAGACAAAACGTCCTTAATGCACGAGTACTCTCGCTTCCTTCTGCAGGCTCTTGAGAGGACAAGTCACAGTGGTGGCTTTGTACTTGGGCCGACACCTTCCTCCTCTTCCTCGTCCAGCGCTGTAGCTTCTTTCCCCACCTACACCACATCGCCTTTGGAGTTCTCCTTTGGCCTCCCAGCCTCCTCCTCCTCTCCAACGCTCAATTCCTCTGTGCCAAAGCCACACTTTGTTGGCTTGTTGGGGAGCTCGTCGCCTTCGCAGGGCTTCCATCTGAGTGGCCTGGAGCCCACGGCACACTCCCAGCATTCCCAGCAGCAGCTCACCCCATCCCAGGAGCTGACGGAACAGCTGGAGAAACAACACACCAACTCTCCTCCTGCTCCTCCACACACCCCTAACACAAGCGCCTACCAGCTCCCGGCTCCAACCACTGACCTTAGTGGCCAGAAAGATGGCCAAGGCCCCAAAAACGGCGCCACTGGCTTCTCAATGGCCCCGGCCAAAGGCTCGTATCAGATCGAGAATTTTGCTCAGGCGTTTGGGGGGCAGTTTAAAGGCGGGCGTAGGCCTTTGGTGTTCAGTACAGACTCGGGCGCAGACGTGGAGCAATTCTCAGGGTACAGCAGCCTTCTGGCCAGCGTGAGCAACACCAAAAGCCCACAAAGCCAAAGCTACAACTGATCCGGCTGCAGAGCTTCTGCTTTTTCATTTTGTCTTTTGTATCATTGTTGTTATTGTTGTTATTATTATTATAATTATTAATTATTTAGTTCTATTTTATTATTATTTTTGTAATGCTTTTTTGTGTTTTCTTAATTACATCGTTGCCATTTATGAAAATATGAAATTTCACCCCCAGTTGGCCTGCGAGCCCAAAATGAAATGCAAATTTTTAAGTATTTTTGATTAATTTCCTTTTTGGAAGGAAAGGCATATTTAGTAATTATTTTCCCTCTTTCGTAGTGTCGTAGAGACTGCTCTGTTCATCGATAGAACAACATCATGAAGCGAAAATAGCGTAGCAGTGAACTGTCTGAAGTTTTTTTTTTTTTTCTCTCTTCCCTCTCTCTACCCGATGATGATCATGTTTTAACAATGTAAGATAAATTTGAGGTAGAAATGGCAGGGAGTAGCCCGGAAAAGGAGAAGGGGGGGAAACACCCAAAACATTGTCTGTTACAAGATTTAAAGTATTACTCAGGTAAATGTGTAAAGGTGTACAGGAGAATTTTATCAGAGGGGCAGCAATAATGCATTGAAGAGGTGGACACTTTGCAAATACAGAGAAGCTTTCTTTTATTCTTTTTTTTTTTTTTTTGGGGTTTTATTTTGAGTGTGACACATAATGAGATGAAACTGCTGCCTGCTCTGTTTCACTGACAACACTTTCCACTTAGCTGTATAGAGATTATGGTACTTTTATGTCAATGTGAAATGCTCACATTCTCTTTCAATAAGGGCCATATATATTTATAAGAATATCTATATGTACAATACCATATGTAACCGTTTTGGGGAATGGCAGGTGACATTGGGGTACACAGTAGGGGGGAAAAGGGGATGGGCCCGAGCATGCTCTTTCCTCTAACTCCTTTGCCAAATCCCCCACCCCAGTTTTTCCTCTTTCACCCTTGGAGAGCAGAGCCAAGGGTTGCTCACAAGAGGGCGCCGCGTGTACGTGCGCGAGTGCCTCTCAGCACACACCAGCTCATAGGACTATGCTGTGCCTCTTTCACCTCTGTCTTTTCCCCTCTTCTTCATCTCGAAAAAGAGTCCATTCGAGCACTTTGAACCTGTTCTTTTTTCATACAGGATGAATCGACCCAGTCTGATCAAGCAGGATGTCCATTCTGCAACAGTGGACATTCTATTTTTTTAAAAAAAAAATAAATCTAAAGTCAATGATTGGAAGACACGCAAGGGGAAAAGACCAGGAAAGGGTTTGCTTTAGTAAACCAGGGTGGGTGGGTTGGTTTGGGTGGGGGGTTTTATATGGATATGACGAGGTCTTACATTTCTAGCATGGCTTAGTGGGTAAAATGGAGGGTGGGGTTGTTGTGTGTATGTGTGTGTGGGAAGCGTGTTTATTTTTTTGGACTTCTGGATGTATGTAGGGCAGGCCTAGAGTGGGAGGGAGTTTAAATTTCTTTGGTAGTATTGAATCTGTCGAGTCTAAACGGCCCCTCTTAAAGACGCTGTGATTTTCACAGGGCAGGTGATCCATAAAAGCGTACAAAACGTAACCATTTCACAGTGCTGAAACTGTGTGAGCATGCAGGGTGAAGTATTATCTTCAACTACATTTCATCTTTTTGTTTTGTACTGAATAATTTAATTAAGTATTATTGTTTGTTGTTGTTTTTTTTTTTTTTTAATAAGTAAGTGCATTGTCTTCCGCCACTGCTGTTGGCTGCTGTCTCTGTTTTTAAATCGGTCCTTTTGTGCTTTTTTCCTCAGTATAGCTCTTTCATATGCACCTACTGATTTCTTCAGACTGAACCCTCTGGAGGCGGATATCACGGGGAACAAAAAGTGACCACTAGAACCAAGTACTGTGTTTGTAGCAACCTAGGGTACTCGTATGGCTGTTATCAATAATGATCCTCATAGCTGATCGCTTTATACCTCATATCACTGATGACACAAGCAGGGATACAGGACAGAACGAGGCATGCATGTAGCAGGGACGATTTGGCTTTAGTAGAGAAAATCCTCACCTTTTCTTTCCTTTTTTGTTCAGTTTTTGTAGGGTTTACTCAGTCTGTCTAGAGACGGCCTTCTAGAGAGCATGACCTCTCGAGTCTTGAAGTGGATTTGGACTTATAGAAAAAATCCACCCTGAACAACTTGCATATCGACATTTATAATTAATAAATAATCTTCATTAATGTCCAAGATTTTTTTACAACGAGATTCTAGGTTGAAGCTTTTGGTTTAAACTTTGTTCACTTTGGTTAACGGTTTCCTACATTACCCACAATGCCGTTCGACTACCTGCCGATAGTGTTGCAGTAGGATTTAGCTCATCATCTCTCCCTAAAGAGAGTGATGCAGCAGAGTTTTAGACCTTTAGTCTGTACCTGCACACGCTTTCATGCTTACACTGTCATCAGTGCAGTACCCCTTGTCATCTTGTAGGTCACTAACCAACTGCATGATGTATAGCTGCATTGCGTTCTGGGGCCAGCGTTTGCTTCTGCACTGGATTTCTTTTTATTATGACACTGAGCGTTGATGGAAAATGGTGAATGAGAAAAGAAGCTCTTGCTCTTTTATTTTTTTGGAGCTAACAGCAAACTCTGACCATTATCCATTATGTTTGAGATCTGTGAAATTTTTTTCCTACTATTAAACCCCATTGTAACTGCGCTAGAAATGTCTACCTGTGATGACAGTGCTACACACAACCACTAACCTCTCACAGGAATAGAGAAAATACAGCACCAGCCAACAGATTAGCAACAGAATCCGTAAAGACATCACACATATTTCACTGTAAGCATGTTTAATGTGTTTCAGGGTGGAGTTTTCCTTGAACTATGGCACTGAGACTGGAGCAGCTTTTTCTCTGCTCTTTTAACAATAGTGGAGATTTGGTCCACTTTTTTTTTACACTAATCTTAAATTTGTATTTTGTGAGTTTCCAAAAATACCTTTTATGTTTGTCTCAGGTGGAAATGTGGTGTATCAGTAAAGAGAGGAAATGGTGTGTAAATGATGATGCATCAAGTAAAAATCTGTTCACCTTAAAGTATGTGATGGAAAACCAAATTTGTAGTCTTTTGGTGAAGTTTTGCTGGCTGGACTTGTACTTTAATCTTCACAACATTTTGCTGGTTATCTTTGGAAATTTATCAGTTCTGGTCTTGAAATTGAAAAGTATAAGTCCAGTCACCTATGACCTGGATGACTGAAAACATTCACAGACACATCGGCTTGCTTATGCATGATTTACAGTTACAGATTGAATTAAATTTGTCCACATTTTAGCCAAAAGCCTTTGTTATAAATGCAGGGAAAGTTTTGGCCTCTCATTCAGACTGGTAAACACCCATAGTGTTCATTTTATGCTAAAAAGAATCGCACGTTCTCTTCAATGTGAGTTCTTTCTCTTATCACCAAACCAAAATGATGTATTCTTATTGTTTACATACAACGTACAAGAACACTAAGATGTTTCTACCTTTTGTTGTGTTTTTTTTTTTTTCCCCTGCCCGTTTTGTCACCACACCAAAATTTGTAGCTCACGTTCCTTCTGTCTTATTTTATTACAGATTCTTGTGATCTGACTCACAGGGCTATACCTGTCCCTTTGAATTTATTATTGATTAGGGGTTAAAAAAAATAAAATGCTGTTATCAGTGGGTGTGTTTCTGTGCTTCTGTTCATTATTGTTTTATGACAATTGTGAAGTGGTCGTTTGAGCTCATTTGTTGAGATATGGTCTCAAATATGTAAGGCACTCTGGGTTCAAAGCGATTTATTGCTTTTTATCACACATTAAGCAATTTATTGCACTTGAAACACCCTTTTCTTATGCGTCAGTGGAAATTGTGAAATTTTTAATCTCATTCGAATTTCGTTTCCTCGTTAAAATGACTTGAAGGATCTTTTTTCTATATATTTTCAGCAGGATTTTTTTTTTTTTTTTTTTTAAATCAGAGCGTAACCAAAGGCATGTGAGTGATCATGCATCATTTCAAACGATGCTCTTGTGTTTATCTCACTGTATCTCTCTCCAGTGGTTACCACAGAGCTCAGAGTCCTGCCCTGCCCTGCCCTTTACAGCTCAGTGTGTCATGGTGAAGAGCCTCTGCCACGGTTTCCCATAGCGCTTTCACATCTGCCACTATATTCAGTTAAATCTTTGCTGTTCTTACTGTATGTTTTTGTGTTTCAGTCGCAGAGAAGTGTTTAGATTCCCACCCATCCTCTGGAAGCTGCAGTGATTACTACAGCATTTATAGGAAGGTGAAAGTGTGTAGTCTAACAGGTAAACCTATTTACCTATTGTGGTCATTTTGTTAGTATATAACTACTGACTGTAGTTCATCTGTTGTTATGCACAGCCCACATATAGAGAATAAGAGGCAATAATTATTACTATTGTAATAGCTATAGTTATTATAATAGTTATATTATATACTATAGTGCTTGTAGTAGCCCGGAAGTACTAGGTGTGTGGTGGGAATACACTCTGGATGAGACAGTCCATTTCAGGCCACCATGCACACACATTCACACACATTCACACCAGGATGTCTGGAGGAACCCATACTCATGCTGGGAATCTCCTGTTCTACCACATCCTGAAGGTGCTCTATTGGATTCAGGTCTCATGACTGGGGAAGCCATTGAAACACACTGAATTCATTCATGTTTATGAAACAGGTTTGCTTTGTAACATGGTGCATTATCATGCTGAAAGTAGCCATTATAAAATGGGTAATCAGTGGCCATAAAGGGAAGCATATAGTTAGCAACAATACTAAGATTGCTACTGTTTGCTTTCAACATTGCTTGATTGAGAACATTGAGAACACAATCCAAGCATAAAAAGCAGTTCAGGATTATGCGCTTTGCTCAGGGTTTTCTTGCAATGGCAACTTTCTGGGATTTGAACCAGCAACATTTCATTGGCTAACACAGAACTCTGCCTCTGATTATACCCCTGCTCAAACAGTCCAGCATATTTCTGTAATCTGGTGGTACGTACTATCAAGAGGAGAATTCCTAGAATACTTAGTATTTAAAAAAAAAAATTAAATAGCATCATCTGTTTTATCTTTTATTTGAGATATAAACTTCATTTCTGCTGGAAGTGTCACGTGCACTGCTCTGGTTCCTTTGGAATGTCACTTTGAAAAGCACATGTACAGGTCAAGACATTTGAATTTTTGGATGAGTGTCAGTTTTCTTCTGAAAGATGTGTGCAGTGATGCATGAGACGGTTTTGGTCTTATTCAGTGCCGTCCATCAACTTGTTAAATCATTTTATCTGAAGATAGGAATGTGGAGAATGACGAGCACAGTTTATATGTGCTATATACACAGTGTATAGTGCATATGAATTATTCTTCTGAATCATTTCTCATGACTCTGTTTTAATTCGGGGTCAGTTACGGCAAATGTAATTAGTGTAGGAGAACTTGTTTTCTCCACTTCCTCACTATTACCTACACAGCACAGAACAGGACCGTTCCCGCGTGCGTGCGTGCGTGCGTGTGTGTGTGTGTGTGTGAGAGAGAGAGATATTTAATCAGCTATTAAATATCAGTTTGGTTTAAGCTGTGTGTGCAGTCTCTTTCAGCGCTCCTGCCGATAAATATTTGAAAGCTACTCTGTTTGCCTGAGCTGGTTCATTCTCTGTTTTCAAGAAAAAGAAGTGGAACAAAATGTAGACTCTTCTATTGAGGAAGTCTGATGATGATTATCAGCTTGTTTGCTCAACATTTGTCAACACTTATGCTTTATTCTCTGTATTTGAGAAGTGAAATGAAATAGCGTTTTGAAAAAAAGGTCATGGCTTCCATTGTATTTGCTTTTGTTGCATGCTATTTGTGGAAGATGAATTGCGACATGTGGTTCCGTCAGCACAAGTTCCTGCTCCCTGCCTTTCTGTAACATAGTACATGTCAGTCAGGTTTAAACGGTTCTACAGAGGCCTGTCACTGCAGGAAGAAATCCTACAATAAAACCTTGGGAAATATTTCATTTTTGGCAAACATGGACCAGGTGTTCTATTTTTATACAGTGCAAAAGTCTGTACACATTTTAGTGTGTTCACAGATTTTTTTTTTTTTTTCTTCAATCATCAGTAAAATGGTTAAATAGTGTTATCAGTATTTAAATGTTTGCATCTACCTTTCTGAATGTTACACATACACTATATGGCCAAAAGTATTTGGACACCTGACCATTACACCCATATGTGCTCATTCCAAAACCATGGGCATTAACACAGTGTTGGTCCGGTACACCCAGCTGTTATAGGAAAAGAACTGGATATTAGGATATAATATAATAAGAAAAGTTAGTTACCATCCTGCATTTGATTTTCCTATAACAGCACATCCCAAAGTGTTTATTCCTTTTATACTACAGCCATAATTTCTTCGCTCATAATTTTGTATTTCTATTAGAAAAGTTAAAATTTCTGTTAATTCAGTCAGATTCAAGAATTTTGCATCCATTCCCACACGTTGGCTTTACATATGATGATATGGACATCTGGTCCAGGAGCTGTTTTGGGTTGTCTTCTTGCAGGATTCATTTTTACCATTCCAGAATCTTTCTTTATACATAAATAGTAATTTTCATTTTTAAACGTTTGCCTCAATGTTGTGCCAGAACAACAGGTTTCCAACCCATGATCATTTTTGCATTAAGGATATGTCCAGATCCTTTTTTGCTTAAGTTTATCTCTTAAACGGTTTGCGTCACTTGGTGCCTCACATACATGTACATACATGTTGTTCCCAGTACCACGATGGCTGAAGTCCACACACACTGTTGACTGAATATAAGTATCTGTTTGTTTAGACTCACCCATGCGTCCCATTAATATAGACACACATTATAAAAGTGTGTGTGTGTGTGTGTATATATATATATGTTACTTAAGTGTGTGGGAGCATCGTTAACTTTCACTACTTAATATTTAAAGTCATAAGTCTTAGTTAAAACATACGAACACCTGGTCAAACAGAGGCTGGTTTTATTACAGAACGTTTTTATTACACTTGTAATAACCCTGAATGTATTTTCATGAGTGGCTTTGTGGGTTGGGCCATGCCTAAGTTTCGCTTGTGAAATGGATGAAGTTTCGTCTGAAGGTTGGGTTCAGATGCAAATATTAGAAAACATCCAGCAGTAATGCTTAGTTGGAATCTCCATTACATATAGGAAAGATTTTTATCAAGCATTCTTGATTTCTCCATTTTCATGTTTCTCGTAGGGTTCAGGTAATGCTGCATATTTTGATATGAAATATGAAAGAAAAAAAAACCACTACACTGTGTGGAGTTGAAAATATGTAGACTTCCATTAATCATTAACAGACGATCTTAAATCAATGGATGACCAGTCAGTAACATCAGAAGTTCTAATGTGTGTTTACAGTGTCCTAGCGTTTGAACAAACCTCCATATCTGGATTATGATGTGTTAAGTAAGGAATAAAACCTAATGAGACATGCTGTTATATGACAGTAATCAACGATGTGGATTATTGTTTTGGTGAGTTAATGTTGGCACCCCAAAGTTGATTATTTTTTCAATAACAGCACATCTTGAATTGTTTTAATCCTCTTGTACCACAGTAGTTTGCCAACTTTTTCATATTTTTTTTTATTAAAGATTGACACGTTTCACATGTCTGTGAAGCAAGTTAGTAACTTTTATATATTATAGCAGCTATAAACGGTCATTCCCTCACCAGCCTGTAAACAGTGAAAAACTGTTATGTCATAATGTCTTCATTACTATTTTAAATAGTATAAATGAAGAAAACTCTCTTAGAAACTTTTTCCTTTTGTAATGTGTATATGTAATGCGTTCAGTAGCATATACATAGCATCATTTGACCAAAAAAAAAAAAAATCAGATCCTAGCCACTAATTTTAACATTTTTGAACGTTGTTGTTCTGAATACGTTTGCTTCCAATGACATTTAATATGTCAACATTTCTTGACATATTAAATTAAAGGTTTTTCATAAAGTTTAGAAACATTCCTTCAGCATTTTAGTTTTAGGAATATTACTTAAATAATAGAACATTATTATTTATTTTTTTGTCTAAAATTTGTCTGGCTTTTTTTTTTTTTTTTTTTTTTTTTTTTTTTTTTTTTTTTTTTTGGGGTGAAGCAAGCCACTATTACACATGTTTTTAAAACATTGCAGCAACATTTAATAGATGTCTTAATGAAAGAACCTGTTGAATACTTATTCAATATCTGAACCTGTTGAGTACTTCTTGAAATTATAAAACAGAGCTTTATAATTCATTCAAGGTCATAATTTTTTCATAAACATTTTCTCAGTGGATTGTATTTTCAGATCCCTTTATCAAATCTACAAACTCTGTGCATCTAAAAATGGCTCATCCCTGACTAACGCTTTAATTTGGTTAAACATTTGTTTATCTGGTTCTTGTAATACAAATGGTGAGGTCAATATATTATATGTTGGCTTTGTCAAATAATTCTTATTCATTACTCATTTCTCCTTTTTCACTGTTATGGTGAGTTTGATGTTATTGTCAGTGTAGAATAACTGTAGAACTTCGTCCACTTCCCCTCTATTGCTCACGAGAGGACAGGACACTTCCCCAGTGCGCTTGTGCACAGATTCTACAGGTCTCTGGAACTGTACTGGAGGGGTGAATACTGCTCTTCCAAAAGATAATCCCTCTGTTGGTGTTTTCATGACGATGATTGTAACATCTTCAAAACAGGTGTTCAATTGGTTTGAGATCTGGTGACTGTCAAGGTCATAGCATATGATTTACATCATTTTCATCCTCTTCAAAGCATTCGGTGAGACCCTGTGCCCTATGGACGGGTGCAGGGTTATCCTGGAAGAGACCACTCCTATCAGGATAGAAATGTTTCATCATAGGATAAAAATGATCAGTCAAAGTTACTTTGGGCACAGGTGGACCAAAACCATGCCAGCAAAAATAAATGCACTCCACTGTATTTAATGGAGCCAATGGACTCCTTCACTGTAGGGGTCCAAGCATTCCATTCTCCTGGAGTATGCCGCACATACACTCTCCAACCCGAGAATATGATGAAGGTTGATTTGTCTGACAAGATCACCTTTTTTACTACTCTCTGCATCTTTTCCTAATCTCTGTAGACCAATGCCTGTGGTTTTTTTTCCCCCCACCATTCAACTCTCAGAATTTGTTTTTGTAATGAGGGGTCCATTCACTGCAGCCCTACTATTACATCTCTTTCTATAGAGTTGTAGACAGACTGTTCTTGCTGATAGTCTGATCACATCCTGCACTGATGTTCTCTGTCACTGAAAAACCATTGCTCTTCTGTTGTTCATTCCAAGAATCACAGTCTTTGAATGCTTACTTTCAAACACAACTTCCAACCTTATTTCCTCATGACTTTCCGACAACTCTACATGCAGATGTCACTTTATTCACTGCTCATAGTGAGACGCGAGACAGTTGAGCAGTGTTTGTCTGGAGCTCTGAATATACTGAACCCTCTCTCAAAGTCACTTGGATCTTTTCCTCTTGCCATTTTGATCAGGTCATCTGGTCCTGCTGAGCATTTTGACACATGCCACAAAACATAGTAGGATGCGTACTGTATCTTGCAGTACACATCATTGTGTGTCTCCACTCAATTATTCAAATTTTTTCCCTTTAATTTGTCAGCCTTCTGTAGTTTGCTTTAAGCTATTTGACTGTATGTGTTTTCCAAGCTGATTCTTTTTGCCATATTTTGAGACACTGAGGAAGTCTGCATTCAATGATTGGGTTTAACATTAGCAAAAGTTTTCTCTTTATACAGTCACTAAACACTTTATTAGGAACACTAATACTAATACTGTGTAGGGACTCCCTTTGCTCTCAATACAGCCACAATTCTTCATGGCATGGATTCCACAAGATGTTAGAAACATTCCTTTGAGATTATGGTCTATGTTGACATGATTGCGTCATGCAATTCTTGCAAATTTTTCAGGTACTCTTTCATTAAGCAAATCTCCCGTCCTACCATATCAGATAGGTGTTCTATTGGATTCAGATCAGGTGACTGGGAAAGCCACTAAAGAACATTTTGAACTCATTGTCACGTTCATGAAACCAGTTTGAGATGACTTGTTTTGTGGCGTGGCGCATTATCATGCTGGAAGTAGCCATTAGAAGATGGGTAAATTGTGTCCATGAAGGGATGCACATGGTCAGGAACAACACTCAAATAGGCTGTGGCAATCAAACGATGATTGATTGGTATTAACGGGCCCAAAGAGTGTCAAGAAAACATTCTCCACTCCATTATGTTCTTACTAGGTCAAGAAAAGATGATCACATAACCCCAATATTATCATCCCTGCACTAGCTACCTGTTAAGTTTAGAATTGATTATAAACTAGCACTACTTACGTACAAGGCTCTAAATGGTTTAGCTCCCACGTATCTAGCCAGTCTTCTAACACGTCACAATCCACCACGCTCCTTAAGATCTCAAAACTCCGGACTTCTGGTAGTTCCCAGAATATCAAAGTCTACAAAAGGTGGTAGAGCATTTTTGTATTTAGCTCCTAAACTTTGGAATAGCCTTCCTGACAGTGTTCAGGGCTCAGACACAGTCTCCCAGTTCAAACGTAGATTAAAGACATATATCTTTAGCCAGGCATACACTTAACACACACCATAACCTTGTGCTTCAGTACATCTGATTAATTGCAAATTACGACTTAGGGCTTACAAATATTTGAACAGCAGCTACGCTAATTCCTTTTCCACTTGTTTTCCTTCTTCTACCCATCCCCGAGGCACATAGAGATTGTGCCAGCTCCAGTAGACGAGGCCAACCCTATGAGGATCCTGAGGCATCCAGAGATGGACCTGCTCCAGCCGGACTTTGAGGAAGACAACAACCTACATGACTATAAATAAATACAGCAAGGACATTGTCCATATCACACTCTCCAGTGTCACCCAAATGAGGATGGGTTCCCTTTTGAGTCTGGTTCCTCTCAAAGTTTCTTCCTCATATCATCTAAGGGAGTTTTTCCTTGCCTCAGTCGCCTCAGGCTTGCTCACTAGGGATAATTCTGTCTAAGATCTAGGACTGTTTGCATGTTTTTGTTTCTGTTTGCATGCTTTTTGTTTCTTATGTTCTGTAAAGCTGCTCTGAGACAATGTTCATTGTTAAAAGCGCTATACAAATAAAATTGAATTGAATTGAATTATACCACCTCCACCAGCCTGCAAGTTGGGCCCATGGATTCATGTTGTTGGCACCAAATTCTGATCCTACCATCTGTGTGCCTCAGCAGACATTGAGATTCATCAGGCCAGGCTTCTTTTTTCCAGTCTTCAACTGTCCAGTTTCGGTGTGCCTTTGCCCACGGCAGCCTCGGCTTTCTGTTCTTGGCTGACAGAAGTGGAACCCGACGTGGTCGTCTGCTGTTGTAGCTGTCTGCATGCTTTTCTGCTCACCACAATTGTACAGTATCTGAGTTACTGTAGCCTTTCTGTCAGCTCAATCCAGTCTGGCCATTCTCCGTTGACCTCTCTCATCAAAAAGGTGTTTCTGGCCACAGAACTGAAGCTCCACTGAATGATTTTTCTTTATTGCACCATTCTGAGTAAACTCTAGAGACTGTTGGGTGTCAAAATCCCAGGAGATCAGAAGTTATAGAAATACACAAACTAGCCTGTCTGGCACCAACAATCATGCCACGGTCAAAATCACTGAGATCACATTTTTTCCCCCATTCTGATGGTCGATGTGAACATTACTCGAAGCTACTGGCCCGTATCTGCATGATTTTTATGCATTGTACTGCTGCCATACAATTGGCTGATTAGATAATTACATGAATGAGTAGGTGTACAGGTGTTCCTAATAAAGTGCTCAGTGAGAGTATATAAAACTGATATTTAATTGTTTGCTAGCTAAGAAATAATGTCTAGTTGCGTAAGCATAATTGAAACCCATTGTTGGTAGACGTCTTCTATGTTTTCTTAATTAATGTCTAGTTAAAATTTAAAAGATGAACTCTTGTACTTCTGGCTCATGGATTGTGCCGAGTTACTTATTCCGTCTCATCGTTTAATAGTAGTTTGAATTAGCACACCACATATTTGGCATATCTGTTTAAATTACATACACTTCCAGTGATACATTTTTGAGCATTTTTTGTTAAACAAGCAGTGGGCTCATTTTAGGTCTAAAGTTAGAAAATCAATGTGAATTGAGAAACATTTGTGACTTATTTTATTGGAAATAATCTAGATCCAACTATGAACTTGTAGCTGACATCTAATTGACTGGAATAGTTGGTTTACTCTCCATGTGTGCCTGCCCTTACTAAAGCACCTATTTAGTGTGCCATTAAGATGTAAAACCTAATGTTCTCCATGTATTTGAAGACTTTTGAGCTGCAGTGTATTTCTTAGAGGATGTTAAGGATGACAAATTTGCCATGATGACTTATTTAACAGTTACTGAAGGTTGGATTTTATGCCACATTTTTCCTACAAGGAAATATGAAACGTTTTACTGTTTTTCACAGATGACTCATGTGAAACTTCCCTTTTGGCCTCAACACATGAAGATGATTCACTGAGATTCCTATTTATTTCAACATCATCATTTCGACATTGATTGACAAAGTTGTTCATTAAACCCAACAGTCAAAATGGATTGGAAAATATGATAATGTTGTGCAAGGCTGACTGGATCATCCAATTTCGGGGTGGGGTGCTATAGGGCAAGGCCTTAAACTTTACTTACACATGGTCAGTTGGTGGAATGAATCATTACTCTGTATACAGACAAGCTTTCATATGGTGTCAGAGTAAAGACACATTAACATTAGTTACAGGCTTTTTATCATTTTGCCTGCATGTATGGGCAATTACGCTTTTTTGTTGTTGTTTCCTAATTTTAAAAGACACTTATTCATTTGTGTAGGTCAGCTGAAGCGTCTACTTCTGGTTTTGATGCTACTTAATGACTTGGGAAGTCCTTGTTCCCATTTGCCCTGAGCTGTGGTGCTCACATGCTTCTGTGGTCAAACATCATTTGGCCACACTCATTGTGCAATTTATCAGGTCACTTACCCTACAGGTCAGTAGAAGTCTCTCTGTACCCTATTCTTTAATAGAGCTCATATTTCTCCATATGTCCTCTAGCCTTTATCTTCATCTTGGTTGCTGGACTATTCTTAACCCCAGCAACAATGCTGTACCTGATACACTCATACCACTGCAATACACTGATACACTCATACCAATGCAAGGTTTCCAGGTTTCTACTCCTGGACTACCTGCTGTCCTGCACATTTTAGTGTTTTTTTTCTGCCTGCTCCATACCCCCTTTAACACAGGATGTGCTGATATTTAGCTGAGTAGTTGTTTCGAGAGGTCCTATAGTGGTCCTTTTCCACTGATTCATCTACTATGTCATGGGTCATATGTCAAACTAGGAAGGTTTCAAAATCTTTAAAAAAATAACCTCTCAAAACATGGTATGGTGGCACAGTGGGTACCACTGATGCTTCACAGCTCCAGGGTCTTGAGTTAAAGCCTGAGGTCTAGTTACCATCTGTGTGGCGTTTCACAAGTTATCCTCAATTAGGCTTCCGGTGACCATAACAAACCTTTCCCTCCTGTCATGAAAACTGAAACATGAAGTAATGTGAAAGTTAACCCAAAACGTTACTTGGTGCACAGCGATGAGAGCAGATAGCTTGCACACCTGATCGGGACCATACCAGGGTTCAGTTGAACAAGCCCCGGACCAACATGCATCAGTTCTCTGGACTGCTCCCAAGCTTTCACACCTCACCAAACATACTGAATTCTAGGGCAAGCATCCCAGAGAAACTCTTCTGTGAAAACTATTTGAGGGAAGAATGCTCGTTCCATGGAAGAATGCTCATTCAAACCTTACTCCAAAGAAATAGTGATGTACTGATGCTAAATACCAGCATAAATAGATTTTCTCAACAAATTGAAGTGCTCCCATGCTAAAATTAGAACATTAATACAGAATGTTTGTCTGATAAAATGAATTGCAGCTGAGCTTGATGGATGGGTGCAATTATATAATTGTGTTATTAATAACACTATTGCATATTGTTATTAATAAAATTAACATCCTAGAATGTTACAAATACAAATTGCCTTTCATCCAAGTTTATCACTACATACTGACTTACAGTGCTGGGAAATGTCCTAAGAATGCAACAGAAACTAAGAATACAATGATGAAATAAAAATGTCATCTAACACACCTAAAGAAAACACAATGAAAACTGAATCAGTACTTCCAAGAATAGTTCTTACTTCATAGTCTGTTATTAATTAACACACAACTTGGTATCACATTTGATTGCTCTTTGAATAGTGCACATGATGTTTTGCATGAAGGCAGTTTATGGCCCATTATACCGTCACTGCTGAACATTCCTGCACATCTCATTTACAATGTAGTATATTTCTAGGTGCCTCAGCAATCCTGTGTAAGCTACCTAAACATGGTGCCTTGAAATCCTGTCAGAAATATCGTAAATAAAGACACATATGAATGGGACCACAATGTCAATGTAGTAATTACAAAAGCAGGGAATGGAAAAATTTTATTATTTTTTTTATATAAAAGAGCCCTGACTTGCACACTGGAACTTGTCAATAAAAAAAGACCATTGCGGTTACCGATAGGAATGTATAAACTGTATTGTAAGCCAGTTATATTTTTATTTCTCAGCAGTGACAGATGAACGCTTGCAGGCTAAAATTTCTGTTGTTCTTTTTGTTGCAGTAATGTAAAATAAATGTTCTTTCTGTGGGCGTAGATTTTGTTTCTGACCAAAACCGCTTGAACACATTTTACATCATATTTATAATGAATAAATTGACTATATAAATTTCAAAACAATTGATCAGAGACAGATTTATTTTAGCTTTAATTCCCTGTATCAGAATTCCAGTGGGTCAAAAATCAACTTAGCCAAGACCTCTGAAAAAAATGTGGACCTCCACAGGTCCAGTTTCTCCTTATCAGCAATTTGTATTTTTGTATTTGTATGCAGATACATAAATCTTGGGACCACACAGAAAGAACTGCCAGGCCTGAAAGAACATCGGTCCGAAAGGTTCAACTGACCCCTAAGACAACGACAAAGGAATTAGTGAAGGAGTTGGAGGCATCAGGTAATAAAGTATGTACATAGACCATTAAGAGAGTTTGGGCCATGGATTCATGTTGTTGGCACATTGCCATGGCCTGAAAGACTGTCATGCAAGGAAGCAGTCCTACTCCAAGACTGGCATAAAAAAGCCAGACTGAAGTGTTCAGGTGATCACCAGCCTTTTTAAGTAGTGTTCTCTGGTTACATGAAACAAAAATGGAACTGTTTGGCCATAATGATCAGTGCTCCATATGGAGAAAAAAGGAGGAGGCTGTTAATCTGAAGAACACCATCCCAACTGTGAAGCACGGGAGTGGCAGCATCATTTTGTAGGGATGTTTTGCTAGAAAAAGAGACTGGTGCACTTCAGAAAATGTGCTATGAGGAAGAAGGATTATCTAGAAATACTCAAGCAACACCTGAATACACCAGCCAGAAAGTTAAAACTTTCAACTGGGACTTCAACTGGGACTTCCAGCAGGACAATGAACCTAAGCATACCTCCAAAGCCGTAACAAAATGGCTTAAAGACAACAAAATGAAAGTATCGGAGTAACCATCACAACATGAATCCTACAGAACATTTGTGGGCTGAACTGAAAAAAGCATGTCTGAGCAAGGAGGCCCACAAACCTGACTGAGTTACACCACTTCTGTCAGGAGGAATGAGCAAAAATTGCAGCAGAGTATTGTGAGAAGCTTGTGGAACACTACCCCAAACATTTGATTCAAGTTAAGCCATTACAAGCCATTGCCACCAAATATTAACAAAGTGTCTGTAAACTTTTGACACACTGAAAATCTGATATAGTAAATAAAAGCTCATATAATCTGTCTCTTTGCTAATATTTTGGGGGAAAAAAAGTTGTGGAAAAAAATTGAGACTGAAATTCAGTCTTTAGCGTAGGTGTATTTGAAGGGGGTGTAATGATGATGTAGATCATAGATTTACATCTTAATTTACAAATACCATTGACTAAAAATTTCAAGAAAATGTTCAAGAAAAATGTTTAATTACTGAATACCCTGATAACTGCATTTAGACTCCCATTATAAGTGTAAATAAAAAAAAGTGTAAGTTTCAAGTAAATAAGGTTACTGTTCTTTTCTCAGGACACTCAAATGTGTCAGATACTCTAGAGATGAGGTAAATAGAGATTAAGTTCTATAATAAAAGCACAATTTTAACTCCCACTTGACCGTGCCCCTTAAGGCTTAACTATTTTAACAAATTTCGTAAATGTTAAAACAATTACAGTCAAGGAAGTACTAGGGAAATTCTTACATGTAGATTAGATATCAGTTGATTTTCAGCTATTTTTGTGGAACAGTTACTGTATGGTTAATGTATCTGAGCATTGGAATGCACCCCAGTTTTGGCCTTGAAGGTGACAGTCACTGAGAAATGAATGTTCAGAAAGAAGGGTAGAAGGTCAGAAAAGTTTGTAAATGAGATACTTGGTTTTCTTTTTTGTTCACCAGCTTTTCATTAGAGATGGCACAGATCCAATAACCAGGATTGTTATCAGAGTGATACCAGCACCAAATAATGGATAGAATAACAAAGAAAAAAAGAACAAATTCGATATGATCCTGTAACAAATATAGCCTGAAACATCAGAGAATTGCTTGTAGCACAACTGTGAAGCGGGTTAAAGTAGGTCACACAATAACAACAGTAGCCAAATGGCCTAACATTAACATATGATATGGCAAAAGGTTTGTGGACACCTGACCATCACACCCATATGTGCTTTTTGAGCATCCCATTCAGATTTAGTCCCCCTTTTGAATTTATAATAACCTCCACCCTTCTGGGAAGGCTTTCCACTAGATTTTGGAGCATGGCAGTGGGATTTGCTCATTCAGTCACAAGAGCCTTAGTGAGGTCAGATGAGGAGGCCTGGGGCTGTGTTGCATCCCAAAGGTATTCACTTGGGTTGAGGTCAGGGCTCTGTGTAGGACACTTATGTTCTTCCACTCCAACTTTGGTGAGCCATGTCTTCATGGAGCTCGCTTTGTGTACAAAGGCACTGTCATGCTGGAACAGGTTTGGGCCTCTTGGTTCCAGTAAAGGGAAATTGTAAAGCTGCAGCATACAAAGACATCATGTACAATTGTTTGCTTCAGACTTTGTGGCAACAGTTTGAGGAAGAACTACATGTGTGTGTGATGGTCAGGTGTCCACTACCTTTTCATATTGTTTGCTGAGTTCTACCTGTATATGCTCTGTGTGCATTCAGACCAAAAATGTACTAATGAGTGCTATTCAGATCCAACTCAGTTTTCAACAACTTTCCCTCAGTCAGTCTGACCTACAATGCTCAAATCACCACACAGCTCATCATTTACTGAAGCCTCCTTTGGATAATTGCTGAAAGACGACAAAGTTTTTTCAAAGTTTGCTTGAATCTGAGCCAAATGTCAGAGCACAGATGTGTAATATTCTTATAATATCAGTAAAGCACAATTATGCAAATGAAAACCTACTTCTTCTATCCAAAGTAACAAAAAGAGCAAAATCCATTCCAAGTGGAGAATGAATTCATTATGAACCCAGTGGTGTGTAACTGTAAATGATTTACATAATGTGTTAATTTATTGACATTTTATTAACTTCCTGTGCTTTGTGCTTTGCTCAAGGGCTTAACAGTGACTTTCTGGTACAAATGAGATTTGACCTCACCACTTTACTGTCACAAATGCTAAAAATTAATCAATGAGCTACCACTGCCCGGTGAGGTTACCTGATGTAGCACTTTCTTAAACCCCAAAACTACAGATTAGTTACTAAGTATATTCCATTCCAAAGTTCTACTCTGTCTAAGATTGTCCATCACATGCCTGCCACCAGACTGGCAATGTACCTGACCCTTTATCTTGCAGATGAACCCAAAGATAATGAAATCTCCAGGTCTGGCCAAGCTTTTTCATAAAGTAATGTACTTTTTGGAATTTGTGATAATGTTATTACCATTACTCAATAGAATGTAGTTGTCCAATTAAAAAAAAATATATACATTATACAAAAAAGCAGGTCTCGAGTCATTGCAAAAGGGCACTGAATGGCTGAACTCCAGCGTCAACTTGAATTTGGCCATAACCTCGCTGCCGTGTCAGTCCCTGAGCAGAGTGTGTAAGGCGGAGCTGCTTTACATACTTTTGCAGATATGGAGTAACTCGTTGTTACACAACCCACTACTATCTTCATCTAGAGAGCCGCTAATTGCATGTCACGGCTCAGCTAACGTGGCTGTAGCCGCAGGACAGTGCCAGTCTGAATGCCAGTTTGTACTGCTTATCCAACATCAGACTGCTTATGGAACGTATGCTAGTATGCGAATGCAGCGTGAAAAGGCTTAGCTTTATCAGATGTGACCTGAAACAAGAGCGTAGTATCAAATGCATGATGCAGATCTGGCTTTACCAAACAAACATGGAACCAGATCTGGTGCCACAAAACAAACACACAATCAGATTCATTGCTACAAAATAAACATGGAATCAGATCAATACTACAAAACAAACTTCAGATCTGGTGCTACAATCTTAAAAGAGGTTCCCCAAGGGTTCTTTCCTAAAAGTATTGATCATCCAACCCTCTTTGAAAAGGAAATTTTCTGATGTAGGGGGTTTCGCCAGAAGTACAAACCAAAGAACTCTTTAAGCTGTAATCTGTAGTCAGTCGAGAAGGACTACCCACATCACTAGGCTCTGGAATTGTCCACCATATGTCCCGGAGCTCAGCATTTCTGCTGGATGATGGGTGGATTTGAGGGCAGGTGAAAAATGACAGATATGCATGGAAACAAAAACGATATTTAGAATCAGGCGAAAGTAAAACAAAAATTTGGTCTTTTAGGTGATCAGTCACACCAGACACATGAACTAACAAGGTAAAAAGGTAAAATTCTTTTCTATCTAGTATTTATCTAATAGAAGAATTCGCCATTCCTGATAAATGAGTGCTCAAAGAAAAGCATTCCAGTCATAAGAGACTCATGAGTTCACAATTGTAACCAGAAGGATCACAGACACCAAAACTCTTAAGCAATGAGTCCAGTTCTGTGAACATGATCTACTCATGTTTACTGTCCTCTTATCAGTCATGTTGAAACAAGAGGCTTGTTTTGCCCAGTTGTCCTTGGAAATCCACAAGTTTCTCACTTGCAGTATGAAAGGAGAAAGAGACTGAGAGCATTTGGCTGATACAATGAGGAACTTTCTGGAATGCAAACCATTTCATACAGAAATGAGTTCCGAACTGCTGAAGTGATCCTTGACAATATGAACACCTGTGTACCATCTAGCACCTGTTGCTAACCAGACAAACAACCTTATCCACCAAAGACAAGTTTCAACAAGGCAAGAACTGACTCTGATTAGTTCTATCAGTTGTTTGAAGACTGACACAAACTGATTGATTGATTATACAGTTGAAGTTGTGTGTGAACGAAAGCCTGCAGCCCCTCCAGGCCGTTGAGATCATCTAATTCCATCGATGTTCAGGATCAACAGTTAACACATGTGTGTACTTGTTATAGCAATGTAGATCCAATTACAACAAAACAGCCAAGCCCTTTTTTATTATGATACTTGTTTTTATGTTTTCAATTCATGTTAATTTACGATGCCTGACATCTCAAGGCGCTTAACAGTTGACAACAAAACATAAAAACAAATTATAAATCTATAAAGGCTAATGCTGCCATATATTTTTTAACAATTATAAAACTATAAATATACTTTACTATTTTTTTTAAACCTAGGGGCATGCTGTTGCAGTGAAACAATCCATGAAGGGGTGGTGTGATATGGCACAACGCAAAGCAGTGTTACTGGTACCACTTCTGGAGACTCCTTCCATAATTTTTAAATAAACGTCCCCTTAGAGAGGCCTTCAGCATATTAACAATGATACATCTTTCTTAAATAGCAACAAATTCTTTATATCCATTTATTAATTAAGCTTAGATTATGTGGAATGTCTGCTACACAAGTCCTTGTGCAAGTTACGATAGAAACAATAACGTATTAGAGTGAGCGATTTAATATAAACCTGTGATTTGCCTTGCGTGACTGTCAGAGCTGCTGTTATAGAAAATTAATCAACACCTTCTGATCAGACCAGATTCAGATTCGAGAATTCAACAGCGCTACGCTGAAAGTTTTTATTTTAAATACACAGACCTCATGATCTCAAAGTAACATGATCAAAATGAGGCAAGTTTGTTCTGGGTTTCTCAAAATGCCACATAAATCCGCCTCCCGTCATTACTGGAAACATACAGTGAAGTAGATGCATCTCTATTGTGTTGAAAGGCTTTTCATTTCCAGATGCTGTTGTCGGAATCATTAGCGATGTTGTTAGCGTTGTTAGCGATGTCATGTGGGACAGATCGCGTTACTGATTGTGTTTGCAAAAGATTAGAAAATGTTTGCTTAGGATAGGATAGCTCCATGCAGATAAGAACACTGTTCAATGATTTTATTGACTACAATAAGATTTAAATCATATATCTTAATTATAGTAAGATTTAAAGCTTTAAAGCCACACATTGTGATTTTAGAGGTTATTGTGTGTGTAGTGTATAGTTATTCTTGAAGCAACTTTTGCCTGTTCATAAAGATATATTATATTCAGATGTATACAATATATATTCAGATTTGCATTTATATATTCAGGATATATATATATGTGTGTGTGTGTGTATATATATATATATATATATATATATATATATATATATATATATATATATATATATATATATATATATATATAAAGATAACTATATATATGGATTTACACACATACACACACACCCAATGGTGTATATACATACACATACATACATACAGTATAAGGAGTAAAACACTGGGGCTCATTAAAAAGTATATTAATTTCCAATAATATGCCCTTTTCCCTCTTCTACCACAGCAGTTTAAATTTACAGCTTTACCACTGACTTTTAGAAAGTGCTGACACTGGAGACTCCTTCTAATAATGCTAAATAAATATCTCTCATAGAAAATGTCACCTTATCAACAGTTAGACATTTGTAAAATCCATTTATGTGGAGCGTCCACAGTATAAGTCCTTGTGTAAGTTGTTACTATAGAAACAATTATGTATTAGAAGACCAGAGCTGATTTTCTAGAAGATTCTAACTGATCAGATTTGAGAGTTCAAAAGTGCTGTGGTGTAAAATGGTTTGCGCAATATTATGAGGACTAACTTATCACAACATGTCAAAATAACTATTCCAAAAAGTGCATAGTGTTCAGATAAGACTGTGTGTGACTTAATCATGCCGTTATAAAACTTCTGTTATAAGGTGACTGAAACTTGAGCACTTGTTTAACGGGTTTATTGTTATGAAACTGATGGGCTTTACAGATTCCTGAGCTGGGCAGGTGGGAACTTGTTGAGTCTGAGCTCGAGCCTATTTACTGCTGCCTCTTTAATTTTACATGTTAGGCTATAATTAGTCTGTAATTTAATGATTAAATCAGTTGTTTTCTCTTCACTTTAGACCAGAAATATAATGCATATGGTAGCAGAAGTGTACTGGAAGCCATGCGACAGAGCCTTTCCCATGAGTATGAGCATCACACAGAAGCTTTGTAAAGGGTAGATACAACACAAACGAGTGGGAGAATGGACTGCACACTGGCTGGCTCAGTGAATAGAGTTAATACAAAAGTCTTTAAAATGGAATTTCACTGACTTTTTCAAATTACATAAGAAATCAAATTCATAAAGAGCCATGTAAACAACTAAAGTGTAAAAAAATGGATGAGAAAAATTACAGAATATGATCGAGAACCCAAACGCAAACAAACTGTTTAGAGTAAAAATAACAAAAAAGGTAATAAAACTATTTATATGATAGTACTGTGGAATTCTCGATTCTGATTGGTGAGAAATTGTTGATTAATGTTCAATAACAGCATCTCACAGAATAGTGCCAGCAGCAATTCAAACCACTTTATATACAAATACCAGGTTTATATTAATTCACTCATTCTAATATGTTATTCTTTCTGTAGTAACAACTTACACAAGGACTTGGATTGGGGAAACTCCACATAAATAAATAAAAAAAGGCCTGTAGAAGGTTTTCTGTGACGAGACATTTATTTAGCAATTTTGTCAGAGATAAAGATGTTCCTGTACGTCCTTTATGTCAAAGTCTTCCAGACAGAGGATTTTGCACTCTGAGGTTTCTATGTATCATGACAGGCTGCATTTTTTGTGTTATTAACTTCAAGAGAGAGAAAACAAGAGAGGCTGGTGAGTGAACAACTGTTTATAGCAGCTATAAGTGATAATAGGAACTGTGACAGAAAATTAATCAACACCTTCTGACCAATCAGAATCGAGAATTCAAGTGATTTTAGTGCTGCGGTATAAATTTCTTTGTTTAATGACTAGAAAGTTAGGAAGCTAACTGTGCTACTTACACTATATTGCCAAAAGTTTTGGGACGTCTGCCTTTACATGCACATGAGCTTTAATGACATCCCATTCTTAATCCGTAGGGTTTAATATGGAGTTGGCCCACCCTTTGCAGCTATAACAGCTTCAACTCTTTTGGGAAGGCTTTCCACAAGGTTTAGGAGTGTGTTTATGAGAATTTTTGACCATTCTTCTAGAAGCGCATTTGTGAGGTCAGGCACTGATGTTGGATGAGAAGGCCTGGCTCTCAGTCTCCGCTCTAATTCATCCCAAAGGTGTTCTATCGGGTTGAGGTCGGGACTCTGTGCAGGCCAGTCAAGTTCCTCCACACCAAACTCGCTCATCCATGTCTTTATGGACCTTCCTTTGTGCACTGGTGCACAGTCATGTTGGAAGAGGAAGGGGCCCGCTCCAAACTGTTCCCACAAAGTTGGGAGCATGAAATTGTCCAAAATGTCTTGGTATGCTGAAGCATTAAGAGTTCCTTTTACTGGAACTAAGGGGCCAAGCCCAACCCCTGAAAAACAACCCCACACCATAATCCCCCCTCCACCAAACTTTACACTTGGCACAATGGAGTCAGGCATGTACCGTTCTCCTGGCAACCTCCAAACCCAGACTCGTCCATCAGATTGCCAGACAGAGAAGCGTGATCGTCACTCCAGAGAACGCGTCTCCACTGCTCTAGAGTCCAGTGGCGGCGTGCTTTACACCACTGCATCCGACACTTTGCATTGCACTTGGTGATGTAAGGCTTGGATGCAGCTGCTCGGCCATAGAAACCCATTCCATGAAGCTCTCTACGCACTGTTCTTTAGCAAATCTGAAGGCCACACAAAGTTTGGAGGTCTGTAGCTATTGACTCTGAAGAAAGTCGGCGACTTCTGCACACTGTGTGCCTCAGCATGCGCTGACCCCGCTCTGTAATTTGACGTGGCCTACCACTTCATGGCTAAGTTGCTGTTGTTCTCAATTGCTTCCACTTTGTTATAATACCACTAACAGTTGACCCTGGAATATTTGGTAGTGAGGAAATTTCACGAATGGACTTATTGCACAGGTGGCAACCTATCACGGTACGACACTTGAATTCACTGAGCTCCTGAGAGCGACCCATTCTTTCACAAATGTTTGTAGAAGCAGTCTGCATGCCTAGGTGCTTGATTTTATACACCTGTGGCCATGGAAGTGATTGGAACACCTGAATTCAATGATTTGGAGGGGTGTCCCAAAACTTTTGGCAATATAGTGTATGTAATTCTGTATTTATGTTGTAGCTGGCTATCTACTAATTTGATATCTACTTAATTGGTATAAATTCGATTAAAGAATATCTGATTATTTGAGACGCTCTGACAACAGGTTACAATTAAGTTTATGCCGCCTGCTAACATGGCTAAAACTAAATTTGTGCCAGCAGTCCGTTACCAGCTAGCATGCTGTCATTTACATAATTGTCAGTTTGTTTTTATTTACTGTTAGCAACACTGGCATTCTTGACTGAACGCTAACTAACAGCAGAAATTAGCAAATCACTTTGTGCCCCTGGTTCCTTATGTTTTGATGGGTGTTTCTTAAGGGCTGGAAAATATCATCTAGCTAGAAATTATCTATTATTTTCAACAATGCTAATTCATTTTAGGAACAGAAAACCAGAGCTACATGGCAGGTTGTTTACTTGTGTCTGGAGGGAATTTCCACGAGAATCAGGAGCGAGAGGGTGGAGACGGAGGCACACAGTGTTGACATCGTATGGCAGTGACTGGTTGAAAAGAAGTCTGTTCCTGGATAAACAAAAAGTAATTTATCTAGGAACATGCCCAACATGAAGACATCGCCTTCTACATGTTGGCCTGTAAACAAAAGACTAAACACCACAGGCGAAGCTGGGAATGTCCAGTCCTCGCTGTTTCTACACTTCACCTGACTGAACTCCTTTTGTACACAAATAATTCAGGCATCCATATTAGCAATTAAACAATTGGGCAATTAAACGATTCAGCAAAACAAATAATAATAATAAAACCTACACAGTTTTCTCATCACCTGAAATGTAGTCCATGAAATGTTGTTTAGTGTTACACATTTCCTTCCTTAGAGCTATAAGGTTAATGTAGCTAATAAACAGTGGAACTTTGTTGCACTGAAAATCAAAATGGCCGCCCCCATGTTACAGAGTTCAACTAAATGAAGTTTTGTTCATTATTATACAAATAATAATCTTTTATTTTTTACAAATAATTATCAACTCTAGGCAAAGTAGATTTTATGTGAGATTGACCCCATTATGTATTAGCCTTGTCCATTAGCCTTGTAGCGCCAGTGCAAAACTAAAGAAGCAAAATGTCAGACACTGAACATACCTCAGATAATTGATTACATGTTGCATTTATGAATTGTAAATTAGATTTTTCACCAAACTCGAGGTGCTTTTAGTTGTTATGATAGGTCTCTCTTTGTTTACTGGTCGCCATGGAGTTCATTCGAACATGGGAAAATATTGAATGAAAAATTATTGAATATTTCCATATACTATGGAAGGGTTCTTTGTATAGATAAGCTGTTACAGAAAAGTCACATGAAAGTTTACATGTTAATAATCAGTAAATCCACATACGCTATTTGTTTTGAGATGTTATATTTCACAGAGTGTCTAGACTGCCTCACATGAGGAGGCATGGAGGCTTACTGGTTAGCACTGTTGCCTTGTACCTTCAGGGTAGGGGGTTCAAATCCCACCTCTGTCCTGTGTGTGGAGTATGGGGTTTCCTCCAGGTACTCCAGTTTCCTCCCCTAGTCTAAAGACATGCCCTGTAGGCTGATTGGCCTTTCCAAATTGTCTGTAGTCTGTGAATGGGTGTGTGTGTGTGTGTGTGTGTGTGTGACTGTGCCCTGTGATGGGTTGGAAGCCCATCCAGGGTGCCCCCTGCCTTATACCCTGAGTCCCCTGGGATAGGCTCCAGGCTCCCCCGCAACCCTGTGTAGGATAAGCAGTATAGAAAATGGATGGATTTCCTCACATGAATTGTTCTTTTTCACATGTGATACTGCATTGTTTTCATATTGTTTACATGATGGCACATGTATTTACTTGAGTTCACAAAAATCAGGGCATTACATGATCTGGTCATGTGTTATTCACATAATCACATGTCCAATGCACGTGATTTTTCCCATAAGGCAGGTTCCTAAGTTTTCTAAAGGGGCTCTGTTTGAACTCTCTCTGATACTGTTGTAGGGTTTCCCCCAGTCAGAAGAAACAAAGAACCCTGATTAACCCTTATATAATATATTAACCCTTATTATAAGCCCTGCTAGATATAATCTGTTAAGAGTGTAGGAGTGGTACTGTAATACATCTGTGTGAGTGTAGGAGTGGTACTGTAATAAAGGTGCATATAATAATGAACTTTCCAATACTTCTTTATTCTATAATTATTAGTAACTTTACTGGACAAGGTATTCATAATAGTAAGAAGCTCACTCACTCACTGCTTTATCCTGGTCAGGGTGGATCCGGGGCCTATCCTGAGATGTGACGCACACATTCACAGAGTCACACCTAGGGGCAATTTATTTAAGCCAATCCACCTACTGTGTGTTTATTGGGAGGTGGGAGGTAACCGGAGAGGAAACCCTCAAGGACACGGGGACAACATGTGAAACCACACACACACAAAGTAACCTGAGCTCAGGATTGAACCGGAGACCCTGAAGCTGTGAGGCAGATAATTATGAATATATGTAAAGTTGGGTTTTAATAAATTTAGCTTAGGTTATTTTCCCAGAACAAAATGTTTTTAAAGAATAAAAAGTATGGCACTCTTATGGCATATAAACCAGGAGTGAGTGACTTCCAATTAGGACACTTTCTTCAATCTTTGTGTTATTTTCTTAATACACATTCTCCATTCACTTAACAGTAAGCCTATTTTTAATCATTCATCCATCCATTTTCTGTACCGTTTATCCTGCACAGGGTCACGGGGGAGCCTGGAGCCTATCCCAGGAGATTAGGGGCACAAGGCAGGGGACACCCTGGACAGGGTGCCAACCCATCACAGAGCACAATCTCACACACACACACACACACACACACACACACACTCCAGACAATTTGGAAATGCCAATCAGCCTATAACACATGTCTTTGGACTGGGGGAGGAAACCGGAGTACCCGGAGGAAGCACAGGGAGAATGTGCAAAGGCAGGATTCAGACCCCCAACCCCGGAGGTGCAAGGTGAATGTGCTAACCACCAAGCCACCATTTTAGGGATTTTTGATATCTTGAACAGTTTCGCCACAGTGAGGCAAAACATTTATGGTGAAAAAGGGATCTTAATCTTTGCATAGCTGTTACACTGTAATTCAAAACAAATCAAATCACAAACTAGGAAAAAGGCACATAAACAGAGCTTTGTTGTTGTCCCTTAAATGCACGTGCCCACTGCACATTACTTCACTACAATTAATTAATGGCTAATAAGGATAACAACAAATATCTCTTATCTTCTTCATGCATTATATCACCAAATATGAGCTGTATGTTTGGACATGGAAGCTGTTGTGAAGCCTTCTACCTGGGCTTAATCTAACACGTCAGCACAAAACAAGTTACTCTACAGCGCTCGCTTCACTATGCATTGTTTTCATACACCCACAGGGTTGCGATGGCACTGTAGCTCTTGGGCCCGTCATCGCTATATTTATTTATTTTTTTCCAGGTTTTCGGGGCTTTTGGGGCCCTTAATATACTCAAAAACTCATGAAATTTGGCACACACATCAGAGTTGTTGGTCATTAGGCCCAGGCAGAGGGTAGCACATGGGATGGGGGGGGGGGGGGGTGGTCGGGTTAGTAGGTCATTTTAGATTTAATGTGGATTTTTTTAAAATTGCAGGCTCTGAATTTTTAAATACTCCTTCAAGGGGATTCATGCGATTCTCACCAAATATGGTCAACATTATGCCAAGACACTGAAGATGCAAAATTGTGAATGGATTTTTGATATCTTGAGCAGTGTGGCCATGGTGAGGGATTAAATTAATGACGAAAAAGGTAAATGGGAAGAGTCTCATCTCTTCTAAGTGTATCGTCTGATTTAGATCAAACTGGTGTTGTATGTTTGGTCATGGGGGCTATGCTGCACGCCCTTAAACGCAAGTGCCCACTACACATTACTTCACTACAATTAATTAATGGCTAATAAGGATAACAACATATATCTCTTATCTTCTTCATGCATTATATCACCAAATATGAGCTGTATGTTTGGATGTTTGGACATGGAAGCTGTTGTAAAGCCTTCGACCTGGGCTTAATCTAACTGATCAGGGTAAAACAAGTTCCTCTACAGGACTTTATTTTGCATTGTTTTCATGCACCCACCGGGTGGCGATGGCACCGCAGTGCTTGGGCCCGTCATCGCTGCTTGCAGCTATATATTTTTTTCTTGTTTCTTTTCTAAAGGTTCGGATTTCTGAGGTCTATTTAAAAATGTTTTAAATATCTATATATATTACACTTGGGGATCATTGTGAACTATCTGCGCGCGAAACAGTCCAAATTCCCGACAGGAAGAATGACGCGCGTATCTGTGGCTCCGTCCCAAACCGCACAAAAGCGCACTAAATAGGAAGCTACTTAGGACGCGGTTTGGCGGTGTATTTCAGCATGCTGTTTAGTGAGACACTCATGAAAAAGCACCTGTAGCGGATCTGCTCGCTCATCACTGTTCTTCCTGTCCACGTCCCAGGATCACAAGCTCACCCAGCTTTCATCCTGAAGTCTACCTGTGATTGCTTTACAAGTTTTTCTTTCTTTCTCCATCTTTGAAGCGGAGACTCGAGTTTGCGCAATGGTCCGAGTTGAGCGGCGCACCGCGGCTTTCCTGCACCAGCTTGTCCTGGCGCTGTGCTTGACATCAGGTAACGGAACTGTATTTATTTACTGCTAGAGAAGCTGGAGGACAAAAAACCTTTGACATGCTGCCATGGGGTTTTAAGGATAAGTCTTTGTAGAGTCCCAATCCTGATGAGTTACAGTGCGCAAAACTGAAGAACCTTTACAGGTCCTAGATTCAACTTTTGTTGTGTGTCTGAGTGTGTAGCAGCTCATTCATGATAGTCCTCCTTCATGCCATCTGCTTTTGAGTGGTGCTGTAACAAAGCTGATCCCTCTGTTCATTTATTTCATTATTTTCCACTGTGTGCAGGTAGTAAGGAACTTTCCTGTGGTCCTGAATAAATCTCATGCTTTGCTGTGATTTCAGTAGCACCTTATTTATTTAAAGGGGGAAAAAAATGGCTGAAAATAATTCTCTTAACCAAAAAGTCCAAAATCTTGCCTTCTTTTAGTTGATCTGATAATAGTAAATTTACCAAACAAGACATACATTATAGTAAATTGCTAATTGTGATTATGATAATTTCCCCCACACCTGAAAATGTGTGTTTTCACACACTTCTATCAATCTTACGGCATTGATAAGACACTTTGTTCAACCCTTTACACCAGTCCTTGTGTTATTTTCTCAATACATACTTACAATACATCAATTCTTCTATCACTTCTTCAGACATGAATTTTAAGGACTATGGCCAAAGGACAGTGTCACATGCTTATTTTAGATTTGTTTGTTTGTTTGTTTGATTGTCTGGTCTAATGCATCTGACCCAATTCATCATGAGGTTATGGCGAACCCGCTGAAAATGTTCAGTGCAGAGGGAATTACAGGAGCAGGATTGGGAAACACAGGTTTAGGATAAGGATTTGGACCTGAGAGTGGCCATGTGGTGTTTGGTAATAACAATAATTAATCATGATCCTTTTTAATGATACTGTATTATTAAAATAAAGGTCATTATTACATTGTTGTTGCTAGATACACACTTAGGAAAAGGAGTTTTTTTTTAAAGTGTCTTTTGGATAGTTCAAAGTCCTTAGCTTTCTTAAGTGGTTCTACTTGAAACCCTTCATTTACAATCCTTTTTAAAACCCTTTATATAACAGTCTTAAACATAAAAGTGACAGGAAAGGAAAATATGTAAAGAAAAAAGCAGATTGAAGTTTTTCTTTGGTTCTGATTAATGGTGATTAATGAACAAAAATTCAGATTGGTCAACAATGAATGTTATAAACCTTACGTCCTGAAACATGAACCATCTTTGTTTATTCCAAACATGCTGGAGTTTGGAAGTTTCCCTTACAAAAGCATATTATTCAGTAACTACTCTGAATCATTCAGTAACTTCAGTGAAACTAACAGTTAAATGTAGGCAATTGACCCACCACGACATGTGGGAGTTACTGATTTCAGTGGGATGAAATGCAGAACTCTTGCAAATTTCAAATTTACAAGTACTACAAGCAGATTTTCTATTTCTCTAACATTCTTCTCCTGTGAAAAAATGACATTCATTTCATGTGATTATGTGGGCTATATATGGAAAAAACCTGTGGAAGTTCATTTCTAAATGTTATCGCCTGAAACTGCACATTGAGTGACAACTCAAGTAAACATATGACGTATGAATAATAGGATAAATAAAACTGCATGTCCTACATGTAAACTAATAAATGAATCACGTGAAAAAAAGAATCACCTTTTGAAAATAAACCATTTGTTTGAAAAAGTCACATGTAAATGTAGATGAACATAAATGAATCATGTGATAAATGAATCACGTGATTCATTTACGTGTGATCGTAAATGAGCATGAATCGTGTGATTCATTTAAGTGTGAACATGAACTTAAATGAATCATCTGATTCATTTATGCGCGACCATAAATGAACATGAATTATGTGATTCATTTACGTGCGATCATAAATGAACATGAATCATGTAATTCATTTACGTGTGAACATAAATGAAGACAAATGAATCATGTGGTTGATTTCCATGTAAATCAATTGTACAAATCTAAAAATCACATGAAAAAAAATAAAATAAAAACATGTACACCACATGTGAAAAATGTATGAAACTGTATGTGTAAAATTCACATGTGAATCATGTTATTATTCCTATGTGACTGTCATGTGACTGTTCTGCAAGGGTTTGGAGCACATTTGGATGTAAACGAAATGGTTTGTTTAGTGAAACATCTCTTAGTGAACATGATTCAGATTCCTGTCGGATACTGAGTGACATGCTACACTGTAGTACCGAAGAATGCAGTATTTATAAAATGTTATTAGGATTTTGCTTGAACTTCTGCATAATCTCTAAATATCCTGCTTGGTGCTTAGTCCTGCCTGAGTCACAGTGTCACCCTCAAGGCACTGAGATGCTCAGTGAGGTGCTGGTGTGTGACTCACTGCTCTGTTGATGAAACTCTCCTGTTTGTTTCGGATTCTCAGAAATTCGCCGGCGTAAACTTTGATGTCGCAGCTCTGCTACACCTGCGTGTTGCCCTTGGCAAAGTCTATCTGGGTAACTGTATGACAAAACAGCAGTGTCACGAGCAGATTAGTTGTTTGTTCAGGATATAATGAACTGGTTATTGTTATTTCAGCTAAAGTAGATGATCAGTCCTTGATCTGTTCTGGTTAAGCAGATTTCAGTGAAGCAGTGGAGCCAAAAATGTCGACATTTACACATGTAGACAGTTTTCCACTCAATGTAGATGACTAAGCAAGACTTGTTTGGTGTCTGGGGTTTGCTTGTTTCGTTTTGCACTGTTATTGCTAACAATAATGGACGTCTGTAGTAGTTTGGATGGGATATGTCTGTTAAGTAATGTCGCTGAACGTTTGTAATTAGTAATAAATCACAGATGGGAGTGTGTTCACGATGTATGCAATGTCATGACACCAAATGACCACAAATCTACATACATGACCATAACATATAGTTTGAAGAAAAAGCACAAAACCTCTTTTCCAACAGGAAATATATAAATATAATGTCATACGGATATAACGTTATATGACACGTCAGTTTGGACAGCATGCAGTATATCACCTGGGGTTATTTCTACAGGTTATTTTATTGAACATAATATATGCTGTAATCTTTCCAGACGCATGCATGCTAAGTCTATAAAAAATACTGACATAACAGATTAGGACAAGACTAAAATGTCAGACATGACATTACTCACCTCCCTATTTAAAACTAATCCAATTCGAATAGGACTCATGTTACCTAAAAGTGGGTCAAGTTCCCTTTTTTGTCAAACTGTTCCTTTAATAGATACGACCTGCTTTATTTATCAGGCGTGACACGTATATCTTCAGGTGTGTGTTTGTGTATATATACACAGCTGTCATTTGAGTTGACTGTTCCAAAGGCAATTTTGACATTGAGACACCCTCTTCCAGGAAATGAGGACTTCTCAGACAGAACAGTGACCCAGTCAGGGCAGGTTACTGTGCCACATGTTGGTCTTACCTGCCTCAGGGGGTGATTTTGCTTCTAATAAAGTGTGTATAAGGGGTGGGTATGAGGGTAAGAGGGAAAAGCAGTCATAAACTTGAAAGCAAGAATAAAAGAACAGCCTTGAGGCTGAAATCTGCCTGTGTCTGGCACCACGTATACCTCCTGGAGAGGAGAGGATAGGAGGAGAGCCATAGACAGAGGAGTGAGGGATGAGAGGAGAGTCTCGGGGGGTTAAAAGGGAGTAAGTGTGAGATAGTGTGAGACATTGAGAGTGAGAGAGAAGACACAGAGATATGATTGTGAGCAAGACAGGAGGTATGCGAAGGAGGAGTGAGGGAACAAATGGAAACTGGAGAGATCATGGGAAACAATATTACATCATTTTTGTTAGCCAAAGTGTCTTATTTGCTGATAATGGAGAATGGGGATGTGTGATATAGAAGGAAGCATTAACACCATGACTACTGGACTCACTCACTCATTTGCTCAATTCCACAATTCAGCTTTTTCTTTAGATCAGTTTGTTTTGTGGTCAGAAAAAAATGCAACATACAGCTATGTTGTTTGTCTTAATACAAAAAAGATTACTTGTTCCTGATGAACAACATGCATTTGTATTGTCCATTTAGTGGCTTAAATACATTTTATGGAAAGTTTTATCATCCACAACAGAAACGAGACCTTTGTGCCGGAGAACTTTGATGAACTGGCGTCCCATCGAGAGTGTATTCTCGCCTCATGCCCGGTATTCCCAAGAATCCTTGACCAGGATAAAGCGCTTGATGATGATGAATGAATGAATGTTATCAGAGAAAATGGTTTACTGGTCAAAATCTGCATAATATTGACAAATTATTAACTGGTAGCTAACAATCATAATATATCATTTTTCTAATAAAAATGCATAACTTGTAGAGGTTAAAACAGCTTTTGTGAACCAACAAATCACATCCGACTAAATTCCTGACCAATCAAGGAACGTCAGAGTGTACAAACAGTTTGGTGTACTCGAAACCAAGTGACGTGACCAAATTAAACCAAATTAAAATCAAATGTAAATAAAGGATTCAACGTCATAAAAGTCAAACTCCAGTGCAGCAAATAAACTGAACATGAAAACTGTCTCAGGCTCAGAGGAGACGAGGGAGTGCACACTTGAGCCAGAGTGCGTGAGGCTACTGTGTGTGTGTGTGTGTGTGTGTGTGTGTGTGCGCGCTAAGAGGATTGTTGGTGTGTGTGTTGGAGTGCACAGTAATCTAAAGATGGTGGGTTAACGCTAATCTGTGTGCCTGTAGGTTAATAATGCTTTGTTTCAGTAAAGCTCTTTCCATCCACTGCCTTTTTCTTTCACTCACGTATAAATATCAATCGAAACTGGCAATTAATCAATCTGAGTTTGTTTAGTCTGAGTTTCTTTTCTCCCTCTTAGTGATTCAGTGTTTATTAATAAGGCGTATTGCCGGTGTATTTGTTCATCACTTGTTTCTTGTCCTCAATTCCCTCTCTCTCTCTCATTCTCTTAGAGTCACTCCCTTTCTCGCTCCCTTTTCTGTTCTATTGGATTACTGACCATAAATCCGCCTCCCTAATTGGTAGCCATGTGCTAGCCATTCTTTAATAGGATATGACAGCATGTGTGTGTGTGTGTGTGTGTGTGTTTCTTCCGGGTCCCACTGAACAAGTGCTCTTCCTGGGGGCCATCTGGTAGAGGAAATATGAAGGAAGTAGGGAGAGATATTACGATGAACTGAGGGAGGAGGAGATATAAATAGCTATTAGACATGACGATAATTCAGCTCATTTAGAAAACAGGAAACAGAGCTTTCTTTCATATGTTGTATTAAAATCTTATATTCTGTTCAACACATCTCTGAAACAATATCAAAATCCTTGTCAGAGTAATGTAGACAAAATAATATAGACCATATAATCTGGAAATACAATTATAACCTCAATAAACAGTAGGAAATTGTGGCAATCGTAAGTCTAAAGCACCTTGTTGAATGATATTCACTTATGATTGATACACTTATGATCTATATATCAGATGGATAAAAAGAGAAATTTGGGGCTTTGATACTACCCGTATGAACTCCCAGGACCTGTCAGTGAGTCCATATTCCTCATTTTCATTACTGCTATTCGTTTCGCTATAATTACTAAAAAATAAGCTTGACGAATATATTTACATTAAGGGTGTAACACACTGCCACAGTCTGTAATTGTATCTGTATTTGTTTAGTACTCCAAATATTTGTATTTGTATTCATATTCAGTTTCAACTGGTAATGGGCGTGGCCTAGACCGGAGATTGTCTTGGAATTGACACTGAAAAATACTGAAAAAAAAACAAGACTGTTGGAAAAAAAAGAATAATTTTCATTTGCGAATTATAACAACAAACAGCAATTTGCAGAACATAACTTTATTCACCTCCTGAACCAGACACACTGTGGAACTTTCTCGCAAACGTTCTATCTAATGTGAGTCAGTAAGCAAACTTACTATGTTTCTAAACAGCAGTGCGTTTCCAAGATCTTGGAACTGTTGTTTGACAATAATAGCCATCTTCGACAGATTTACTTTAGGTCTTGGCTTTACTTTCTAGAAGGATCAGAAAAGTTCACTGGTGCTGCTATGAGTCAACTTGGGGTCCTTTAAGCGGCATTTCATTATAATGCCTATATGAATTTTTGGGAAGATTTTCTTTTAATAATGGTGGAGAATGATTATCTAAGAATGACAAAAAACACACAGTAAATGCACAATTTAATATTGTTAAAATGAATTAAATGGTTACTTTTTGGAGACTCCAGCAGAGATATGCTGCCTTGCGAACAGCACATGGTCTGTGTGTGTGGTGGTACAGAACTATGGTAGATATGCTTTAGCTCAGTAAATCAGTGTTTCTGTCAGGCTACTAAAGCAAACTACTGCATAAAAAAAAGCAAATAGTGCATCACCTACTCATAACATGTGAATGAACATGGTCTTATTAACACCACCTTGAACTTGTTTTGGAACAAAGTTGCTGGTGAACAAAGTTGCAAATCCTATTTCCGTAAACTTGGCTATGACAAACAAAGGGAAAGTGTAAGTACAGACAGTGTAACTACAATATCCAGAACACTTTCTGTTTTCAGATATATTGCAAACACTGGAAGAGGGAAAAGGTGTTTATGTGGTGGATAATGTCAGTGTTTTATAGATGCTGCGAATCAGAAATGCCTCAGGTTTTTCTGTATGGTTTTTAAATTATGGTGGGGATTTTGCAGAGACCTGGCAACCGTGTCCACCCGATTCATAATTGTGTCCTTCAAGCTCTGCATTAAAGTAAAAACTGCGGGGTCTTAAATCTGATGCACAGCTTTCCGGCAGAAAAAAAAAAAACACATAAAAAAACGAATAGTGTGCTACGTATTTTCATGTGTATTTGCATTCGTTTAGAACATTAACCATAACAGTATCTGTTCAATCTGAACAGCGTATTCGTATTTGGTTACATCCGTAGTTTACGTGCAATTGAAGAAACTGTAAAATCTAGAGTATGACACTGATATGTATTATTCTTAGCCTGCTTAGTTTGTCCCTGTTGCATCTGCTTAACATTATTTTGCGTAAAAATACCCTTAAATGCTTATGGTTCCTTTCATTCTGTTTATTGGGGTCAAACTGCCTAGAGCTTGGGTTAAAGGTGTCAAACCTGGGCATCCTGGCTGTAATGAAAGTCAGAGAAAACACCCATGTCCCCTCCTTGACCAACAGTCCAAAGTCCAGAGCAGGATGATGATGATGTCATCGGGCTATGATAGGCCCTGCAGCCATGGGCTTTCATTCCTGGTTGTCTCTTAACTGATAACTTGGGATATACAGCATCATGTAACAATATGAACTAGATGTGTTGGGGATACTAACTTTATGCTGCTCACTTGCCCAACTCTAGATCAGACGTGTACGGGAGGACTGCTGTGTGCTGCAAAATGTCGAAAAGCAGCACCGAGTCTTGTAGACACAACTCATCACTTTCCTCATCACTTATTGAAAACGTAGTCTGTTAGCTTCACTGTATCAATGATTAAAAAAATTATGTCTGAGAGTTTGCCATACAAGTCCCTGTGAACGAGTTGTTACTGTAGAAACAATATCATATTAGAACAAAAGCATTAAAAGTAATGTGTGATTTATCTTGCAGCTGAAGTCCTCTCAGAGATGCTGTTATAGAAAATAAATCAACACCTTCTGACAAATCAAATTTGAGAATGCCCCTGTGCTGTGGTGTAAGAGCACATTATTGTATCACAACCTTACGTTCCATGCTTGTGGGGGCTGAGATGAGGTGGGTGTGATTCTGCCAGGAAAGAATGAAGCAGAGATAGCATTTGGGTGCAAGAGAGTCGGATGAAAAGGCAGGCCTGTCAGAGGTGGGAGTGAAAGCTGTTCATGACCATCAGATACCTGCACTGGCGTCAGACTCTCTCCTTTGATGTCGCGGCCCTTGAGTGCAGAAAGCAACACCCTCAGGGCTCCTCTTTTTCATACGCACAGATCCCTTCTCTCTTCATAATGTTCCTAGGAACACAAATCTGAGGATATATCTGGTATGAGAGTGACTTATGAGGCTGGATTGTTTGCATTCTTCTCTAATACTCAGATTCAGATGACAAGGTAGAGGGATGTACAAGGATGGATGGAAGGATAGAGAGGGCGGGAAGGAGGGGAATCTTGCACACCAACCCTAAGCTCCTGAGATGATAAACCGCAGTGTATCCTTAGCTTTCAGAGCGTCAGCATTAGAACAAATCTAAATGGCATTTAGGTTACAAGAGTAAATATATTTCCAAATACACGCTTTGTGTTTTACTGTGTACGTCATAACACATTAACGCAACTTAGCATCTTGAAATCGTATGGATGAGGACCTGTTTTGTTTCACAGGCGTTCCATAACATTAACTGTAACTATAGATATTAATGTACAGAATGTACAACAGATCATTGTAATTAAAATATTAATATTAATTTAATATTAATATATAATACAAAAAATATATATATTGTTTAATTTAAAAAATGTGGCATAAGAGGAATAAAACATTTCAGGACATGCTGTTATAGGAACACTGAACATCGCATCACACCACCCTATCATTGATTATTTTCCTATAACAGCATGCCCCATTATGTTTTATTACATAAATAAAACTTATATTTTTCTAGTTGCCATTCTGTAATTGTGATGGACACTCCAGGTCAGTGTATGTGTTAGAGGGCAGTGTTGGTGTTTGCTAAGTGGGTGTTGTTTGTGTACACTCCTGTTGTACAATATCGATCTGTTACTTCCATACATTGTTTTTTCCGTGATGTGAAAAAGCAAAACAGGTCATGTAGGGCACCGGTTTTCTCCAAGCTGCTGTTTGTCTGTTTGGTGCATGTGTGCGTGTGGGTGGGTGGATGTGGGAGACGAGAAGTGATCTGCAAGGTCAGTCTATCCCAAGCCAACACACACACACACACACACACACACACACATACACACATACACACACAGAGATTCATTCATAAGCAGTCCGGTTCCGGTTCACACACAGATGTGGTGTTGTGTGACGAGAACAGAGAATGAGGGCCTGTGCCCACTTTGGGTTTTTTTTTCCCTCTCACTCGCTGACTCAGAAAAAGACGGGCCGTTTCTATGGCAACGCTATATCACTCAACACAGTAGAACAGGGCACGTGGAGTTTATCCATAATATAAGCGAAATGGATTATCAACTATGGTACATTCACAGAAGCAAGGCTCGAGTCAATACTACAGCTCACTTAAAGACAAACTGAAATTAAAGCTGACCTTTTTTCACCTTCAGTTCATTTTCCTGCTCATCAGTATCAACCACGTAAAAGACAGTATTCTTGTTTTCCATAATCTTCAATCAAAATGACTTTTGCCCACCTCTAATCTTCATCTAATTTGTACACAGGCAGGTAAGGAAAATATTATCGGAGTTAATATCCCAAGTCATAGTTAAAGATCTGAAAAACCTTGCCTGGTCTTCTTCCAGTTTTGAACTGTAGAGCTTAGGTGAATGCCCACTATAGCCTCAGAGTCTTGTTCATGGCTGACAGGAGTGAAACCTGTTGTGTTGTGTGTTCTGAGATGCTTTTCTGCTCACCATAGTTGTAACGAGTGGTTATTTGAGTTAACATAGCCTTCCTGTCTGCTCGAGCCAGCCTGGCCATTCTTTCTAACCTCTGTCATCAACAGAGTTGTCCACAGAACTGTCACTCACTGGATGTTTTTTGCACCATTCTGTGTAAACTCTAAAGACTGTTCTGCGTGAAAATCCTAGAACATCAGTGATTTCTGAAAGCCTGCCTGGTACCAGCAACCATACCATGGTTAAAAATCACTGAGATCTACCCCCCCACCCCTTTTACTGGCCATTTTTTGCAATCCAATCAAATCCTGAATATCTGGTTTCCCGGTTTCTCTCCGAAAATATGACACATTATGGAAGAAAAATTCCTTATTGTTTCCATTCCATGTTGTACACTCAGCGATTTTGCTGGCAGTTACCTGAAGCCAGCTGTTTTGAAACTCAAACCCAAACAAATACAGCCCCTCCCTTCAATGTTCCCACCGAAGCCACGCCCATCAAAATACATCCTTGCTACTTATAGTTTTAGAAGAATAGTTCCTCAAGGGTTTGACTTGGAACCCTGTCTGAAAAGGAAACACACCGTTGTAGGGTTCTATGAATAAGCCTTCAGAGTTCCTCCAGAGGAACAAGCCCATGACCTATTAGACTTCTCGATTTAAGCATAGGCTAAAACACCAGGTGCAAGAGGTGGAGCTTTCTGAATAGACAAGATTGACAGGCGATTAGTGATGTCTTCTTCTTCTTCTGATTGGTTGGATGTTGGTGGGACACCAGAGAGACCAGATTTTCTGTCTTCTGCCTGTTTTTTTTTGGTTGTATACAATAAAAGACATGAGCCTATTAAAAAAAAACATACAGTACATAATATAAAAGATTAGCTAGGACACACTACAGCATACACGATGAAAATAAAATAAAATGCATAAAAGTGCAGTGCATATTGTAAACAGATTCTACACACAAATAACAAACACTTAAACACCGCAGCTGAATTTCAGGTCCCTGTCTGACTTTGGCTGATTGTTTTTTTTTCCATATCAAGTTTCATGTTTTGGTAACCAGCACCATGTTAGCAACAGTGTTTGCTAGCTTCACACACAGATATTGTTGAAGATTATGCTGACAATCACGCTGCGGGGAAACGAGAAAGCTCACACACACAAGCGTTAGTTATAGGATTGAATCCACCATGCCATACAAACTACTGTTGCAGTAAGCAGGCTATCACAAACTAGCATTATATGAACAAGCTAACACACAAACTTGTGTTATAGTAAACAGGCTAATACACAAACTAGCATTATAGCAAATAGGCTAACACATGGAACACCATTATAGTGAACTGGCTAACATACAAACTAGTGTTATAGTGAAAAGGTTAACACACAAAATAACATTATAGTGAACAGGCTAACACATAAACTAGTGTTATGGTAAGCAGTGTAACACACAAACAAGCGTTATAGTGAATAGGTTAAAACATACACTAGTGTTATATTAAGCAGACTAACACACACACACTAGTTTTATAGTAAACAGGCTAACATGTAAACTAGCATTATTTTGAAGACTAACATACATAATAGTGTGATAAATAGCCTAACACATAAACTAGGATTATAGTGAAGGCAAACACACGAGCTAGCTTTTTTGAACTGGCTAACAGTTGTTGTAGTTAAGCTAACACACTAACGTAGCGTTATACTAAACATACTAACACACAGGCTAGGATTATAGTGAACAAGCTAGCACACAAACTTGGGTTATAGTAAACAGGCTAACACAACATCTAGCATTATAGTAAACAGAGTAACAAACTAGCATTAGACAGATTAGCATTTCTAGCATTATTTTGAAGATAAACACACAAGTTTCTCGTAGTCTCATAGATAACACATAAACTAGCATTATAGTGAACTGTAAACAGGCTAACACAAACACACAAATTAGCATTATAGTGAACAGGCTAACACACAAACTAGCATTGTAATAAATTTGTATGGCTGTAAATTTTGTCTGTGTATGTTTGTAGAAATTAATGTTAAATTAATAGATTTAAAACAATGTTTTTCCACTACGATGCAGCATGTTAGATAAAATTATTGTATTATTTTACTCCGTCACATTTCTCTAAACTGTGTTAGAGACTTTAAAACAGATTAAGGTAGATTGTAGCTCCTCCCACACTTGGGTATGGTGTTGGGTTTCTCTGTTTATCCAAAGATATAAATGTTGATAGAGACAACTTGGGAGTCACCGCATGATTCACAGCAGTTGCACGAATCCCGAAAGAAGCAAAAGGACAGTGATGTACATAACATACGAGTGTGTGAGTGTGTGATATGCTGCACATGACTATTATTAGCAAACACTCAGAGACGGTGTAAACTGAGTCACTCCTCACAATCATAAAAATATCGCTGTCTGTCTGCATCACTGTACATGTTTAAAATTTGATTCATCTTAATCCTTATTATGTAAATGCAGAAACCAATATATATTTATGTTTATGGTTGTAAGCAGGACCACCAGCTAACTTTTTTTGAAATTTTATGGAATGTGAAAGTTCAGTTTATCAGTTCTGCTGTGTATTGGGGTGTGTTCTCTAACAACAGTATAATTACTGTGTAAATACAGTGTACTGTATACATAGCTGGAAGCTTAGGACAACACTTCTGCCTGGGGCGTGTGTGCTTTCAATATTTTAACGTTATTTTTTAACATGATATTTATTACTATGTATTTTCAGAACTCAGTAACAGTCCCTGGAGGACTAGTGGTTAGGCCTTGGTGCTCTCAAAATTGGGAAGGTTTGCATCAGGAAGGGCATCCGGCATAAAAACAGTGCCAAATCAAATATGCGGACCAATGATCCATTGTGGCAACCCCTAACGGGAGCAGCCAAAAGAAGAAGAACTTTTCAGAAGTCAGTAAAACACCACCACATCCCACTCTGCTGTATAGGGTAAAAACAAGCTGATAACAGATTTAAAAAGCTGCCCGTGTTTCCCATGCTTAATTGAGACTAATGTGATGTGAAATATCCACATTATTGATCATCTTCCTTAACATCTTATAGTAATTTACATTTTTGAAACCAAAGGTTTATTCTCCAGTTAATATATGGAGATATAAAGCAGAGAAATGTGGTTACATGTATTTCAAATTCCAAGAATGTGCTGTAGAAATGTGGAGCCACCCACATTTTAAAATATTTTTAAAGACAGCCCACTGTCTTTGAACACAAAAGCAAGGGACAACATAAAAGCAAGGGACAATTTTTAAAAATAGAAAAAATGAAAAAGTAATAATATGATGATATATGTATGAATGAGAAGATGGCAAGCATTGAAATAAACATGTAATAATATTGGCAGTATATTGCTACATGAATAATAATTATTACATTAATCAGTGTCATTTTGGTTTAATTTAACAATATGGCTTCCACCTCATTATTCAGCAGCTTAGAAAATAGCACATCCTATTTTATTTTTTTATATCGCACACTGACAGGTGATTGTTAATTAATGTAGCCAGGAGATACTAAATCGAGGTCATGAAATTGTAATTTGGGCATGGGATGTAGGCAAGTTTTTCACCCTTTTTTTACATTCACTATTTTGATTTGTCGAGTTAACACAATACTATACTTAATACAGATGTTTTGGTTAATCGGATATGCTCCCCCGTAAAGAAATAGTGCCCATGTTTTGAAGGATAAGCTGACTGAGCACTCATCTGCTACACTTAAGTTGTGCATAATTTTATCCATTACAAATTCTGTCCTTGAGATGAGTAACGTCTCCGATTAAGACGCTGTCTCCTTCAATGTCTGTGGGAAAAACAAGTTTTTACTTAATACAGCTCCTTGCTCAAGGTGATATTGCTCAAGAAATATGAGCTTAAGTCCAAAAGCTGTGCCTGAGACACACCTCTGTTTTTGCCGGTGCACGGAATTCTCGTGCAACCGTCTGAGTAGCACTTAAGTCCTCATTTACATCTGAGGTCTAAAGAACGAACTTCTCACAGCATTCAAGCTCTACTTCCTGTTGGTTCCACTTGAGTGTGTGTGTGTTTGTGTGTGTGTGTATACGTGTTCATTTTGAGTATCACAGGAAAACTTCCCGTCATATGGAAAATCTTTTTCCAAAACATTATACACCACAACAATATCCCTGCATGTACTACCAGAGCCTGCCTCTTATATTAAAGCTTTTTTTAATATAGAGATAATCTAATCTAAAAGTACAGCTGCTTAAACAGGGATTAATACAGGCATCTGTCTGTACATGAACCCACGCATGTGCAGTGGAATAGAAGTGTCCGTATTTGGGTGATCATTAACTTCTGAGTATCAATATCTATATTTTGCTGTGGGTGTGTTCGCTCAGTGAGCAACAAATTGCTATATAAAACCAGCCTTGACAAGGCGGGTGTGTTCCCCAGCTCATTTCTTTACTTTTTTAATCTGTCATTGCATTTTAGTTACTAGGCAATAAACCATGACACACTATATCACTGTGTGTTCCTGGAAAATAATCAAATTAACCACAGTGCCCAGGATCTGATGCCTGTCTGATAGAGAGAGAGAGAGAGAGAGAGAGAGAGAGAGAAAGCCTGTAAAAAAAAAAAAAAAAGATCTTTTTGTCTTACCAGGCTTACCAGCTGAGAACAAATTCTTAGAACAATGCTGGCCTTGCATGCTCATGCTATGTCTTAGCTAATTAGGCCTGAAGGCAGGGTGTACGATTACACACACACACACACATAAAATGCCAGCATAAAAACAACCTCACAGTCCATCTGACTTGATCTGGTAATAACAGCATCAGCCCCCCTACTGATGGAAAACAGACATTGTTTCCTCACAATAAAGATTTATCTGAGCTCTAAATAAAATCACAAGGGTTATTAGCTTTTGTATCTGAACAATACTGCTGCCTTCACATTTGTCCAAAATAGGGAACCTCACCAAGATAACTGGCCACTGCTCAATACCTACATAGGCAGCCTTGTCCTGAATGAAACACAGGGATGGTGATTATACTATGAAGTGCCCACAGTGGCAGTACTGAGTATAGCAATATATTGTGTGATTCCTTGTTTGCAGAACTTTCATTGCCCCTCAAGAAATCCATGTCATATGACCTGTAAAGCCTATTTTCAGACTTTATATAAATAAAAAAAAATATGTTTAATGCATTTTACCACCTTTTATCAGTGAGTATGATGTATTTCCACCCTTACCAGTGTACAATATTTTAAAAGTAAATAAATTAGCACAATTAGTACAACGTCTTTAATAAATTCTTATTTTTCTTGAATATTTTTCAAATGTATTCAGTCATATTTCATGTTTACCTGTACCCAGTATTACTTTCCACCCTGTACAATGTAGTAGTTTTGCTTAAAAAAAAAAAAAAAAAAAAGCCAGCCTACATATTATATAACTTTTCTAAATAGATAGTACAATTGTGACCAATTCAGTTTACTCTTCTTAATGTTTTATATTCTTGATATTTTATCCATGACAGTCTACTTTTTCTACTCTCAGACATTCCACCTTGTTAGAGAAACTAATTACATTTTCAATATTTTATAAATATGTGAGCGATTTAAAAACATGTTCAAACTCAACCATTATTCAACCACAATTTCTAACTTTACTGATACCAGTGCTAATTTTCCCTCCATATTTGCACCATGTTAGCTCTATGATTCCTTTTTGGAATATATACATAACAAGTAAATGTTCTTGCCTCTGGGTGTAAAGTGTCTGAAATGTGTGAGTGTGGTGCCTGGAGTCCCACTCAGGTTGTATTCCTGCCGTACACCCTGACGAAAAACTGCAACCCTTACCAGGATAAAGCAGTTACTGAAGATGAATGAATGTAAATGTTTTTATAATATCAGTAAAGACTAACGATTAAGTGCTTGCACCAAAAAGGCAGTAAGTTTTGTAAAAGTCTTGCCATCCAAAAGGCACTGCATACAAGGATTGACCTTGTGTGTGAGACACCAGACTGAAGAATTTAGAATCTATTGAAGGCCTTCAACTGGATCAACAGTTACTTCAACTGTGACTGGGTCAGGTATGGTAGATTAGAATTAAGACTAAAGTTTGCATTATTTTCCATTGCCATGATTCAAACAATAAAGTTAAGCTTTTATAATGCATGAAGTATGTTGTGTCTTCTTCCCTTTGTTTTTCTTCTTTGTGTGCTTTATGTATTTTACTTCCCACTTATGGTAGGTTATATATATGTACCCATGGTTCTCTGATTGACTGGAAAGCAGTTCTCTTCAGAACCAGTGGAGGTTCCTGTTTGCTCGTTTCCTTGCCATGTACTAACAGGAGCCTTGTGACCATAACTTTGTCCTATAAAAGGGTCCTGCTATGTTACGCTCATCCTCTGGCCATTCTTGTCCATCTGAGTGTCCATGGGGGATGTGGTGGTCTGGAACAAAAGGAAGTAGAATGGAAGATCATGTATGTAACCGTTATTCTACAACTAGGTAAAGGACTACCAGGTCCATCTGGGTCATTCAGGTGGTTTCCAACACAGAGTCATCCTCAGGGTTTGTAGCATGATCTGATGGCATGATCATTTCCTAATCCTCTAGCCAACAGGCTAACCTGTCTTAAATCAGCAGAGCCCCTTTATGGTGTTCCTCAATGTATACAAACAGCTGGTCAGTGGCCTGCCAGCTTCTAGCTAATAGCTCTTGTATTTGACCCATGCCTGCTGTCAGCACCTCTAATCTTTGTTCCAACACAGTAAAGGCACTCTTTCCTCTTCCATGGGACTGATGAGCAGAGTCATCAAAAATCAAGGAACTAGAGTACAGGACTCAGTGTCTTGGAATCCACTCCTTGACAAGCCAAGAATGGGAAAGGGAATGGGTGTGATGTAGTGGGGGCCTTTTATAGGCTACACACAAGGTCATGGTCAGTCAGGTGATGACTGTGCTTTATTAGTACTTGTTAAGGAAACAAGCAAATTTCAAACAAAAGTCCATTAGTTTTGAAGGAAACCACCCCAGTGTTCCGGAATGAAGGGACGTAAAACTTCCTTATATATTTGTGCTTACAGCTGTCATGGGCACAGAAACAAGCACGTATTCCAGCAGCACCATGCCCACAACTCTCTCTACAGAAACAGTCAGCTCAACCATGACCTCTCATGGTACATCTACAGAACTTTCTTCTACCAAAGTGACAGACAACCCAGACATGGGCACAAGCAGTACTGCAACAACATCTGTTAAGACAGAAACAGCTTCTTCAACTGCACACCACAGTGAGCTGAATTCTCCAGAGAGCAGCATTGCATCCATTACAGCAACACTTACAACTCATGGGCCTATGTCCAGTGCAACAACAGATCCCAGAATGGTATCTTTCACTTCTACAAGGTCACAGCAAACCGAAATCCCAGAAACAGAAAATGATATGTCTGACAGAACCACATCAGAACCTTTATCTCCTCACAGCCTAACAACAGTCTCAGTCTCCTCTACCTTCAGCGATGTGGCCTCTGGTACAGCTACAAACAATGAATCTACACTTACTTCTACTCACACTGCTGAATTTACTCCCACCATTACTGATTCTTCAGACAGCACGATGAGCACCATCATGCCCAGTCATTCTACTGTCATATCTTCGCCCAGCTATAGCACCACTCCAAATACACCAACTCCATCAACTGAAGGTATGGTGCTCCATGCTAATTATATGAGGCTTATTTATTTTATAGGAAAATAGAAGCTTATTAGGGGCTAATAAGGTGTAAAAGCTTATAGAAGAAAAAAAAGCCTACATTGTCACATGTACAGTTACTTTACTTCTCATACCCCAGCTTGTTAGGAAGCTGTGGCCAGAAATTATACATTTGTACATGTATATATTGTTCAGTGGCCATGGGCACTAATAGAAGGGGATATCTGTACTTGACAGTGATGGTGTTTAAGCCTCTATAATGGTTGCAAGGAGATGGTGTTTTTTTTTTGTTTCATTTTAATGAATAAAAATCTAGCTGAGACTGGAGAAGCTGAAGAATGGATTGGTTTCTTTTTGAGAGTATATACAAGTACATGGTGCCTTCTAAAAGTTTTATGGTATAACATCTGTTTTTGCCTTCTCAATCAATAATGGGGTTAAGTTGTTGCAACCATGATGAGCCAAGTAAGAATGGAAGAAGGATGGAGAATGGAAGATCTCATCATGTGTTGCCCCTACTCTGATTTGAATGGACTGGTGTAATGGGTCACAGAACCCTCCTCACTGGGTTGACCATTGATAGCATGACATAAGTTGGGGCAGTGTAATGGGTGGATTTGTGTTTTATGTTGTTTCACCAAGTTGCTGTCTATGATGTTTGCTGTTGAGCCAGAGTCTAGAAGGGCTTGAAAGTACAATGAGTGGTCACAGAATTGCTAGTACAATAATTTGACGTCTTGAAAGTGATAGTAGAGGAAGGCTTACCCCAACATGTTTGGCATAGTCTTTCTGGGAAGGACAACCCTGGTCCTGGAGTACCATGTGCCTTGCACATTTTAGTGTTTTCCCTGCTCCCAACACACCAGATTCAACTAATCACCCAACAGCTCCTTCTGAGTTCAAGTGGTTGTGTTAGAGTGGGGAAAACACTAAAATTTGCAGGACAGGAGCTACATAAATGTTCTATGTGATGGTGTGTGAACTAAAATGGGTGATTAAGAGTGTGCAAAGTCCGGGCTGGAGCTGGAGCGAATTCTGGAATGGAGCCACTTCCTGGAACGGTGGCTCCTAGCATGACACTATCACATCAGTTTCTAAGTGACATCACATGTACTGAGCACCTGGTTAAATCTTAATACATATTCACTTTTTTTTTTCTTTCTTTTTTTTATGTTTAATCATGAGAGTCTGTGTGGTCTACTTATACACATTACACGAACAAAATAGGCAAAATTACACAGGATATCAACCAAATGTTATAACTGCTATCTTGTGTAATCCTGTGAAAGACTCATGATCCCTTCACCAACAAGCCAACCTGAAGTATAAGGCTTTATTAACTGGATCAGGTGTTTTAGATTAAGATTAATACTAAGCTTTGTAGGAATCTCCATGATTTAAACAAATGTGAAGCCCTTAGTTTCTCTAACCTGTCTGTTTTACTGTTACTTTCCACTTACTTACTGTTATATTTGTGCTTACAGCTTTCATTGGCACAGAAGCAAACTCAAATTCCAGCACTACCCCTACAGAGACAACAGCCAGCTCAGCCATGACCACTCATGGCACAACAGAATCACAAACAGAACAGTCTTCTACCGTAAAAATAGACTTCACAGAAACTTCTGTTACGACAGAAACAGCTTCTCCAACTACACACCACACTGAACCGACTTCCCTGACAAGCAGTATGGCCTCCATCACAAAAACAGATATGTCCGACACCACCACATCAGAATCTTTATCATCTCCTGAGAGCCGAACAACAGACTCGCCATCCTCTACCTTCAGAGATTCCACTACTGCAGTAAAGAGCACGGCTGCTGGTGCAACTACAAACCATGAATCCACACTTACTTCTACTCACACTGAATCTACCCCCACTCATTCTTCAAATAGCACAATGAGTACCATCATGTCCAGCACTCATACTACAGTTCCACCTTTGTCTGACAACAGCACCACCCCCTATACACCAACTACATCACATGAAGGTATGATGCTCCATGCTAATTTTTAGAAAAGTATGTTTTTCCACCTTAAGAAGCCTTGTAAGGTTTGATAAAGTGCAAAATAGGGGTTCATAGTGCACATGTTGTGTATATAAGAGGTACCATCAAAAAAGGTACAGTAGGGTCCATGCGTAACTGGTATCAGATGTAAAAAAGGTGAACGTGCTATTTGTTCCCCTAAAGCTGTGGCGAGTTTGGATCTCAAAGACATTCCTGGAATAGTAAAACTGAGTCTTATACATGTGTAAATGTGCATGTTGAAAAAATTCTCATTGAATCTAGACATGAATGTGTGTTCCGTTCATAAACTATATGTCAAGACTCTCTTTAAATGCCATCGAATTAATAAACATGCAGCTAATATTGAATATAAAAAAACAGCTTTACCACATTAATAATGAATTAATAAAGTAATCCACCTCTTTAACGTTTATTACACCAGCTATGATTATTCATGTGTGCCTTCTCAATCTCTGTTAGTGACATGTTATAGATGTGCCAGTGAACCAGGCTTAAATCATTTAGCCTCAATAGACACCAAATATAGGGGGTGCTTCACTCTATGTAATCACTTGACAAGACTTTTAACGATAGGCTGCATGAATCTATGGTCCGGGCTAGAAAGAATTCAACCCTAGCCTTATGCGTATTTTTCTTACCACCAATGGTGGTGCTGGTGTTCTTTACAAGAAATCCAATTCAAGCCATGGTACCAGCAAATAGCAAAAATTCCACCTTATTTTTAGTATTTATTCTAGGAAAAGAGGGAGGGCTTAGTCCATCTAGTATATTTATACCAGCTGGCCCTGATATCCATCTGTTTTCAGTGTTCTATGTGTAATCAGTTTTGTGCTATCTAGGTGTGACAGGTATTTTCAAATTGTCTAACATGTAATAATGTGAATTAGAACATTAGTACATTTTCAGCAGCTATTCAGCAAAGAAAAGAGTGAATTTCCAAAGCACATTTTACTTTGAGCTCCATTTATGATTCTCTGTTTTTACAACTTTCAGTGACCGACAATTCCAGCATAACGCCAACTAATACCCCAGATCATTCACCTGTTACAGACTCAACAGTGACGGACAACACAACCACTCCTGCAGCTACAACACATGTCAATGCTACAACATCTCATTTTGAAACAACTGTAAATGCCTCAAAAGAAACACCACTAATCACTGCCACAACACTTGATTTGAGCACCACTGAAGATTTTACATCAAGTAACACTACATTTACATCTGTAACAACAGTCAATACCTCAACAGACACAGTACATAGTACAGAAATGCCAATCACTGCTACAACACATTATTTAAGAACAACTGAAAATTTTACAATATCAGATAATATCACTACTACACCTACACACAACATCAGCACTACACCCATACCAAGCATCACTACTACAGCCTCAAATGTCAGCACTATGACCTCAAACATCACCACTACACCCACAAATGTCACCACTAGACCCTCAGACCTCACCACTACATCCTCAAACATCACCACTACACCCACACCAAACATCACTACTACACTCCCACACAACTTCACCACTCTACCCTTTAATGTAACTACTACATTCACAAACATCAACACTACACCCTCAAATGTTACCACTATACCCTCAAACATCACCACTACACCCACACCGAACATCACCACTACACCCACACCAAACATCACCACTACCCACATGCCAAACATCACCGCTACACCCACACCAAACATCACTGCTACACCCACACCAAACATCACCGCTACACCCACACCAAACATCACCGCTACACCCACACCAAACATCACCGCTACACCCACACCAAACATCACCGCTACACCCACACCAAACATCACCGCTACACCCACACCAAACATCACCGCTACACCCACACCAAACATCACCGCTACACCCACACCAAACATCACCACTACACCCACACCAAACATCACCACTATACCCACACACAACGTTACTGCAACTACACAAACCAACAACATCACTACACCAAAAAGCAATGTCACAGCTGAGCCTCCGGTTCCATCTACTACTAAACCTACTAACACAACCACCATACCAGGTGTGTAAGCTTACTTCTCTGCCTTTATACATAACAAAATATTAGAAAAGTTTCTTGTTTGACTCTCTGTCTCTCTGTAATGTAGTTACCTGTCCAGCCATACCCTGTCCAACTCTCAGCGTGTGTGTAAACTCCATCTGTGAGTGTCTGGCTGGAATGTACATGTCACAAGGCCAGTGTGTTGAAGGTAGGGGTCAGAGGACAAGCTTGGGAAAATAAGAATCATTAATACTCCACATTTTGACATAACTATATGCCTGTCTTCTTATTTTTTATCTTTAGCAAAAGTGTTTCCAGGAATGCTGCATTTATTAAATGAACAATTTAAACCTGAAATGAATGATCGTAACTCTGAGGCATTTCGCAACACAGCTAAAAGTATCACTGAATCGGTGAGGCACTGATGAACTCCACTCATCAATCTTTATTCTACATGTCAAATTAGTTTGTCTATGAAATACCATGGGCTTGATTACCAGTTCTAAGCTACAGGATATAAAATGTGGGATTCTCTCTGGTTGAAATATGTTACTTGGGAGCTACACAGGGAAGAACATGGCTTGTGCTGAACCTGTACACATACAGAGAGTTTAAAGCCGTGTGCTGTTAACTTCACAAAACTAAATAAATGAACAGAGTGCAAAAACAGACTTGGGAACAGATTTAATTTTTACTGTACACTTCAGGACAGTATATTTGTAATTTAATAGGTGTTATGTTGCATTGCATTGCCACTATATTTTAGGAGCAATATACATTGACACCCACCCCCTCTCTCTCTCTCTCTCTCTCTCTCTCTTACGCTTTGTTTCATTTTTCTAGCTGAATGACATTTTCAGTAAATCAAACGGCTACTTAAAATCTACAGTACTGAAGCTAACGTAAGTGTCCTCCCACTTATCTCCCCACTCTCACCATTTTCTCTCACACTTTACCACACTCCAGGGTGCTAACCAGTCATGTATGTTTTGTGTGTGTGTGTGTGTTTGCAGTAATGGCAGTGTGGTGGCTACTGTGAATAGTATATTTGATAACAACTCTACTGCTACGGAGCAGACCACAAAGCAGCTTATAACGGATGCCATAAAAAATGGCAGAATCCCTAATGCCAGTTATACTTGTAAGTTCAGCTCTGGCACTGCGGACTTGAATAAAACTCATGTTTACATTATGGAAAGCCATTGTGTTCAATTCAGTGTAACTCAGTAAACTCTGCCGAGTTGTTTGGTATATCAAATGGAATTGTTTATGTGTGTCATACAGTGATAGTGTTTCAGTCACTAAGTTCTACCCCATGACAACAAAATGCATTCAATTGTTATTATAAATGATAAAGCCAGTTCCGGGGCTCAGTAATTCTTACTTAGTTTACTTAAATCAGTTTTAATCATATTATTAATTATAATTACAATAAATATATTTCTGGGAAAAAATCTAATTATGACATGCTGACAATGCTGGCATTTCTACCTGTGGGTTTTTCCAGTTTTTTTTCCAGTGTTTCCTGGGGCATTCCAATTTAGGCCACACCCACTTCTGGCTTAAATCTGAATACAGATATACACTATATGGCCAAAAGTATGTGGACACCTGACCAATCACACCCATATGTGCTTGCTGAACATCCCATTCCAGAGTTAGTACCACTTTGCTGTTATAATACCCTCCACTCTTCTGGGAAAGATTTCCACTACACTTTGGAAAATGGCTTGAGGTCAGGGCTCTGTGCAGGACACTCGAGTTCTTCCACTCCAACCTAGGCACACCATGTCTTCATGGATCTTGCTTTGTGCACAGGGGCATTGTCATGCTGGAACAGGTTTGGGCCTCTTTGTTTCAGGGAAATCTTAATTCTATAGCAAACAAATACATTCTAGACAATTCCGTGCTTCTAACTTTGTAGCAACGGTTTGGGGAAGAACCACGTATGGCTGTGCTGGTCAAGTGTCCACATACTTTTGGCCATATAGTGTAGATGCCAATAATTAGAGCATTAAACAGATACAGATATTGTCATTGTGTTACACCCCTAATACTGTAAATAGTGTCTAGTATACCTTTTGACACAGCTGTCAACAGACTAGAATAGAGTCTGTTGTGGAATGTGGAATTGTATTATGGAAGTGATTCAGTTAATGAATTGTTATTTTTGAAGCGATTTATGTCAGTCAATGTCTTTTGAAGCGTGATGATTTTAACATAAATTTGCCGTAAGTGTACCTTAGACTTTAGCAATGTTACCTTTACTGGGATAGTACAAAACTAAAGAAGCAAACTTCAGGCTGACCAATGATCATTAGGGTTTTATTTTCTGGGTGAAGAATCTCATCTTTTAAATCCCAAAAAAGATGTATGCTTATAAGCAGCAATCAGCCAGAATGGGATGGATGGATGGATGGATGGATAGATAGCTCTAATGGAACACTGCATTACTTTGAAAACAGTTTCTTTTTTTGCACCTCCTCACTCTTCCTTTCCTTGTGTCTGTTTGTGTATAGCTACGAGTCTTTGTGCTCAGAATCCAGCTCCATGTGACACCGGCACCACAGAGTGTAGTGATAATACAGATGGTTCTGCTAGGTGCTCCTGCATGCCGGGCTACATATCAAGTCTATTTACTCCAAGAAGCTGTACAGGTGTGTGAGAATGTGTGTGCTTGTGTGGGTGTGTGTTTGAATGAGTACACCGAGTGCTCACAAAGGCATTCAAATTGCTTTAAATTAACCATGAAATGGCTTGAGAGCCATCTGTATGTTGGTGTATTTCCTCTTGTGTGACGACACGTTGAAGTGACATAACAGCCAGTAGTGTTTGAGATACACTATAACCCTGCTGTATCTAAACATTAGCTTAGTGAATTAGCTAGATCAAGAGTGAACCAGGTTTTATTATTAGGGACCAGGTCAAGGCAGATCAGGACAGACTTAAAATGGACCAGTGACAGAATCTTTTTATGGGATCAATTCAAGTCTTAATGTTCATGGACGTCTCACTGTGGAATATACACTCACCGACCACTTTAATAGGAACGCCTGTGCACCTGCTCAGTCATGCAATTATCCAAACAGCAAATCATGTGGCAGCATTGCAACACATAAAATCATGCAGATACATGTCAAGAGCTTCAGTTAATGTTCACATCAAAAATCAGAGTGGGGAAAAATTGTGATCTCACTAACTTTGACTGTGGCATGGAGGTCTACAGTATCTCAAAAAAGTAGAAAAGCATCTCAGAATGCAGAACAGGTGTTCTCAAACTTTATGCATCCCAGGACCACTTTAACTGTAAAATAAATTCCACGGACCTCTTCCGTACAGATATATTTAATGGTCCCCACAAAAAATGGACTGAAAAATGGATTTAAAAAAAACTGACTAAAAAAACTGACTAAAAGATTAGTTACTGATGTGTAGATTTGGATTATAGATTTGTAGTTATAGATGCAATCAATAGAATTTCCAAGCATAATCAAATTAGAAACATGCTTATGTTTGTCTTTAGTTTGCTGATCTGTTTCTGTGGTTTGAGGTGACAACATCCCCATTTACTGAGATGTTTAGGCCCAAAAAATGACAAAAATGATTCAACCTTTCCAGTGTAACAAACAGTCTGTTACTTGCCTTGTTTTTTTCTCAGCCTGTCCCAGTGGCCAGAGAGCAGAGGGCCAGGAGTGTGTTCCGTGAGTAACCTGCTCTTAAACAAATCTACCTTGAGTAAAACTCAAGCCTGGCCTTGTTACAATGGCCTCATGTGGTTGTAACTACTGCCCCCTAGTGCTGTAGTGAAATATCAGCATGATAAAGAGATGGATGGGCTAATAATGTTGCTGTCACTGTCACTTTTCAACAGTCTTAATCCTGTCATTTATTTTTCAGGTGTCCATTTGGTTATTCTGGCTTCAACTGTAATGACTGTAAGTTACGATCATTTTATTCAGGATTTAAAGTGACCTCTGCTATGATAGCTCATAATACATATGTAGGTTCAATAAGGAAACTTTTGGGATCAGTAGGGAATGAAAAGGATCGTTGTGTTCTAACTGAAATGACAAACTGGTCCTTTACTAACTTCCTGATTTTTAACCCAAGACATCACCCTGACTTTTTAAAAGCAGGTACACTGTATGAGCATGTATATATGTTGGCATAAACACACTAACACTGTGTTTCTCTGTGATAGCGGCGTTGTTGGCGCTGGTGGTGGTTGCCGTCGTTTTAGGTGGGATTCTGCTCATCCTGGTTTTGGCCCTGCTCATCTTCTGTGGGCTCTACGGGTGCGTACACGTAGGAGAAAAATAATATAAATCAATACGTTGGAATTATATAGTTCTATCAGACTTTTTTCTTAAGCAAAATTCATTAAGGATATGAATACCTTACTTCTGTTTTTCATCAAAGAAGTATTAAAATATACTTTGTATATAATGTTGAAACATTTTATCTGCTTTTTTTACACATAGTGTAAAATAAAATCCAGGGGAAATGGTCACCTATTCAAAATAAATAGCGTACAAATATGTTTAAAATGATGTTTTTAAAATAGTGAATTTATGGCACTAAAATAGTGTGCTAGTGAATTATGTAGTTTTATCAGACTTGTCACTGTATTATTCTTGTAGATGGGAGTAAGATAATGAAGACATTAGAAAACTAGGATGTTAAATCAGCTGGAGAAAACTGAGAAAAGGTGTAACGGGTGTTAATTCAGAGCATGTTTAAGTTCAGAGTTCTTGGATAAAACAGATAAAAGTGCATTACAGTAATCTATTCTCCTTGAAATGTGAAATGTGATTGGCTTCACCCAACTTCGTGGTACTACTTTCTGCACATTCAGACATGAAGGTGTCGTCGTTGCATGTCGTTAATAATAAAATGACAAATTATATGGTTTTTAAAATAGTATGATGAAAATTATATGAAACATAGAAAAATATATTGAATTAAATAAAGAAAAAAATGTTCCTTCGGAATGCAGGGACACTAACTTGTTTTGTGGGCGTTCCACAACATTAAATGTAACTATAAATGGATAGAATATATGGCGTGTTGTTCTTTAATCAATAAAATTTGGTTGCAGCTTTGCATCAGGCTGCGACAAAACACCCTACTGTTCATTATTTCCTATAACAGCATGACACCAAGTGTGTGTTTTATTCCTTACATAGCCTTTAAATTGATTCTTGAAGCTATCTAACTTTCCTGGGGAAAAAAAAATCACAAAACCACCCTGTGTGCAGAGCTTGGAATTTCAGTCAGGACTTCACAGAAATATTTTTTTATTGCAACAGCAGACTTTGCAATACTGATATCTCAGAAGTATGCAATATTCAGTTGGACCTTTCAATCATTAATGTCTTACTGTGACCTCACAAGTTTCACTAAATGTATCTGTGTATCATGACACATGATGGCATTACAGAGTGTTTTGTCCATATTGTGTGAGTCCCCTTATGGACAATCAGAATATTTATCCAGAAATTGAATGAGAAATTCAATAATATACATGCTCCTTCTGTGTGTGTCCACAGGACAAAGCGTGCCTCCAACCCTGGTAGTCCTTACGCCCCAGATGAGTTCCAGACTTGGCCCTCCCACACCATCACTCCCATCCCTCGTGCATCTGTCGGCCACAATGCTAACTCTGAAACTTATGATACAGAGATGCCCATGCCAGACAGAATAAAACCCACCAACGGGTTGGTAAGTTCCCGCCAGTCCTTGTCTACTTTGCATCGACACGTTTTCTAAATCCCGCCAGTTATAGCTCAGCTCACAGTGGACTTCGGTTGCCTAAATTAAGTCGTCATTTATTTATAAACTGATGTATCTGGTTGTTAAATAATGCATCACCCACTGTGAGTATGAGAATAACTGATATGCGCACTTGCTTGTATTTCACCTGCCTGATAATGATAATAATAGAAATTATGAGAGCACCGCTGTCACCACCAATGCACATGATGCTGAGATCTATCACAAAGCTCTATCATTTGCCTCTGTTAGTAGAGAACAGACCTTATACCCAGTGAGACATTAAGGATAAGTTAGTGATTTCAGTGACTTTCAATGAGGAGATCATGATACAGTCTGGTCTGGAAAGAAATCAGCCCCAGCCTCGCTTCTTCAAACCATTGGGTGTATTTTTTAATATACTCACTTCCACAAAAATCCAAAATAATCCACCTTAAGACATTTGTTAACAGCAAATAACCTAATATGCATGCCAAAAATGATATATATTGATGTATTTTTATCTTCGAAAGATAAAAGGAGGCTTGCTAGTCCATTTATATCAGCCATCCCTAGTTGCCTGTGGTGTAATATATCAAAAATTAAACAGACACTAGCTGTTTTTTTACAGCACCAACAAATGATTCGAATTTAGTTAGTTTTTTTTTATTAGATATTTACAGCGAATACATAACGCATTGTGAAGACAGTCTCGGCACTTATTCTTATGGCAGAATTTAGCTCAGGTGAATGGGGCGATTTTAGGCACTGATTTAAGTCAAGCCTAACCCCATAATGGACATCCATAGACATCTCTTGTCAGTCAGTGCTCACTGGGTACTCCCAAATGGACTTCAGAGAAGATAACAGACTTGATAGAGAACATACTTTTGAATGTTTGATGTATTTCTCTGCATAGACCCACATCACACATTAACCCCTTTTTAAATCACCGTCTGTGTGTGTGTGTGCTGTTGTTGTTGTTATGCATGTGATGTCTGTCCCGCTTTCCCTTGCATGTGCGTCAATCCCTCCGTTATGATGTTTTAGAAGTTAAGAGGAAAGGTAAGACATGATATGGCCTTATCTGCTGATCTCCTCTCTTATCCGGCCCAATCAAAGTGTTTTGGGTGTGCATGTGTGGCTGCTGCTGGTGGTGGACTCCCCGTTTTCTAATCAGATTCATTTACTACCCTACTCACAATGTAACACGATGAAATCACTGCATAGTGCAAAACAGGTTTTTCGAAAATGAAGGCTATTGCTACGTTCAAATGGGGTCGTGTCTGTTGTGTTTGCAAGAAGATTAAACATAACCTACAATTTTTTGACAGCTCTGAATGTGTTGTAATGAATGTGACATGTTGTAATGCCAATGCTATGTTCTTCCCCCATTTTCTTCCCAATTTGATCACCTGTCAGTTCCCTCCCACTAGCCAGCTCTTCCCTATCACACGTCAGATACCAACCGTTGAGGCTAATGTCTAATCCGCACTTCCTCTGTGACACGTGAAGCAATTCTGCATCACAGGGCAGCATAACACACTTGGAGCCAAGCGCTGACTGCCCTCTTCTGCATACATGATGCCTTTGTTCTCAAGTCTTTCAAGTCATTAAACTTGACTTAAAAGGTTAAATGTTGATATTCTGAACAGTTTGGTTCCATCTCCACTGTCAGTCTGTCTGCCTTTCGACTTGACAGCTGCGTATATGCTAGCTAGCTGTATTGTTAGCTTGTGGAAGAAACAGCGATACAGCTGCAGAAGAAATGTTACATTTAAATTGGGGCAGGTTTGTCATGTATTCAGTGTACTCTTAGGATTTACTGCTCTGAAGGTTAAAATTATGTGACAGCTTTGACTAAGCTCACGAATCATGATGCAATACTGCCATTATTCAGTATGGTGGAAACCGTGAACATTCGCTTAGTGGTCAAATTTTAGTTGTTCAAAGTCATTTCATAGTCGTGTACCAAAACGTCTGAGGTAAATTTAATATTTCATATGGTGCTGTTTCCACCGACACTCTTCTTTTACTTATATTTAACAGGTATATAACAGCTAGCTATATTGTTAGCCTACAAAAGAAATTGACAGCTACACAAGTGCTAAAGCTACTTCGAAACTGGGTTGTGCTTATTGTGTTTACAAGAAGAGTCCATATGAGTATCCCAGTCAAAATTTTAGGACAGATCTTATCAAATTCACGATTTGTTGACATTTCTCAATAATAGACATTTGACTAGCGCTCAGTGCTAAGTGTAATTCTAGTGGAATTTAACTTGTTTGAAGTCTTTTCGTCAGAATTTACCATCACACCTGAGAGAAATGTTGATATTCCAGACACTTTTGTCTCCTTTCCACTGTCACTCTGCCTTTACAATGTCAGTATAAAAGAAGTAATAGCTAGATGCTAGCTAAATAATTAGCTCTTGTCTTTAACTAGTCCATATTTCCCAGTTGCCAGGCAAGAGATCACATGAAAACACAAATTTACGACTTCCATTTGAATGTACAATATATATCCTACCTGCTTTGCATGGTTTTTCCTTAATTACTAAATCAACTGACCAACTTTTTCATTAATTTAGTTACGCTCCTGCATGACGGTGTTACCGGTGATAGAAGAGATGAAAGACAGAGATGTATATTTTAAGCTGATCAGTATTTGTCTAATATTCCCTGCTGCTTCTCTTTCAGATGGGCTCCTATGACCTCATGCCATTAGATGACATGAAAACGTTTAAGGGCAAAAACCCCTCTCGCTATTCTTATTTGGTTGAGGGCCATGAAAACCCTTACTTCAGTACAGCAGATGAACAAACGCCATCCTGAATGGAGAGAAGAGGAGATGAGAGGAGACTGGTTAATAAGTAGGACACTTGTGAAATGTAGGAGATGACGAAGAGGGGTGTAGTTTTTTTTTTTTTTAACAAATCCAATTGAGACTTTTTTGGACTCTTTCATACTCATTGGTCCATTTTATTCTCTGTTCAGGAAAATTCTGTTCTTTTTTCTTTTTTTTTTTTTTTAAAATGTATATCAGTTCCTCCTTCCAATCTGTTTTTATGTAAAACTGTAAAAAATGTCTTTGTAACAGATGGCTTTGAGCCCTTTAACATTTTGCTAGCATTGACCTTACAGCTGCTTTCCAGAAGTCTTAACCCTCACATTATGTTCACTAATTAGCAATTAATATCTCTTTGACCCAGGTCATGTCCTTAGATTCCAGTATACACTATACTGTATGTGGACCCATCACACCCATATGTGCTTGTTGTTGGAGTTAGTCCCCACTTTGCTGTTATAATAACCTCCACTCTTCTGGGAAGGCTTTCCACTAGATTTTGGAGTGTGGCTGTGGGGATTTTTGCACATTCTATGTTCCAGTTCATCTCAAAGGTGTTCAGTGGGGTTGAGGTCAGGGCTCTGTGCAGGACACTTGAGTTCTTCCATTCTAACCTTGGCAAACCATGTCATGTTGGAACAGGTTTGGGCTCGACCCTTTTGTTCTAGTGAAGGAAAATCTTAATGCTAGAGCAAACAAAGACATCCTATAAGATTGTGTGCTTCCAACATTTTGACAATAGTTTGGAGAAGGTTCACATATGGGTGTGAAGTTCAGGTGTCCACATACTTTTGGTCATGTAGTGTATGACATCTTGATTATAATAGTTAGCTATAGAAACAAAATTGATGCTGATAAACAAACAAAATCTCTTTCCGCATCTGGGAATCCTCTTGATATGTGTGTGTGTGTGTGTGTGTGTGTGTGTTTGCAGGTGGGGCTATAAATCAGAGCAGTGACGGCTACTCATGATATGAGAGGTCTAAAAAAAAAAAAAAAATCAATAACTCTGCATTACTATTATGAAACCTCTGAGTCCAATTCAAGTGGAATTAAATTAATTAGCTCCAGTGAACATTAAATCTGTTCAACTATAGTCTACAGTCTGGGCTAGAAAGAAATCAGCCCAGCCTCTACTTATAACCATTGGTGGTGGTGTTCTTGGTTCCAAAAACATATAAAACAAACAATTTTAAGCAATTTATTAACGGAAAATGAGACAACACTAAAAATGTAACCTTATATTTGTGTATTTTTTTTCTTGAAATAGAGGGATGATGTTTGTACAGTGCATTGCAAAAGTATTCACTCCCCTTGAACATTTCCACATTTTGGAAATGGGATTTAAAGATGTGATTGCATAAGTATTCACCCCCGTTCATGTAAAACCTCTAAATTCGTTCTGCAAGCAGTTGCCATCAGAAGTCACATAATTAGTTGAGAGTTTTTTAGAGAACATACCTAAAGAAAACAGTAACATGACCTTCTGGGAATCAGGGTTTGGTTATTAAAAAAAATCCCACAGAGACACATTAAATCCATTATTATTTATGGAAAGAATATGCCAACATAACTATGAGGAGACTGTCCACCAAAAGTCAGTGATTGGGTAAAGACTTAGATTTTTTGTAGATTCTCAGCCCTGAATATTTGCAATATAAACATTTTGGAAAGAAAAAAAAAAAGATTTGTAATGCTCATTAGAGAAATTAAGGCATGCACAAACAGTTTGACTAATTTTCCCCATTTAGGACTATTTTAAATATACACAGAATATAAGTGTTAATGTTGAAGGTAAGGGACAGTGAGACATGAAGGACACATGATTTGACCCTGACATTCACAGTTCAGCTATTATAACATTAAAGACTACTAACACACAGTGCACCAAAGATGGTGCTTTGCATTATTACGGTTTGGTTGGAACCATGCATATAAACATACATTTGAATAACTCCTTATACATGGTGTGCGTTTGATTTTATTTATTTTCATGATCTTTATTACGTTATTGTGATTGTGTCACTCTGATGCAGTGGGGTGAATCGACTTCTCCCACCTCATTGGTGTGATCGTTACCATTTACCAATTTTAATATTATCTTAAACAACAGCAAGAGATGTCCACTGGGAGGGAAAAACTGCTTCAGAAATAGTAAAAACGTCAAGGTGGCTGAAGAGAGAGAGGCTTTAGATCAAAATTTTTGTTTTTCTGAATGTTGGAATCCCACTCACTACAACATTTAATCATTGTTGCACTGTAACTGTTTTATTGTTTTCATTTCATCTTTTTGTCTCACTTTTGCACTTTTTTTTTTTGCACACATTTTAGGATGCTATAATTAGGGCTTCACAACATGGAAAGAATATTGCATCACAATAATTAATAGTTATTAAAGGTTGTGATGAAGACTATTAAATGATATATTGCGTAGCCTTAGTTATAAGTGAATGTTTAAGAAGGGCTGGAGCTCTTTGTTCAAGGGCTCGTGATTCATTTCTCCAAAGGGACTTGTTTATGTGCACACTGGTATGAATTTCTGGTATTTGTTTCTGTACTCCTCTCAGTGCTCCTTTACACGTAGGAACTTTATGCACAGATAAGCATTTATTGCAGTGGCAGTGCCAATAATGAGTAATTTATTTAGACATACATATATCATTTTCTTTTATTCAAATGTCTACAAATGTGTTGTTTTCTAAATGTAAATCTTTTTTGTAAATCGTTTTTGTAAATTGATGTTCCAAATTAAATATGCAAAAGACAAATAAATTTATTTAGATAACTGGAGTTGTACATTCTCTCTCACTGTATATTCTACACAAACTCAAAATTCTCAAACACTCAGACATTCCAATACACAAGTTAGAGAAATTAGAGAATTTAGAGAGAATTTTACAGCACAATCTAAGCTGTTATTTTTCTTCAGAAGAGAAATTTCTCTCTTTATCCATCAGTATCCATCAGTCCTATAATCAGATATCGAGTTGTTCTCCTAGTTATGTAATAGTGTCCAACAGGCTGGGCATTTTTCCTCTTTGCTTTCATCTTAAATATAAGACATTGCATTGGGTTTCCCCAATTCCAGTCCTGCAGTCAGATTACACAAAATAAGATCTTACAAGTTCAAGATACAGAAGGAAATCCAATCTTAAATTAATGAGATGTATATGCACACACACACAGTACTGTGCAAAAGTCTTAGGCACCCTATTTTTTTTAGTATAAACTTTGTTATAGATTTTTTGTTATGACTTCTACATTATTGATTCAGTACAAAAACATTTTAGATTCCAAACATTAGTTTTCCAGCACAACATTAAATGTTACAGAAAAGTGTGTGTGTGTCAGTAAAGAAAGCAGCAGATTACATAAGAGACACTTTTCAGATAAAAAAAACATAATGAAGGCTGCTGGGTTTCGCTGCAGAAATAAGAAGCGAGTCGACAGTCAAAGTCTCCAGAAGAACTGTGGCTGCTTCTGCAAGATGCTCAGTAACACTTACAGCTCATTTCCTTACAAAACTGCACACACTGTACCTGAGACTACTATTTTTTTTTTTTAAAGCGAAGGATCGTCACACCAAATATTGACTTTGTTTCATGTATTGCTGTTTACTGCTCTTTATAGTATTTTTTTTAAATGTAGAAACATTTAGTTCCATTATTTTTGAAGGCATCTTTTCTCTACAGCATTTCTTTGCATGCGCCTAAGACTTTTGCACAGTACTGTATATTATCCCACAACACCTTATAGTTATGAAAAGTTATGAAATGCTTAATTAGCCAAAAATCAATTGTAATGTTTTGTTAAAGTTGTCAGATGTAAACTGAACACCTCATCAAATAACATGACACCTAAAAATAATGTAAGCTATAGCTAAGATATAGCTAAGATATAAGATTTAGCTAGGGTTATAAAATGGAAAAAGTCTGTTAAATTAAGCAATAAAGGACAAAAGGGCATGCTGTTACAGGAAAATAATCAAAGACAGGGTGATGTGATGCGGCCCGACATGAAGAAGAGTTACTGTTACCTTCCCGAAAGTATTTATTTTCCTATAACAGCATGTCCTGAAGTGTTTTATTCCTCTGACACTACAGCATTTTGCCAACACTAACGATTTATATTTATTAAAGAATGACACACTGTATTTTTTTATCTGTTTATAGTTACATTTAATTTCATGGAACGTCCGTGTTATCACTTACTATAAACAGTCCTTTCCCTCACTATTGTCTGGTGTTTTTCAATGTTCAGAAGAGCCTTATAACCTTTTTAACTAGTCAGTTAATTAAGTCGGAAAGTGATAGGATTGTAAAGGTTTGCTGCAGCTGTTTATTTAACATTATGTTAGATTTTCCAGTTCAGCTAAACACTGTGAATGAGCCCGATTAAAAGAAATAAATAATAATCATTTAAAAAATAGGTTCATTTTTTAAATGAGGCATTTGGGCCTTTAGGCTTAAGTCTTACTAATCCAGGCATGGAATTATAACACAAACTACTGCACGCGCACACACACACACACGCACACACACACACACACACACACATCAGGCCATATATCTTCCTGTGCAGTAAATCATCCAGGCGGTTTGGAGAAGTGATTTCAGTCTTGGTCTTGGCGTCCAGCCCAGTAATAAATGCACTCATATGCAGTGTAAGAAGCATTCCTTTAACGTGTATGTGGTTTTTTCTGCAAAACAGGAGTATAAAATTCAGATCCCAAGTCTCTGAGTCAGCTCTCCTGAGCTCTGGTTTTGTCTAAGTGGGTAATGTTGCTGCCTCACAGCTCCAGGGTCCCCAGGACCATCCTCAGATCAGGTTACTGTCTGTGCAGAGATTTGCATGTTCTCATCCCCATGTCGATGTGGGCTTCCTCTGGGTTCCCCACTGTCCTTCCCACCTCACACCAACATGCAGGTATGACGCATTAACCAACAAAACTGACTGTGAGTCAGCAGACTATGCAGCAGTACTCATGATTCAGCTAGACAGGTGAGAACAATGAGGTTCTCCAGGGTCCTGTTAGAAAACATGCACAGTGCTATTAGCATGCATTACAGCTGTTTTAGACATCATTCATTTATATATTCAGCTTCAGAAGCCAGAGGAAACCCACACAGACACGGGGAGAACATGTAAAACTCCGAGCTCAGGATCTGCGAGATGACAACACTACCAGCTGCAAAAATAAATAGTATTTTTAAAGACTCAGATAATAATCAGTTAATTATGTTTGGGTCTTGCAGATATTGAAAGATAGTTATCTTTTACACAGGGTTCTTTTTTCTGTATTTCTGTAGTACTTTTCTCTATTTTGTGTCTTAAGAGGTATAAAAACCCATCGAACCCAGTTTTGGAGAAAATATTGGAGGTGGGCTGAATAATGATGGGCGTTTGCTTGATAAATCTCTCTTTTCTCTGTCCCTCTGTCCCTCCCTCTGTGTGTGTGTGTGTGTGTGTGTTCACAGGTGGTAAGTCTAGTGTAAATCTTTCTCACAGAGACAGGGGGCGAATCAGGGTTAACAGATGCCGCCTGTGAATCAATTAGACAGAAGCCCATAATAACCTTCATGACCCTGAGTGAACTCTACACTAATTAATGAGGGACACACAGCGTAAATCTCACACCAGGCCACTTCATCATGACTCCCACACACACACCACAGTGCAGTATTCTCCATGCCCATGAACAGAAATGTGTACAGACATTTTGTTTAGACTCACAGGTTGCTACTCCAGTTCTGCTCTATTAACATATGGATGTGTCAGTGTGTTTCCTGATTCAATTCAATTTGATTTGTATAGCACTTAACAATAGACGTTTTCACAAAGCAGCTTTACAGAAATCCGGATGTAGGTCCCTAATGAGGAGTCAGAAGCGACAGTAGTGAGGAAAGATGTTATCATTCCTCATGCCTCATTCTAATGAGCAGGCCGGTGGAAAGGAAACAATTTCCTGAGATGACATGAGCAAGAAACCTTCTTGAGACACCAGACTCTAAAGGGAAACTGTCCTCTTCTGGGTGACACCAGATAGTGGGATTCTAAATCATTACAGTACACAGGTGTAGAAGACAAACAGGACAGTGTGTTGAAAGGACAGTTCTCTATCTACTGCATGTGCAGTGATTATCGAAGTCTATACAGACTGTAATGTCACTGTTTCTGAGTACTAAGAAACAAAAAAGAAAAAGAAAAAAATGTGTTTACTGAAAACTTACTTATAAAAGAAGTCAAGGGCAAGTGTTGGGGAACCAATAAACATTTATCTGAAATCTTCACCTTTTCTTAATCCTCTATGGATCTGTGTCATTTAGAAATGCCACAAAGAAAACCAGGTAGTTTTATCGTTTAAAAATTTGCCTTTCACTTTTATGAGGTCACATGGACACTTTTTATCCAATCCAAAATTTTAAGTAAACTCTTTGGTTACCATGGCAACCTGTACCAGAATTGCTAGATTTGGACAAACAATGGACAAACAATGGATTTAGTCAATTTGTCTGCATTCTTGCTTCCACTTGTTGATGTATTTGAAATGAGTGGCTAACTAGCTAGCTAGCTACTATCTAGAATAAGAAGTGTTATGCTAACACATGAGTTGCTAGCTCATTACTACTAGCAAGGAAAACAATAGCCTTTTCTGCTCAAGTGGTCAAAACATCAATCACCTACCTTTTTCTTTTTTTTTAAGAACTATAGCAACTCAGAGGATCACGATTATTCTCCTGAGCTCAAACCTTACACCATGCTATGTAGCCTAATGATCATTTTTCAGGTGTTGAGTAAGTTCTCACTAACAGGCCTAAAAGGGCCCAGAAACAGCCCTGTGGTAGCAATATAACTCAAACAACTTAAAATAACCGTTTTAGCTTTTGGTTTGTGGATACGATAAACCCAGAATTGCTTTTTACTGTGTACTCCATAGGAAAAAGTTCGGTAACAGTTTTTGTCATGTCTGTCTCATATTAGGACCCTTATTTTTAGTGCAATAGTAGTAGTTTTAAACACCCTTACATGTGCATACGTGCATTTGGAGTGAAGAGGTTTTTCTTTTATTTCCACACTACAGAGAAATATGTAAAAATTCTTGCCTGTGGTTATCACATATACACTGCAGATGCTGTTGAAAAACACTGGAGTCAAAAAACACCAGTGTATTCCTGTTTAGATCCTGTTGGTGCCAGTCCTGAGCAGATCCCGTGAACCATACAACCAGAACCTTTGGCACTGGATTGGTGGCCAATATAAAAAGCACAGTTCCAGTTTTGTGAAATGGAAAAAGGCCCAAAGATGGCACATACACACACACGCACACACACAGGAAGTGAGGTGAGCACTGGACCATTGGAGATTGGGGGATGGGAGATGAGGGGAGTGGCTTCTTTCTTCCTCCCTCTGAGTGCATGGGCTTTCAGTACTGATGAAGTGAATGCAATTATCTATGAAATAAAACGCCATAGTGACTGATGGAGAGAGAGTGTGTGTATATGTGTGGGTGGGTGAGAGCGAGACAGGGATGGATGGAGTCAAATGGACGTATCAGTGTTGACTAACGACACAGCAGCCCTCCATCTGTTACTACACCCACCTGCTACTCAAATGCTTAGACGAAAGAGAGAGAGAGACAGAGAGAGAGAGAGAGCATTATGAATCAATGGGAGAGGGAGGAGAGAAATGGGAGGGAGTGTGTCTGTGAGTGTGTGTTGGTGAGACAGAGGAAGAGAGAGAGAGAGAGAGAGAAAGAGGAGGGAGGAGGAGGAAAAGCGGCAGGGAGGCAGCAGCAGCAGACGGATAGTGAAAGGATAACCGAGAGGAACGACAGATCCAGATCCTGAGCGAGAAGCAGACAGACGTAAAGGGAGGGATACAGGTAGGATAGCTCTCTCTCTTTTAAATACAAAAAATACAAAGAAGGAGATGGCACCATATCATCCATGGCATGTGTGTGTAATTTATACATATATATATATATATATATATATATATATATATATATATATATATATATATATATATACACACACACACACACACACACACACACACATATATATATACATATACATGTATACATATATATATATATATATGTGTGTGTTTGTGTGTGTGTGTAAACACACACACAAAGGTTGTGTGTGTGTGTGTGTTTGCCTGTGTCTTGCCTGCTATTAGTGCATCTCAGGGACCTTTATTTCCTCTACCAACAGAGCAGAGCAGCACTGCAGACTGACTGCAGAAAAACAGACCAAGAGAGAGAGAGACAAAGGGATCCTCCTTTACCGAGAGGCAGACATGAGACAATGTTTTGAGGGGCGTGTGTTTATCTCAGCGTGTATGTGTGTGTGTGAGAGATAGATAGATAGAGAGAGAGAGAGAGAGAGAGAGAGAGAGACACACACACACAGGGACCACATGTCAGTGCAAGCGAGCTGCAGGGAGTGTAATGGGCTGATGGTCTTTAGCAGTTGTAGGCACACAGCGTCCTGAGTGTGTGAGGGTGTGTGAGATTTTATGTGTGATATTATGTGTCTTGAGGTTCATATGGAATATTTAAAAAAAATGATATATACTGTATTATTATATATTATTATATAGCCTTAATCTTTAGACCAATACAGACAGTATGGATGAGATGAAGCACTCAGACAACGAACAGAAGAATGATGATGAAGTGAATGTGAATCCGGCTGCTCGAGGCTGTACCTCAGGCATGATATAGACCAGAACTTATAGTTCATCTTCTTTAGGCATAATGTAAAAATACCACACAAATATTATTATATTGGATTTTAACTGCATCATTTTTTTGCTCAGGTTCCAACCTTGGGGTTAGGGTTAGGGTTAGGGTTAGGGTTAGGGCTAACCCTAACCCTAACCCTAACCTTTTTGCTCAGAGTTATGCCGGAATTTTCCTAAAACTCTGTGGTCTTGATTATGAATTTTATTTTATTTTTTTTTACATTTTTTTTGCTGATGATTAAGAGTCAAGCACATAACTGCTGTTAATGACTTAATTATCTTTTCTGTTGAATTTATGCCGCTCATAATATACATGCAGCAGAAGTATACTAACGCACTGACACCTGATAAACAACAGCCATTTATTAATATTGAACATTTATTCACTCACTGTAATAGTAACACTTGTACACCTGCTCATTTATGCTAATCCTTTCAGCCAATGTAGCAACAGCACAATACATAAAATCATGCAGATACAGGTGAAGAACCTAATGACAGATGAACGCTGAAAAAATATTGCCTGGTCTTTTTCCAATATACAACTGTCCGGGTTTGGTGAGCCTGTGCCCACTGGAGCCTCAAATTCCAGTTCAACGTTGGATGTGTTGTGCATTCTGGGATGCTTTTCTGTTTACCACGGTTGTAAAGAGCGCTTATTTGTGTTACTGTCACCTTCCTGTCAGCTTGAGCCAGTCTGCCGTTTCTCCTCTGACCTCTGTATCAAGAACAGTTCTGCCAACAGTTCTTTGTTTCAACAGTTTTTCACACCATTCTTTATTATTTTTTTCCTTATATGTAGAAAAGTTAATTTGAATATGAAAGGAAGCTGGATGTGAAAAAGGCATTTCAACCAACATTGTTTAATTTTGCTTCATACCCAGATTATCTATATGCATATTAATCCCAAGTATGCATCAATAGTGAAGTGACTTGTGGCCAAGTATGGTGACCCATACTAGGAATTGTATGAGTGAGAATAGCAAACAAGAGGACATGCTGTGTCCCTATTTTCTGATTAAAAAAAAATCTAGCTCTCTTACGTTAGCACTACATTTTCTCCAAATCCATGGAGAAGAAACTGGTGGGACAAAAGTCCATTGTGGCCACTGTTTGATTGACTGAGTGAGTTACATGCCAGGTCCTTGAGTTGCCTTATCTCTAAAATGAAATATTGCTAAAAATCTTTTGTAACACAAGACATCCATACACAGCTCAGATTTATAGTCTGGTAGTTGAAGTCTGCCTTGAAATCACCCACACAAACGATGTATAAGGAATTATTTGATTAGACACTGCATCATAATTTAATAGTTGACTCCATATCTCATTAACTTGGTAAAGCTCCAGAACAGACCGTATTTGATTTACTCCATTATCCAATCAAACATGATTCTATACTTATGGTTTTTCACTAGGAAGAGCAGAAGAGCAGAACGTGGGGCAGCTCATTGTGCCAAGTTCACTTTTACCCAGTAGAATTCCATTCAGGTCATACATTTAAAGTTTGAAAGGATGGACTGCATGAGAAAAAAAAAGGGCTTTGGAAGCAGTGTTGCTAACGCTCTTCAGGGGAAAGTAATGCATGCTCAAAAACTAGTAGAAGTCACCAGATGACAATCTAGACTAATTTGCATCAAAATATTTTATGAGAAGAAGGAAGTTCTTCTAAAGACACAAAGAATAAAAAAGAACAGAATAGAATAAAGTTGAACTTGTTTCTGAAAGAAGACGTCTTTGGTCATGACACCACAAGCAAACTATTTACGTTTAATATTATAAATCACAAACAGTAATTTGTTAAATAAAGAGAGCAGACAAAAAGAAAGCAGTGGTAGTGAGAAGTTGGGAAATAGATGTGAAATAAATGGTTAGGGATGGAATAACTCGCTTTTTATTACTTGTAAAGATATATAGAAATAGAGTTGATAGAGAATAGATTAAGTGAGAACAATGGTAATCAGTGATTGGTCGTCGTGAACAATGGTGATCAGTGATTGATCATTGGGAACAATGGTGATTGGTCGTTGAGAACAATGGTGATCAGTGATTGGTCCTTGAGAACAATGGTGATCAGTGATTGGTCATTGAGAACAACTGTTATCAGTGATTGGTCCTTGAGAACAATGGTGATCAGTGATTGGTCATTGAGAACAACTGTTATCAGTGATTGGTCATTGAGAACAATGGTGATCAGTCATTGGTCATTGAGAACAATGGTGATCAGTGATTGGTCATTGAGAACAACGGTTATCAGTGATTGGTCATTGAGAACAATGGTGATCAGTGATTGGTCATTGAGAACAATGGTGAACAGTGATTGGTCACTGAGTAATTTCAACACTGCCAGTGTGCCACTTGTCTGTCAAATGAGTAAGTGAGTATAGAATGAACAGCTAAAAGAAACCAAACTTTACTCACCCAGAATGATGCACATGATGTGAAAGATAACTGACACAACTGTTTGTGCCTCATTTCTGACTCATCCAATCCGGCTTATCCTCCCATTACACTATTATCATTATCATTGTGTATTACTAATACCATGAAAATGACTGGCTACTTTATGACTAGTGTTTGTAACATTCCTAAGTACTTACTTGTTTGTGGTCAGTTGGTGGAAAATTGTGAATTTGCACATTCAACATGGGAAGAAGAAAACATGATTCCCTCGTTGTTTAAGTTGTTTAAATTGTTAAAGTTGTAAGAAAACAGTTATTTGTTATGCTAGCTACCACATGGCTATTGAATCTTTCACAGTTAAAGGCAAAAGACATGGTGACAGTGAAAACTAGTTAAAAACCATCTGTAATTTTAAACATTTGCGACAGATATGTTGATAAATTGTGTTTGTTGGAAACTTTGGAAATTAGCTAATAAATCTGTTCAGTGACTGAGGCTAATAATTTAACTAAGTGAAGGCATGGTCAGAGTAACAACAAAACAAAAGCATCAGGAATATCCACATGTGCCTTAGGTTTTGTGTTCTTAATTACTATGAAAAGACTAAAATTTCACTATAATGACACTTAGCCTCAACCAGTAACTATATTGCAAAAAGGTCAACACAGCACGATAACTTGTGAACTCAGAGCTAACCACACAACACTGTGTAAATGTAGCATTAGCTCTGCAGCACTTGCTTGTATAACTCAATAACAACTTTAGGTAAGCAGAATGTTTTCTGAACAGTCTGGTTTTAGGAACGTTTGATTTCAAGAACATTTAATCTCTCAAGTTTTCTGGGTGTTCTGAGAATATTCATATATAACATATAGTCATGTTCCTACAACATTACCACAACATCTTTAGCTGTAGAAATATTAACGCTAACATTTCTTTAATGTCTGTTTTTTTCTAACTGGGAACATTGTCTAATAACTTTGAGAAGCAAAGTTACCTTTATTACAGCAATAGTTTTTAGAATGTTGCAGAAAAATTATTTCTAGAAGGGTCTAAGCCTAATTTACTGAGACCCTGTTAAATACTTTTGTTTTAATAATGATCTCTGCTAGATGGTCAGTTTCTCTTACTGCTAAATGCTTTGATGGTTTTTTAATTGTATTGGATAAATATATGTTGTTTTCTGTGGTTCATACATTTACTTCTAAGAGATACATGTGCATCATGACTTATTGAAATCTACTGATGCTATGCAGAACAGGCTTGTGTTAAAACCACAAAACAGTTTGCACAGAAACACAGCAGGCCTCTGCATCAGCCTCAACAATGCAATATGCAGTATAAATTCTCTACTGCATCCCATTATCCCAGCAAATTATCATCCCATCCCAGCAAAGTATCATCCCATTATCCCAGCAAAACTTCATCCCATTATCCCAGCAAAATATCATCCCATTATCCCAGCAAAATATGATGCTGATAGATAGTGTCTGAACAACATATGGATTGTAATGATTCAAGAAAGGGCTGTATGATTTTGACAGAAATGATCACATTATAGGAAAACTCCACCCTTAAACACATTAAATGTATTATATTGAAATATTTGAGATGTGGTTAATAATTCTGATGCTAATTTGTTGGTTGATGCTGTATTTTCATTTTTTTTTCATGTAAGAAGTTAGCAGTTGTGTCACTCATACGTCACAGAGGATATTGCTAGCTAATTTTTCACCTTTTTCACTCACCATTTTCTAGCAGTGTTCAGGATTAATGAGAAATCCAACACAGAAGTAGTGGAGACATTGGTGCAGACTCAGAGATCCAGGATGCAATGCAACTATGTACAGCACAGTTTGGCAGAGACTCGGTTCAGCTTGTTTGTGATCTCTGAGATGACGAGCGAGATGGTGTTGATGGCAGGTGAAGCTTTGAGCAGAGTGTACATATGAGGAAGTGAGAGAGCTGGATAGACTAAAAGATTAAAGCCCCGCTGCATCACTCTCTTTAGCTAGAGTTGAAGTGAGGCCTAAATCCCACTGGCGCCACTATCAGCATTCCAAAATAAATCATGGACATCACTGAAGATCACATGTTAGTTATAACAATTAATATTCAAGTCATTCATGGTGGAATGACTTTATGGTGGAATGCATTTTTCCTTTATTGTTGTGCCATGTAACAGTCTAACCCAGGGATTGGCCTCATCTGAGATCACAGTGCATGGATTTATTGCAGGAGCCACAAAATGCCCAGCATTTTCACAGCAGCAAACATATTATCCTGCTTTAGCATGCTGTACTGCATCTTAGCCTAAACTAGATCTGAAAGACAATGAAAGTGAAGGAATTGAAATCATAAAGATCAGAAAAAAGTCTAACAGGCTAAGTCTTAGTCTAAGAATGGAGAAAATGTCTTATAGGAAGTGTTATAACTAAAAGAGTCTTTGCTGGGATGATAATTTGCACATCACCGTTACGCTATGAGAGACTAAGTGTACAATAGGCAGGTTTCCATGTGTGGGATTTTGTGCAAAAAATGTTTTAGCTCTTTGTCGATTAAGGCAAATGGAAACTGCATTGCGATTATCAGTAAAGGTGGAGAGTACTTAAGTAAATGTACTTCACTGCTAAAGTATATTTTTTAGAAACAAACAAAAAACCCTACCTTCCAGGTACATAGTACAAATCTACGAATTTATCAAACATAAAGACTCATTGCCTTCCTGCAAATCCAATTAACTGCGCTGTTGTGCAAACACTGCCTATTATGCCTTCACCATAAAATCCATCCATCCGTTTTCTGTACTGCTTATCCTACATAGGTTCATGGGGTAACCTGGAGCCTATTCCAGGGGATTCGGGGCACAAGGCGGGGGACACCCTGGATGGGGTGCCTGGGGGCGGGGGACCTGGATGGGGTGCCAACCCATTGCAGGGCACAGTCACACACACACTAGACACTTTGGAAATGCCCATGCAGCCTATAATGCATGTCTTTGGACTGGGGGAGGAAACCCCCAAAGAGTATGCAAGCTCCCTGTACACAAGGTAGAGGCGGGAGTTGAACCCCCAACCCTGGAGGTGCGAGGCAACAGTGCTAACCACTGAGCCACCATGCCCCCTTCACCATGGCTTTTAAATTATAAGTCCCTGTTACTGTGATAACTGTTATGATACCTTGTTAGAACGCATTAACATAAACCTGTGACTTGCAGCTGGAACTACTGTAAGAGCTGCTGTTATAGAAAATTAATCAACACCTTCTGATCAATCAGATTATCTGGCAGATGCACCACATGATCTAATCCTAATAACACACAAAGTGTAATCATAGATAAGGCAAAGTTTTCTGTAAGGAAACTCTCAACATTTATAGGAGGAGTCTCCAGTGTCGGTGCTTTGTAACAGTTAGTAAGTTAATTCTGACATGGGAAAGGCTTCAGGTTAGATGACTTGGGGCTTTATGGTTTCTTGGTAACATGAAAAGTGTTTTTGGTTTGTTTTATTAACTTCAAGCTATAAAAAAAGAGAGACCGTGAGTAAATGGCTGTTTAGGGTTAACAGGAAATGGCTTGTCTCTCTGATGTTCCACAATATTAAAAGGAACGATAAATTGATACTTCTTTTAAGGAAGGGTAGAAATGCATGAAGTCTTGCATATTTCATATTGTATACGTCTTGCATAATACGTTTTAAAAGCTGTCAGTAGTCAAACTGACAAACAAGCAAAAACAAAAAAAAATCTTTTTATAATCGCATCATGACAATCATCAAAATCTTGAGATGGCTAAATATTCCCACTCCTGTTTGCACACACACACACACACACACACATGGCTTAAACAAGCTATGTGTATTCCATGCCTTCTGAATACTTGGTATAAGTGATCCCACGAGGTGATGATATCACTATAAGGACTCTGGGACTGGGAATGATGTCATCACCCACTGAGAGATGAAGGAGTGGAGAACGAATACGATGACACACATTTCAACTTCGCTTTATGTGCATTAAGCTCAGTTTAATGGTTGCCTGAAGCCTGTCCTTGAACTCACCGAGCATGAGTTTGACACAGTGAGTTAGCAGTTACAGTTAATACTTATTAGATTGTCTTTGGAAGAAAATGGAGCTGGCCTGCGTAAAGGAGTGATGGAGAGCTAATATGTCCAGGTTGATTAAATTGTAGGCACTGGCTATGGTCTGTGCAGCAAATGTGTGTGTGTGTGTGTGTGTGTGTATGTTGAGTGCCTCTCTGTCTGTCTTTACGCACAGCATATGTATATATGTGCTCCTATAAGGAAGGAAGCTACCATCTTTTCCTCTCCTCTCCCATCATCCTCCATATGAGTATTAATATTTATACAGTCTGCTTGGACCAGACGCTGGAGATAATAAGCAGGCAGATGAGACACTACTGTAATAATAGATACTTCCTTACAACAGGTTTTATGCTGTAATACTCCGCTGGGAACATGTGTGCGAATGTAAGAGCGGTGTCAGTGGTGAGGTACTGCTTGTGTGTGTTAGGGGTTTGGACAGTCTTGTGTGTTAAATAATAAAAATATAAAATAATGCTTCATCCCTTCATTTGTTTACTGTTTGGCATTTTAATTTTTTTTCCCCTCTAATCATGTACAGTATACTGTATATAGGCCATAACTCCAGTAAGAAGCAGCAGCTCGTGACTGCAGATATTGTTGAGGCAGGAAGGCATTAGTAACAACATAGCCTCAAAGAAAAATGAGCCGAGGCTCTATCACACTTAACTCATTCTATAGTCTACTATCTTGTGAATTTTTAGAGTAACCCCATTATAGGCAGTTGAGAGTTGACAACACACCTTCATCCAGCATAGTCTAGCAACTCATTTTGAGCGGTTTTAGACATACCTTTGTTCAGCTATGTTTGATACAGCAAGTGTGTTTGCCAGGTTTCAGCAAAATCTCCAGCCCAACTACATCACCAAAACCATACAACAGACTTAAACCTAGCGCCTAAAATCTGGGCATTGGAGAACACTGAAGACACATTTTTTATTCATTTTCTCAGCTTATGTGTAAACAAGTTCTCTGTCATGCACATGGACATTATCCACTCCGTAATCCACCTTTCCCTCTCCGAATATATTTTTGCAATATATCTTACAATAGAAACGGTTCTGTACATCATAGACACACCGTCTGCACTTACACTTTGCCTTTGTTTGTGGAAATGAATTTGATTTCTGATTATTTGATATAAAACATGGATGCCGCGGTATAGTTTAACTAAACTTTAAACTAGCCTAGTTTGGCAATCCTGTCATTAACTGTCCTGTCTGCTTCACCTCCTCGACTGAATATGTTCAAAACTCGAGCATGGGGCAGCATGATTTCTGCCCCAGTGGGCTTCTATTAAATCGTTGTTCACTGAGAAGAGGTTATTAGTAGATTATTATTAGAAGTGAATTTAAAATGTATGGGGTTGTGAATGAGGGTTTTATGAAGATTAGCATTTGTTGAAAAGGGTGGGGCTCTGCGTCACCTGCTCCTATGGATGAGCCGCCACTGGTAATAAAGCTTCTGAAAGTTAGCTATCACACATTGGGTGAGACAACCTTATTTAATGATGTGCTGTAAGTCAGTCAAACAAAAATGAAATCTGCAATTCTGAATTATTATGACAAATACAATGCAGAAACAATACTAATAATTAAAAAATACATCACTCTTCCTGTGGCATTTTTTATGGTTTACTGGTTTTATGGTTTACTGAACACATAAACATCATTCTTCTTAAACAATGTACAGCTCATTAGTACACGTCCTTTTATCCTTTACGAATGTACAACTTTGACGGAAGCATCCTGTGATTCACATGCAGACCACACACACACACACACTCACACACACAAAGTAAATATGATCAGCCTAAATGACAGTATTGATCTGTGTCTGCTAGTCTGCTAACTGCAGTTACATTCAGAGACAGATGTTTGTGGTTAAAAGACAGAAGGAAAGAGAATACACTTGTGTGCTCTCTCTCTCTCACACACACACACACACACACACACAGAGGCCCGATTAGAAGAGGCATTTTCACTGATTGACAAGAAACCATGTGATATTCTGGTCAGAACAAAAGGCATGGTGTTTAGGAGTTATGTTTGGGACAGGGCTCCGTCCACATCACACCCCAAACCATTACACTGGTCTTTTTGCTCCAAAATGTCTTTTTCACTTGAAGAATACTGAGGACTTTCATTATATCACTGAGCTAGCCTTGCAGCTCCAGTGCAAAAGTGAAAAAAAAAAATACTGGAAAGACAAAACAAAAGAACTGTGTTTTAGCAAGTGAAAATCTCTTGAATATGAGCAAAAGTATTTAATATTTTTTTAGTATGAGATTGTTATAAATGAAATCTAAAGTTATTCGATGCTTTAACTCATTTCAAGTTTTAGGTTTTCTTATTCTAGTGGCAGATAATTTAGCTTTTTTTCTAGAAATAAATGGTTATAATAAGAAAAAAATAATTATATATAAAAAAATTATATGAGGGAAAAAAAAGATCTGCCAATAGACAAAGAGTATTTTAAAAATGAGTAAAAATGTCTAGAAATAGGTTTAATAATTCTATATTTGATTTATTGTAATCTTATGATAAGAATACTAGATACATTTGAGTATATTCTAGATATATTCACTTGCTAAGATGTCATTTTTCGCAGTGCAAGTTAGGCTGACTGATTAGCTTTGGTGTAAGAAATTTTGTAAATTTCATTTTGGCTGATATACAGTATTTCTGAAGTGAATGTGTGTGTGTGTGTGTGTGTCATGTGTCACCTGCAATGGATAGTCCTGCTTTGTACTCATCTTTTCTGGTGTTGGCTTTGGCTCCATCACGACGCTGAATGGGATACATGGTTATAGACAAGGAATGAATAACTCTTCATTATAAAACTTGTATTTTTATAATGTATTTTAAACTCTGTATTTGTTTCTCACTTTCTCTCTTTCTACTTCAGGTTACATTCTGATAGTTGATCCATGATAGAAGCCATGCCGGTCCTCTCAGCAGGTGCAGGTAAAAAAAAAAAAAAACAGCAACATACACAATTATGATCCAATTCGTCAATAAGACGTCCTCAGCAGTGCATACAAAACAGTTGTTACTGCACGTGTGACATGTCAGATCAAGGGTTCTCCAATTTTTTGCAGCCAGGCAGGTATTTAACTGTAAAATAAATTCCCTCTTATTCCAATGTTTCAAATACTAGGCTTATTATTTAAACATGTACAATTATATTTTGGCTATTTATTGGAGCTGCAGTACGTTTTACTCCTGAACTTTAACATTATTTATAGGTTGTTTTTGAGTTATTGAGGTTTGGATTAAAATCCATTCAGTTCAACCAACCAACTTTCATAATGGTGTGTTGTGATTTCCACCACTGTAAATAAAAAATAAAAATCACGGAGTCTCTGGCTATCACAGCCCCCTCTTTGAGAACCACTGATATGGACTACTGTGCTTGTACACACACACACACTCACACACACACACACACTAATCTGCTTTTATCTCTTAATGTCCCATGTTCAGGGCTGCACGAGACGCTGGCCCTGCTCACCTCTCAGCTGCGTCCTGATGCCAATCACAAAGAGGACATGGTCTTCCTCAGAGACGTCTTCAGTGAGAGGAGCCTGACTTACCTCATGAAGGTGTGTGTGTGTGTGTGTGTGTGTGTGGGAGAATTATGTGAAACATATGAGTTCCTGGTGCTACAATGTAATCAATTACACTGTAATGTAGTGTAATGTAGTGTAGTGTAACATAGTGTAGTGTAGTGTAGTGTAACGTAGTGCAGTGTAGTGTAATGTAGCGCAGTGTAGTGTAGTGCAGTGTAGTGTAACACAGTGTAGTGTAGTGCAGTGTAGTGTAACATAGTGTAGTGTAGTGTAGTGTAGTGTAATGTACTGCAGTGTAGTGTAACGTAGTGTAGTGTAGAGCAGTGTAGTGTAGTGCAGTGTAGTGTAACGTAGTGTAGTGTAGTGCAGTGTAGTGTAGTGTAATGTAGTGTGGTGAAGTGTAGTGTAGTGCAGTGTAGTGTAATGTAGTGTAACGCAGTGTAGTGCAGTGTAGTGTAGTGTAATGTAGTGTGGTGAAGTGTAGTGTAGTGCAGTGTAGTGTAATGTAGTGTAACGCAGTGTAGTGCAGTGTAGTGTAATGTAGCGCAGTGTAGTGTAACGTAGTGTAGTGTAGTGCAGTGTAGTGTAGTGTAACATAGTGTAGTGTAGTGTAGTGTAGTGTAATGTAGTGCAGTGTAGTGTAACGTAGTGTAGTGTAGAGCAGTGTAGTGTAGTGTAGTGTAGTGTAGTGTAATATAATGTGGTGAAGTGTAGTGTAGTGCAGTGTAGTGTAACGTAGTGTAGTGTAGTGCAGTGCAGTGTAGTGTAGTGTAATGTAGTGTAGTGTAGTGTAACATAGTGTAGTGTAGTGTAGTGTAGTGTAATGTAGCACAGTGTAGTGTAACGTAGTGTAGTGTAGTGCAGTGTAGTGTAACGTAGTGTAGTGTAGTGTAATGTAGTGTGGTGAAGTGTAGTGTAGTGCAGTGTAGTGTAATGTAGTGTAACGCAGTGTAGTGCAGTGTATTGTAATGTAGTATAATGTAGTGTAGTGCAGTGTAATGTAGTGCAGTGTGATGCAGTGTAGTGTAATGTAGTGTAGTGTAGTGTAGTGTAACGTCGTGTAATGTAGTGTAACGTAGTGTAATGTAGTGTAATGTAGTGTAGTGTATGGTTTTACTCCTTCTGGCTTGTGTTTATGTGTGTGAGGGTCCTGATGTTATGTAACAGAAGCTATTAGGCCAGCGTTTATTCCTGACTCTGTGTGTGTGTGTGTGTGTGTGTGCGTGTGTGACCATAGATCCACGAGAAGCTGCGTCAGTATGAAAGGCAGAGCCCCACGCCGGTGCTCCACAGTGCCTCTTCTCTCGCTGAAGATGTACGAGCACACCACACACAGTCCCTTCTTCACCCCGGCAGCACTGAGTGCATGGATTAGATTTACAGCACTTTAGACGTGAAAACTTTTCACTGTAATTCAGTCTGAGATCAGTCACTCACCTGTAATGGATATAACAGAATTTAACAGGATCTGTCTGCAGGCAATGTGCTTTTTTTCAGTCCATATACATGGACGTCTTCAAGTGGAAGGAAGGATGTCATTGGATTTCATTTAAGTGCATCATATTTCACATATTGTGTTAGCCACCTAGCTAAAATGAAAGAATTTTTCTGAGAAACTTTTTAAACCACCGTACTTTAGCTATGGTACCTTAGCTAATATTTACTAAGGAAATCAGCTAGCTAACTTTATTGGCTCTACGTACGAGTTAACTATGGTTACTCTTGCAACTTTTTAAAGAATTAAATAAATAAGGATATGTACACATATATTGCATTGCTAATCCTAGAAAAGGGTTTGGTTATAAATATAACTAATAATGCTAGTTAGCTAACAAGAGAAAATGTGACAGGATTTCTGAGGGAATTTCATACATTTCAATATTCATACATTTCACTTTTTTTTTTTTTACTAACTGGCTAACATGAGATAGACTTTTATTTATTTAATTCTTTTTCATTCTTTGCTAGCTTTGTAGCTAACCTGGGCAGATTTCTGAAAGTTTTATGAGTTGTAAGTCATATTCATAAATTAATGAATTTATGAATATTTCGCAAGCCAGCTAGTAGACATGACAGAATTACTGAAAGAATTTTCGTATCATATCATGTTCATGAAAGTTCATAGACTTTACTGGTTTTGCTAGCTAGCTAACATGAGAAAATTTGACAGGATTTCTGAGTTGATTTTATATTGAAAGGGATTTAGTTAAAAATAGATTTTGTTAAGATAGATGTATCTGATTTCTTCCTTTTATGCTTGGCAGGTTGCTGAGGAGCTGCAGAGTGGCCCCATGAGTGTCGAGGAGAAAGAGCTGCTCCACTTGCTGACATCACCTCACTTACGGGTATACACACATCTTCTAGTCTTCATATTAAATCTAAAGCACAGACACTGTGCATAGCTGCAGTAGTGTAGCTGGAGTAGTGTGTAGCTGCAGTAGCGTAGCTACAGTTGTGGGTAGCTGCAGTAGTGTAGCTAAAGTAGTGTGTAGCTGCAGTAGCGTAGCTACAGTTGTGGGTAGCTGCAGTAGTGTAGCTAAAGTAGTGTGTAGCTGCAGTAGCGTAGCTACAGTAGTGTGTAGCTGCAGTAGTGTAGCTAAAGTAGTGTGTAGCTGCAGTAGCGTAGCTACAGTAGTGTGTAGCTGCAGTAGTGTAGCTAAAGTAGTGTGTAGCTGCAGTAGCGTAGCTACAGTATTGTGTAGCTGCAGTAGTGTAGCGCTGCAGTTGGGTAGCTGCAGTAGTGTGTAGCTGCAGTAGCGTAGCTACAGTTGTGAGTAGCTGCAGTAGTGTATAGCTGCAGTAGTGTAGCGCTGCAGTTGGGTAGCTGCAGTAGTGTGTAGCTGCAGTAGCGTAGCTACAGTAGTGTGTAGCTGCAGTAGTGTAGCTAAAGTAGTGTGTAGCTGCAGTAGCGTAGCTACAGTATTGTGTAGCTGCAGTAGTGTAGCGCTGCAGTTGGGTAGCTGCAGTAGTGTGTAGCTGCAGTAGCGTAGCTACAGTTGTGGGTAGCTGCAGTAGTGTATAGCTGCAGTAGTGTAGCGCTGCAGTTGGGTAGCTGCAGTAGTGTGTAGCTGCAGTAGCGTAGCTACAGTAGTGTGTAGCTGCAGTAGTGTAGCTAAAGTAGTGTGTAGCTGCAGTAGCGTAGCTACAGTATTGTGTAGCTGCAGTAGTGTAGCGCTGCAGTTGGGTAGCTGCAGTAGTGTGTAGCTGCAGTAGCGTAGCTACAGTTGTGGGTAGCTGCAGTAGTGTATAGCTGCAGTAGTGTAGCGCTGCAGTTGGGTAGCTGCAGTAGTGTGTAGCTGCAGTAGTGTGTAGCTGCAGTAGCGTAGCTACAGTAGTGTGTAGCTGCAGTAGTGTAGCGCTGCAGTTGGGTAGCTGCAGTAGTGTGTAGCTGCAGTAGTGTGTAGCTGCAGTAGCGTAGCTACAGTAGTGTATAGCTGCAGTAGTGTAGCGCTGCAGTTGGGTAGCTGCAGTAGTGTGTAGCTGCAGTAGTGTGTAGCTGCAGTAGTGTATAGCTGCAGTAGTGTGTAGCTGCAGTAGTGTAGCGCTGCAGTTGGGTAGCTGCAGTAGTGTGTAGCTGCAGTAGTGTGTAGCTGCAGTAGCGTAGCTGCAGTAGTGTATAGCTGCAGTAGTGTAGCGCTGCAGTTGGGTAGCTGCAGTAGTGTGTAGCTGCAGTAGCGTAGCTACAGTAGTGTGTAGCTGCAGTAGTGTAGCTAAAGTAGTGTGTAGCTGCAGTAGCGTAGCTACAGTATTGTGTAGCTGCAGTAGTGTAGCGCTGCAGTTGGGTAGCTGCAGTAGTGTGTAGCTGCAGTAGCGTAGCTACAGTTGTGGGTAGCTGCAGTAGTGTATAGCTGCAGTAGTGTAGCGCTGCAGTTGGGTAGCTGCAGTAGTGTGTAGCTGCAGTAGTGTGTAGCTGCAGTAGCGTAGCTACAGTAGTGTGTAGCTGCAGTAGTGTAGCGCTGCAGTTGGGTAGCTGCAGTAGTGTGTAGCTGCAGTAGTGTGTAGCTGCAGTAGTGTGTAGCTGCAGTAGCGTAGCTACAGTAGTGTATAGCTGCAGTAGTGTAGCGCTGCAGTTGGGTAGCTGCAGTAGTGTGTAGCTGCAGTAGTGTGTAGCTGCAGTAGTGTATAGCTGCAGTAGTGTGTAGCTGCAGTAGTGTAGCGCTGCAGTTGGGTAGCTGCAGTAGTGTGTAGCTGCAGTAGTGTGTAGCTGCAGTAGCGTAGCTGCAGTAGTGTATAGCTGCAGTAGTGTAGCGCTGCAGTTGGGTAGCTGCAGTAGTGTGTAGCTGCAGTAGCGTAGCTACAGTTGTGGGTAGCTGCAGTAGTGTATAGCTGCAGTAGTGTAGCGCTGCAGTTGGGTAGCTGCAGTAGTGTGTAGCTGCAGTAGTGTGTAGCTGCAGTAGCGTAGCTACAGTAGTGTGTAGCTGCAGTAGTGTAGCGCTGCAGTTGGGTAGCTGCAGTAGAGTATAGCTGCAGTAGCGTAGCTACAGTTGTGGGTAGCTGCAGTAGTGTATAGCTGCAGTAGTGTATAGCTGCAGTAGTGTAGCGCTGCAGTTGGGTAGCTGCAGTAGTGTGTAGCTGCAGTAGTGTGTAGCTGCAGTAGTGTATAGCTGCAGTAGTGTGTAGCTGCAGTAGCGTAGCTACAGTATTGTGTAGCTGCAGTAGTGTAGCTGCAGTAGTGTATAGCTGCAGTTGTGTGTAGCTGCAGTAGTGTAGCTACAGTAGTGTATAGCTGCAGTTGTGTAGCTGCAGTAGTGTAGCTGCAGTAGTGTGTAGCTGCAGTTGGGTAGCTGCAGTAGTGTATAGCTGCAGTTGTGTAGCTGCAGTAGCGTAGCTACAGTATTGTGTAGCTGCAGTAGTGTAGCTGCAGTAGTGTGTAGCTGCAGTAGTGTGTAGCTGCAGTAGCATAGCTACAGTAGTGGGTAGCTGCAGTAGTGTAGCTAAAGTAGTGTGTAGCTGCAGTTGGGTAGCTGCAGTAGTGTATAGCTGCAGTTGTGTAGCTGCAGTAGCGTAGCTACAGTATTGTGTAGCTGCAGTAGCGTAGCTACAGTATTGTGTAGCTGCAGTAGTGTAGCTGCAGTAGTGTATAGCTGCAGTAGTGTAGCTGCAGTTGTGGGTAGCTGCAGTTGTGTAGTTGCAGTAGTGTAGCTGCAGTAGTGTATAGCTGCAGTAGTGTATAGCTGCAGTAGTGTAGCTGCAGTAGTGTGTAGCTGCAGTAGCGTATAGCTGCAGTAGTGTAGCTGCAGTAGTGTAGCTGCAGTAGTGTGTAGCTGCAGTAGCGTATAGCTGCAGTAGTGTAGCTGCAGTAGTGTGTAGCTGCAGTAGCGTAGCTGCAGTAGCGTATAGCTGCAGTAGTGTAGCTGCAGTTGTGTAGCTGCAGTAGTGTAGCTGCAGTAGTGTATAGCTGCAGTAGTGTAGCTGCAGTTGTGTAGCTGCAGTAGTGTAGCTGCAGTAGTGTAGCTGCAGTTGTGTAGCTGCAGTAGTGTGTAGCTGCAGTAGTGTATAGCTGCAGTAGTGTAGCTGCAGTTGTGTAGCTGCAGTAGTGTAGCTGCAGTAGTGTAGCTGCAGTCGTGTAGCTGCAGTAGTGTGTAGCTGCAGTTGGGTAACTGCAGTAGTGTAGCTGCAGTAGTGTAGCTGCAGTTGTGTAGCTGCAGTAGTGTAGCTGCAGTAGTGTGTAGCTGCAGTTGGGTAGCTGCAGTAGTGTATAGCTGCAGTTGTGTAGCTGCAGTAGCGTAGCTACAGTATTGTGTAGCTGCAGTAGTGTAGCTGCAGTAGTGTGTAGCTGCAGTAGTGTGTAGCTGCAGTAGCATAGCTACAGTAGTGGGTAGCTGCAGTAGTGTAGCTAAAGTAGTGTGTAGCTGCAGTTGGGTAGCTGCAGTAGTGTATAGCTGCAGTTGTGTAGCTGCAGTAGCGTAGCTACAGTATTGTGTAGCTGCAGTAGTGTAGCTGCAGTAGTGGGTAGCTGCAGTAGTGTAGCTGCAGTAGTGTGTAGCTGCAGTAGCGTAGCTACAGTATTGTGTAGCTGCAGTAGCGTAGCTACAGTATTGTGTAGCTGCAGTAGTGTAGCTGCAGTAGCGTAGCTGCAGTAGTGTATAGCTGCAGTAGTGTATAGCTGCAGTAGTGTAGCTGCAGTTGTGGGTAGCTGCAGTAGTGTGTAGCTGCAGTTGTGTAGCTGCAGTAGTGTAGCTGCAGTAGTGTATAGCTGCAGTAGTGTATAGCTGCAGTAGTGTAGCTGCAGTAGTGTGTAGCTGCAGTAGCGTATAGCTGCAGTAGTGTAGCTGCAGTAGTGTAGCTGCAGTAGTGTGTAGCTGCAGTAGCGTATAGCTGCAGTAGTGTAGCTGCAGTAGTGTGTAGCTGCAGTAGCGTAGCTGCAGTAGCGTATAGCTGCAGTAGTGTAGCTGCAGTTGTGTAGCTGCAGTAGTGTAGCTGCAGTAGTGTATAGCTGCAGTAGTGTAGCTGCAGTTGTGTAGCTGCAGTAGTGTAGCTGCAGTAGTGTAGCTGCAGTTGTGTAGCTGCAGTAGTGTGTAGCTGCAGTAGTGTATAGCTGCAGTAGTGTAGCTGCAGTTGTGTAGCTGCAGTAGTGTAGCTGCAGTAGTGTAGCTGCAGTCGTGTGTAGCTGCAGTTGGGTAGCTGCAGTAGTGTAGCTGCAGTAGTGTAGCTGCAGTTGTGTAGCTGCAGTAGTGTAGCTGCAGTAGTGTAGCTGCAGTAGTGTATAGCTGCAGTAGTCGGGGCCCAGTGACAGAAAAGCATTTCAGTGTAAGAGAAAAAGTGATGTAAGTGATACTGTCCTTACTAGACTTACTTAACTCTTTAACATGATCATTGTGTCAGGATGCAGACTCTGTAAAAAAGACAGCAACTCAATAATAGTTTTAATCTCTCTCAAGGCGCTATTGTCCGTTCACGACACAGTGGCGCAGAAGAACTTTGACCCCGTGCTGCCTCCGCTTCCTGATGACTTTGATGACGAGCTGGAGGAAGAGTCGGTCAAGATTGTACGTCTGGTCAAGAACAAAGAGCCGCTGGTGAGGAAAGGAAAGAGGAGGAATGAAAAAGAGAGAACAGAGATCCTGAGAATATCATTTATTATTATTTTTATACCATACAGGAATGATAAAGCCAGCAGAAATTTATGAATCTCAAATCTGTCAGCGTTTTAAAGGTTCAGCTAGACTAAGCATCAAGGTTCTCTGTAATATGCTGCTGGGCTTCTGCAGCGTTGAGTTTTTTTTTATGTTTTAATGTAAAGTATAAAACGTCACAATGATATATAAGGTATTAGAATGCAAGGCAAATTTGAAATTCAAAATACTTGGGAGGGGGGCTTTTGGATCATCAGTCATATCCTTTTAATTTATTTTTAATGTTTATAACTAGTATACTATTTAATATGTATTTAAATTGAAACATTATGCAACGTGTTACGTTCATTAGTATGTTCCAATTAGCAACAATACATTGAATATTTTATATACAGTATATCAGTGCCTCTTAAAGTGTGTGTGTTTGTGTGTGTGTGTGTGTGTTGGGGTGGGGGGTGTCCATGAAGCATAGGCAGGGGGCTTGTAATTTTTTTTTTTTATTCAGTGTCAGTGGTGGAAATCACAACCCACTATTACCAAACCTGTATATAATTATTCATTTCTTATAGTTAAGTCAAAAACATGTTGTCTGTAGCTAATGTTAGTGGAAAATCCAGGAATAAAAAAAACTCCATTATTTAGCTCATCAATAGTATTTATATGTATTTATATTTATACTAGTATTTATATAATTGGATTATGTATGGAATTATATTATTAATTATATTATATTATTAATTATATGTATGGAATTTTATTTATGGAATAAATCTGTGCTGAGATGGTCTATGAAATTTATTTATTTTATTTTATAGGGTCTCTGTCTGCAAAAAGTTTGAGAACCATTGTAATAAATAATAGTGTTTCTAATCTATTCTTTGTCTGGCTCTGTGTGCGTGCATGTGTGTGTGTGTGTGTGTGTGTGTGTCCTCTCAGGGGGCCACCATTCGGCGTGATGAGTCTACAGGAGCCGTCATTGTAGCACGCATTATGAAAGGTGGAGCTGCTGACAGGAGCGGTGAGTGACACTTCAATCAAAGTCTATGCTAATTCAGCTTATAAATTTTGCAGCAGTTTGTTGGATTTCTGGTTCTTCTGACTGATTTCAAATTGCCCCAAGGCTTTCTCGTGTTTGTAGAGTGTAGAGTGGTGTGATGGTAGATGTTTTTTTTTATAGTTATGTCTTCTTTGATTGCATTAAAGTCCCATTTTTACATTTAAACACAATAACAGTTGAGATGCTGATACTGAAATCCCAAATGTTAGATACAGTGTGAGAAATGAGAGCTACCGTTTACTAGCAAAGTGTACTAGTTATACTATAATTAACTAGCTGGCTAGCATTGGGCTTCAGTCTTCAGCACACGAGGCCAGTAAATGGAAGTCTATAACTAATCAGTTCAGATTTTCACACACAAAAAAACATCTTTGGACTCATACAGAAGTTCACACGTCCATAATCGAGTGCTCCACCATAGCTAAAAGCATAATGTAGTGTTCATATGGCACAAATGAGCACATGAGCACGCACACACACACAAACAAACAAACACACACACACACACATTATATAGGCTTTATATAGTAGCTAAATTAAGGTCTGATTTCTTCTAAATTGACATTTAAGTTTGGATATGTCCTAGTCATATGGCATAAATGAGCACACATTGGCATTCATTATATATTATATAGGCTTTATATAGAAGCCAAATTATGGTGTGATTTCTTCTGAATCCCAGGAATCCCATGAGATCCTATCGAAAGAATCAAACAGACTCAGTAACCACACAGCTGCTCCAATAATATCATTATACTTAGGCTTTGTGTGTGCAGAGAGATTATACTGTATATGCACCTTTATCTATGTCTTACTAAAAATTCACACTAGTACTAAGTGTGTGTGTATGTCTCGCTCATCAGTCCCTATATCCTCTCCTTTTCTGAAAGGAATGTTGTTGATTGGACAAAATTGGACAAAGACATGTCCTGGGTAACTACATTTGAAGAAAGTGGACAATGTGTGTAGTCTAACTGAGTGTAAAATCTGAAACTTTGAAGAAAATGCAAAAAAAAAAAAGGTTGAAGTAGGACAGTATTATTAGTAAATAAATTATTAATGAATGTTATTAATGACTTATGATCGTATTTCTTACGCAGTGTGTGATTATGTTTGTGCAGGTCTGGTGCATGTAGGTGACGAACTTAGAGAAGTGAACGGCATCTCTGTAATGCACAAGAGGCCAGACGAGATCAGCCAACTATTAGTATGACAATCATCATCATCATTGCAATTCTTTGTAGGGATGTGAATAAAAAATATTTCTATTCCATACAATGCCTCAGAAGCTATGACTGCCCTAAATGGCATATGTTTCATCTCGTAATCCAAAGATTTTGTCAATAAATGTGGCCAGGAAACACCTACTTTCACAGATATAGACAATTTGAATGACAAGGCAGATGATCAATCACAGGTTTTTCCTGTAGCCAGTCGGCCAACATGCAATAACATCTCATTTACACACCGCTGATTGCTACAAGCAAAAATCCTTAATAACGTTTAAAGATGTTACTGAGCTTTTTTCAATCCAGTGACTCTATATTTTGCTCTGAAAAGCTCATTGTGTCACACTGTTTGATTTCTTGCTGTAAACCGGAGCACAGAAGTGCTGAGAGCCAATCAGATTGCACGGTTCTGAAGCTTGTCACCAGAAAAGTGTAAAAAAGCTATCAGATGCTCTGCATCCCATGAGTAGAGCGTAGAGCGTCTGTGCCTCAGACATGTTTATGGCAGATCTTTTGAGATGTATTTCACGCTAACAGTCTTAACTCATGAAATATCATCTTATATCTTGCTAAAACAAACCACTAATTGTGCCCACAGGCTGCATTAACATGACTTGAGCATATCATGACACAATTCATAACCTTTCATAACATTACATTTAAGACCAGAGATGTTACAGCACATCACAAAGTAACAAGATGTTGTTTCTATTCGCCTTTTCAATTCTACTTCATTAGTTTAGGAAGCAGTTCATCAAGAAACAGAAAACAGTAACACAAGGAAGTTAATAAGATAAAAACAATTCACGTGACAGTATTCATTGCACTTTATTGTGTCTTGAATCCTGGCACTGTGTAAGCGTGCAACTGAATTTTCCTTACTTCTGTCTCTGTCTTTCTCTCAGTCTCAGTCTCAAGGCTCCATCACATTAAAGATCATCCCTGCCATTAAAGAGGAGGACAGGCTGAAAGAGAGCAAGGTGAGTAACACCGATTATGATTATCCATTCCATAATACTTAAAGATGGAGCAGAATTTGAACTCTTTTTCTAATATGTGTTTTCCGTAGGTCTTCATGCGGGCGCTGTTCGACTATGTCCCTTTAGAGGACAAGGCCACGCCCTGTCAGGAGGCGGGGCTACCGTTTAAGCGCGGGGACATCCTGCAGGTTGTGAGTCAGGATGACCCCACATGGTGGCAGGCAAAGAGAGTCGGAGACAGCAACCTGCGCGCCGGACTCATCCCCTCTAAACAGTTCCAGGAGAGGTGAGAGATGAGTTTATTCAGCATCACAGAAGTCATGCAAACATGCTATTTGATGTTATTAAAGGAATTCTGTGTCACTATCACATTACTCCCCTTTGCTCTCAGGCGGTTGGCCTACAGACACAAAATGGGCACTTTACCAAATTCCAAATCACACAAACAAACTGCATGTGAGTACTTCCTTTAATCCTTCCTCTTCATACACAGCAATGATTTACATGCAGGAGAAACTGCAATCATTGTTCTTGTCTTTGTGCAAATAAATTGATCATTTATATCAATAATTTATATCGTAGATATAGTAGATAGAAGATATAGTAGCAAAAACTAGTTTCATGAAAATAAATCAACATACAGTTGTACTTCAGTGATTCAGCTGTTAATTTCCTTTTTATGATCTTAGGCATTGTAGGGCAAAAGTTTGTGCTCCCCATAGCTTTTAAATAAAAACAAGAAAGCAGATCTCTGTTTTACAATTTATCTACAAAAACAAGAATTTCATGTTGTTCCAAATGAAATGTGGTAACATGGGTTTATCCTGTAACAAGAAAACAATCCAAAACAGCGAAATCAATGTTTGAAAAGTGGTTTTGCCATGACTCGCCAGTCTCCAGACCTGATCTGAAGAAGGCAATGTATGGCATCCGAGTAATGTAAAGAAGTATAGACAGAGAATGTGGTCTATTTTTTAATAGAAATATCTTGTATACAGTGCATGCACTAATTGATCAGGACAGGACATTACAAATACTCATATGTTTTGCTAAATATGAACACTATAAATAATATTAATTATGCACTTCATGCACACTTCAACCACTGCACATGTCTTGGTATGAAGCACCAAGATTTGAATTTTTCTGATGAACCAGTTCCAGAGAAAAAAAAAAAAAATCTTTCCCTTCACTTTCTATGCCACTTTCTGTTTTGCTCCTATTGGCAGTTGGAAGTGGTTTGATTTGTCCCCAATTTGTTTCAAAAACATCCACAGGATGAGAATGCTTATATAATTTATATAATTATCTGTAATTACACACATCCACCACACCCAACAATCCAGCAGCACAAAATATGTAATGGATTTTTCTTTCCTTTACCACGGCTTACGCTAGATGACCAGGGATGTGACAAAGGTAGGTACACTAGATATACACACACACACACACACAGATACACACACACACACAAACATGCTGCTCACGATCCCAGTGATCAGGAAATCAGTCTGTCATCCAGCTCTGCTCTTAGTCAAAACAGATGGTCAGTCATGTATACACACACACACACACACACACACACACACACACAGGCACACTGGCACACTGGCACACTGGCAAATGGACATGACTACACTCTTCATAGCTCACTATTTCCCATGATCCTATTCTGTCATCCCTGTCTGTTCTCTTCTCCTTTTCATATCTTTCTACACTTTTAATTAGGCTAGTCCTCTTTCTCTCATCAGTTAATGTTAGCTTTATTGGCATGACTGTACGAAATGGGAAAAAATAAAAATAGTAAAAAAGGCTAAAAATTAGGGCTGCACAGTAACAGCTAAAATGATAATTATGAAATTATGAAGATTTTGCTCAATATCACAATTCACAAATATTTATCAAAATGATTCTACCACTTTAAGAACACCATAGTTCACACATTGTACATTGTATATTTATTCTAATGTATAAATCTTTAAAGAAAAATAAGACTGCAAAAATAACCTCAGAAGCTGATTTACTAACAGGCTCTAATGTAGAGATTGCATTTTTCACATGAGCAAAACACCATATTTGTCTTAATGAAAATGCATATATTTTGGGACATTTATATGTTAAAAAAAAAAAAAAAAAAAAGCAAAATACATGGCTGTACATGTGCAAATATATTCAATAACACCCATAATGTGTTTTACTGAGCCTCAAAATTACTTTTAGTACAACCAAAAAGCAAAATTAGCAAATTAGTACAACCGAAAAGCAGGTATAAAATTTGAGGAAACTCGTTTCCTCAAAAATTATGCCATTTACTAGGTTTTCCTAATGAGAGGATTTATCATCATTATGCATTAGACTCTCAGAATGACCAGAAAGCTTCTTAATATGATTTTACATCACAGTCGCAAAGTTGGTTTCATATTAGTTAATCGTGGCATGTTCTCACCTATGACGCAAACAGCATTTAAATAGAGCCTGTGAAAGGATTTTCATTATTACGTACCTCATGAACAAAACATACCTTCTTTTTATATTACATTCATACTGTATTATGCGCATGAGGCAAGTTTTATTTTAGAGCCGAATGTTTTGTTTTTTTGGAGCTGAACTCATTCTCTCTCTACTTTTTACACGACAAAAAATGTAAATGTAATAATACTTAAAATAATTTAAAAATACAGTAACAATAATCCCCTTTTATGTTAAAACAAACTACATAACCCCTCTAATGTCATCTGATATAATCCTTCATAAATCTCTGTATACAAAGCATATGAATGTGCTGTGAAGGCTCAGTGTAGCTAATCCTACTCCATATTAACCCTATATCACGATGACTATTTGCCTGTCCATTACATGTTGCATAAATATATACACCCTGTACACATATGTTTACTGCGATGCTGCATATCTGCTGCCTGCCTGCCTGCCTGTGTGCACGCGTGTGTGTGAGAGTGTGTTTGTGTGTATGCTTTCCTGCCTGCTGCTCCAGAGCTTGCATCCATGCTGTTTTCTCCCCTCTCCTCGCTTCTTCCTGTCCTCCTGTCTTTTTCCTGAGCTCACTCCCTCTCTCCCTGCTTGCTTTCCCTACAGAGGACTGTGACTGTGAGGGCTATTTCAATGGACACTACATAGGTGAGAGCCTGCATGCCTTCCTCAGCTGCCTACAACACACACACGCACACACAGACACACACACACCCTTGCTGATCATCTCTTCAGGATGTAGCAGCAGGTTGAAGCCTTCTGAAGCAAGCAGATGGAGAAACAGTGAATCTCGGAATGGAATAAACAATATGAGGTTGTTGCTGAGGATGAGGTGATTTTTATTAATAATTCTACTCACTATGCCATTTTTGAGCAGACAGAAATACAGAGAGAGACAGAAAGCATTGTCACTTTCTTAATGTCTGTCATATTAGACCCTCATTACGCGCAGGGTGTTAATGAATGTGCTTTCTCATGTGAGCCTGACACACAGAGAGGTGTGAGGCGAAGTGTGAACGTAGTGTGAGTAGTTTTAGAGCTTTTAGAGCTTTGCCTTTTTCTCCCGCAATAGTCAGTCTAGGGATAGGAAACATAAATGATACTTAGACATGATTTTGTCCTGGAAGATTCTGCTTCAAAAGATTCTTTGCAAAAATATCAAACAAAAAATTATATTGTTGAATTTATTATATTGTTGAATTCATGATTCTGATTAACTTAACATAAATGTACATGAATGTATTTTTTTTAAAAATGTGTTATTATTTAACAAACAAAAGCCTAACCGCCGAACGCTGATCTGGTGAAGTTTTCTCTAAGTAGACATGTATGGAAGGAGTCTCCAGTGTCAGTTTTCTGCCATGAAAAAGTCTGTGTTTTCTGGTTTCTCAGTAACACGACAAGCTGCATTTTTCTAGTCTTAATAACTTCATGAGAAACTAAATCGAGAGTTTGTTGAGGAAACGACTGTTTCTAGCTGTTGTAATGTACATAAATAACAGGAACTAACTTGTTTCTCAGACGTTCCACAGCATTAAATGTATGTAACTATAAATGGTGAAAAAGTTCAATGTGTTCTTTGTAAATAAATAAATAAATAAATAAATAAATCCTTGCCAAATTGCTATAAGAGGAATAAAACACTTAAGGGCACGCTGTTCTTTGAAAATAATCCATTTCAGGGTGGTAACAGTAACTCCACTTCACATCAGGTCAAACCCTGTCATGAATTATTTTCCTACAACAGCACACCTCAAAGTGTTTCATTCCTTACATATTCCAAACTCTAAAAAGTGCTTAGTTAGTGACACAAATGTTCTTCAGTTTATGTGAATAAAAGTAGAATGTCTTAAATTTTTTCTAATGTAAATTTTTACCCCTTCAAATCTAAAATTAAATATCAATTTTATTAATAAAGTGGTCATACTAGTAATAAATATGTATATTATAGGGTAAAGAAATGCATAAAGATACACAAAGAATAGTTCTGAATTTATATAATACTGTTGGACCCCTGGACTGAAACTGAATCAAACCTTTTCTCAAAGTTACCCACACCTAAACAATCTATTTTTAATTATTTTTTTTAAAGCCATAGTGTGAAAATATAGAGATACAGACACAAACACACAGGCGAAAGCCCTTATGGATGTCAAATTTACATAATTTACTCTCCCCAAGGTCACCTTCACGCCATATTTCCTCCTGTCTGGGTGTAATGTCACAAAGCTCATGCAATCAGCGCCATCTAGTGCTGAAAAGCAGAAGTGCTAGCTCAAGTCTATTTATTTAATCCTTTCATGCATAAATCATTTAAAAGCATCCATATCCTTTAGATTTTTTACACGACTTCAAATTGCATGTTTTTCTTTCTTTTTTTGAAATATCGCGTGTATTAAAAAGGAGACGTATAGGAATACCACGAGTACAAAAAGAAGAATCAAATAATAACAATAAAAAATAGATATTCTAATGTGTTTACAAAAATTTTTAATATTAAGGTTTAACATATTTAACAGTGATGACCAAAATTATAGAAAATATGCTTTAACAAAACATAGCAAGATTCTGGGTGGTATGCTGCTGCATGATACAGAATAATAATAATAATAATAATAATAATAATAATAATAATAAGTGTGGACACTATGCATGAAAGGGTTAAATACGTATTAACAGTAAAGAGCCTGTCTTTTTAGATTACAGATAAATGACAGGAACACGTCTGTGATGGTTTTCAGTCATTGTGATCATCTAGTTGGAGTAAATCAAGGTATCTTATCATCAGGGCTCCATCATGTCTGACAGGAAGTCAGCTTTCCTGACACTTCCTGTTGTTGATCAAAAACCCAACTGTGGCTGAACTTGTCAGATTGAGGCATTAAGCTCTTCTCCCTCTCCTCTTCTGAGTCCTTTCCCATCCTTTCTCCATCCTCCTGCCTCTCTATGCCTTGGCTCGTGACCTTTACCCTCTGATCCCTCGCTGCCCAAGCTGCTGGCCTGCAATCAGCCGCCTCGCACGACTGGCTGCTCGTTCACTCACTGCTCTAAGTGTTCAAACGCTGATACACTCTGCCCTTTACAACTGACCTGAGGTCAGGGTTCCAGAGACCCAGAGAAAAGACTAGACAAGGTGATCTGGTACAGTACAGAAAAAAAAAAAAAATCAGATTAACCCTCATGTTCTGTTCCTGACTTAGCAACAAATATAGCTTCTGATTTTAGAACAATCCAGAAAATGAATCTATGATTGGATGATTGTCTAATATCATTTTAAAGCCCAATCTACCTAGGAACATCTCTACACCTACACCCTATCTATAAATATGAATAAACACGATATCTCCTGATATCGCAAATAGATAGCTGGCTAGCTAACTGGCTAGCTAACTGCTAATAAACTAACTTGCATTTGTTACAGGCTGACACGATTTTAGTGTCTCGATTTGTATTCTCATATTCTCATGAATTTATGTAACATCAAACAAACCTGTCAAACAAGTGTTCAATACTAACCTTAACCAAATAGCTAGCTTAGCACATGGGTTTTTGGTTATCATGCCATCCTCTAATAATTTGTGTAACATGAAAGTTTTTTTTTTTTTTAATTCTGAAATCATAAACTTATTATTATTATTATTATTATTATTATTATTATTATTATTATTATTATTATACAGTTTGTTAAACGTAGGGTTTCCCCTTAAGTAATTTTTCTTAGTAAGAATAATCAACATCTTAATCTTAAAATATTAATGCATATAATCAGGATCCAATCATGCAAGTAGAGTTGTTTTGAAAATCATGTTTTTTGGTTCAAGGGTATTAAAAAATTTATCTGATAAATCTTGCCTTCAGCTCATTTGAAATTTATATACACAGTACTTAATTTATATAATCAACCATTTATATTAATCTACATAATCATGGTTAGATCATCCAAGAAGGCATAGTTATTTATAAAATGTACCTTGATCAGTACGTTTATAAGTACCTTGAAGTTTTTGGACGGTGAAACTGTTAAGCATTAAATGAACCCTTGAGGGATTAACAATTTATATTTATCTACACTATATAATCAAGATCCAAGCAAGAGGAATTAGTTTTAAAAATGATAAAAAAAACTAAATTATAAAAGAGTATTTTTTAGTAAACAGTATTTTTTGTAAATAAATACATTTATATAACCAACCATTCATATTAATCTACAGTATCATGATTAGATCATCTAAGAAGAGTTAGCTTTTTTAATCTTTTTTTTTAGTTCAGAGGTAATTAATAAGTTTATTTATTAACTATTTTTTTAATTGGATCAAACTGTTAACCATCCAACTATAATTTTTTGTGAAACAATTTTTTAAAGCGTAAAAAACCCAAAAAAAATCTATACCTATGTAATCATGATCTAATCATCCAATCATAGTTCATAATCAATTTGTAGTTCATGTTTTTAAAATATCTTATGTATATTACATTCATCTTGGTAAGTAGTTACATAAACAGTATTTCAGGAAACAGGCATGCAACAGATTGTAAGGATCCTCCTAATGTGCGTAGATGGAGGTGTATATAAGAGATGACTGGAATGGGACAGCAGCTAAAATAAAGGTTTTATTTACATTCTTATTTCACATGCAGACATTTCACTTTAGTCAAATGTCTGTAATTTCAAATACTCTGAAATGCAGAAATGGAGTCATGTTTATGAAGTTTCAATCTGGTAAAAAAAAAGAAAAAGAAAACACTTTTTTAGTATGTATGTATATATTTATATTGAAAGGAGGTCATTTTGACTTGAGCAGAACATTAGTGAAAGTGAAAGCTGATGGAAGAGAGAGAGAACTGACCCAGGGTTGGTAGTTGAGGGCAGAGAGTGTCCTGTGCGCAAGTGTTTAGTGGTCTAATACGCGTTGTAGTCTCTTCGAAGTGTAAAGCGATGGTGCCCTCCTGTGGCCAGGTGTTTTCCTGGGACTTTTATACAGGTACAGTCCCTGTTCATTCCACTCAGGTGCCCTATTATCCATTTACACCAACACACTCCTTTACTCTGTGCTAATTAACAGCAGGACTGTCAGCTTCCACTGAGACTTTGCTAAGCTAATGTGTACATAATGATCGAAAAATGATTTTAATAAATATAAGGAATGCCTAGCATTAATAAAAAAAAGGCAATAAATGCCAATAAAGTGATGCAATGTAGATTTCTTCATATACATTCCAGTCTGTTTATGTAAACAGGAAGTTGCATGAAGGCCACATTTGATACTCCAGTTTATATCAGAAATTTTTTGTTTTATAACTTTTCGTCTGACCTTTTGATCTTCTCTCAGCTGGTTTGCGGAGGAGTTTCCGTCTGAGCCGTAAGGATCGGCAGAGCTCATCAGGGGAGGCCAACGCATCTGACCCCACTGAGCCTGAGCTGCTCACCTACGAGGAAGTGACACGATACCAACAACGGCCCAATGAGAGACCTCGACTAGTGGTGCTGATCGGTAAGACAACGAATTGCATCATCACAATGAGAAGCTTCGGTCCTGAGGGAAATCACAGTACATCAGAATTATTAAAAGCTTAAGCACCTGCTTACAGAGATCAATATTAATATTATCAATATCTAAGACAAACCCTTGGTTATTATAGTGAGTAAACAAATCTACAGCACAGTCTAAAAAGACTTATGTACAGTTTGTGTAACTGAATTCCACTAAAGCAATATCTGGCTTATATAAGACAGAAGACATGACATAAGAATTATTATTATTATTATTATTATAAGCAAATATTCAATAAATTAGTCTTTTCGAGTGATTGTGGGGTGTTGTAAAATTATGCCATATGTCGAAATAACAAGATAATATCTTGAAAATAGTTTTACATAAAGATAAGTGCTAAGATGGAATAAAGAGTTATTAAGATGACATAATAACTTAGTTAAAATAACAATGTAATATCATGAATTTGTGAGTTATTAGGTCAAAAAATCGATATTGCACCTCAACATTTTTTTTCACAACTTCCCAAATTATAACCTGAAGATTGGTGGTGGTAGCGTGGTTGAAAAAAATCCACTAAATAAGTGTTCTGGTCTTTTTTTTCTATTTTTGAGTCACTTTACAGATTAATACATATTAGGGAGATTTTATGGGTGAAATTGCACATGTCTGTTTTCGAGCTGTCTTTATTTTAATACAGAGATGGAGATTTTTGGCATTTTTTTCTTGCGATGCTTGTACAGATAAAGAGCAAAATAAAACAGATTAACAGCTGATTATTGGTCTACAATCCCAGTGTCTTTATCTCATTTCTTGAACTGTCTTTAGTCCAATTTAGCTTTTACATTGCAGCATACTACAGAAGGTTAATTTGGATGACCTGAGAGTCGCACACTAAGGCTATTGTACGTTTTTAACTCTCAGAAAAACTTTTGGCTCATTATTTGTTTTGCAGTGAACATAAGTCTTAGCGGGAATGTAAATTCGCAGCTCTCGATGGAAAGAAAGTTGAGTGTGGTCTGCAGTATTGGTGTGTTTGTGCCCGCAGGGTCTCTCGGAGCACGAATTAATGAGCTGAAGCAGAAAGTAATAGCAGAAAACCCCCATCGCTATGCTGTGGCTGTACCCCGTGAGTTCCTTCGCATCATCTCACACACACACACACACACACACACACACACTCTAAGGCACTTACTGAAGAAATACAATTCAAACTATTAACAATGATAAATATATACTTGCTGTGAAAAGTGTATTTTGCAGAAAATCACATTCACATATTTATAACTGCTCATGCTGTTTCTACAGAGTTTCAGTTTACTGAGAAAATATAAAAACAGTTTGCATTTTTTTCAATAAATAAAATGTATCTATAATCTGTTTTACACTATTGTCATTTTACTGTCTTCTTCGTGTTTTCTGTAGGGTATACAAACTTTTGAACCTCACCATATAGTTCGTATTGTCCACAGAGATGTTATATTATTCATGTTTTGGTACACTAATGTATCATTTTATATCATACTGGAACAAACATGCTAAGAAAAGTTTAAAATCACCTGACATATTTTATTCAACACATTATTTTATTCACAAAATATCTAGAATAAATAATATTTATCTTAAATTAAAACAAAGGTTGAAATAACTTGCCATATTTTATTCACTACATTATTTTATTCCCTAGTAATGTCAAGAATAAATCATATATATCCTAAACTAAAAAGCGTGAAATCACCAATCATATACTATTTAACACATTATTTAATTGACTAAAACATTCTGGAATCAATATTTCTCACACTAAAAATCACTTGGCATATTTTCTACACAAAATCTTCAATTTTCTAGAATAAATCATTTAATTGAAACCAGATATGGAAAGGTGTGTTAGATTAATGCTTTTATAATACTTTGGGGATTAAAAATGATAATTTATTAAATGATAAATCCTGCAATAATCTACATGTAGTAATTTCTTTTCTCAAAACTTTATTCTAAATATGAAAGTCTTCATTTTTCTAGACACCTTTTCAGTTTCCTCCAAATTATTAGAAAAATATTAAGCTGCACAGTGCGTTTTGCAACAAAATGGACTTTATAATACGAAGAACTTTAAGCTATGATTTGAGTGTTTGAGCAGTAGTGTATAGGTTACCGCAGTCTACATCCTGTTTCTTTAATAAACACTTTGCAAAAGCATTAAGGAGGATTTTCTGTAACAGTTTGTTCTTTTCGAACTCTCCTAAAGACACGACACGGCCCAGGAAGAGCCATGAGAAGGAGGGGGTCGAGTACCACTTTGTCTCCAAGCAGGCCTTCGAAGCTGACGCTCAAAACAACAAGTGAGTGAGCTCTGAAACTGCTCTGACTAATCCGAGTAAAAGCACACGTCAAACATCCGAGGCAGAAAATATGTGAGGAATGGATTCACAGTGAAGTGTGATTTTGTGGGAAGTTCATTTTTAAGTCAGTTCGCCTCAAACGGGAAACTTCTCTCATTGTGTGGCTGTAAGATGTTAATATGACTTGAATCAACAATCGTATACTGGATGGCGCTTCTGTTCAAAGTCATAAAAGTTAGATGGTACCTCTATTATGAAAGCTATAAAAGCTAATAAATCACTGGAGTACTAAAGATAATGAGTAAATTGTGGAATCAAAAGCGGCAAGTCACTGCAGATTTACAAACTGCAGATATTTAATTTTAACATTTGTAATTTAAAATATTAGAAAGATTCAGCCAACCTCGTGGAAAGTGTCCTTTTGTACTGTTCCTCTATTAGCAAGAAAAATGTGTCTCTTTTGCAAGTTACCTCCAAAAGTCAAAAAGGAAGGAATTTAGAAAAAAAGGTTTAGAAAGAAATACATTTCTATCTCTCTTTTTTAAAAAATAGTTAAAGCATGTTAGACACAAAAACCCAATTTTTGAATCTGTAGTAAAATCTGTAGTATAATGCTGCATTTGACTAAAGGTTGTAACTTCCCTGGTCGTAATTTCCGAAATCTGTAACTCTGGTCGTAATTTCCAAACCTACTCAGGACGTCTGGACGGTCTCCTCCACTCCGAGTTCACACCGCACTTCTTACCTTGAAATGAGTTATACTGCCTTTACTAGTATTAGCTTTAGGTCAATCAACATACAGACATATTTGCATACAAATCTATAACACTGACTATACAGTTCACTGTTTTCAGAAGGAAAATATACAGCACTCATCACAGATAGCTGGCTAGCTTGTTGCTATCAAGAAATGAACATAGAGGCGTCCATGTTTTTCTCACTTTGTATCTCGGTCAAAAATGACGTAATTCCAAGCTCCAAATTCCCACTTCCCAAGTAAGTCAAATGCAGCATAGCTGTGAATAGAAAGATTCAGTCAAACATGTCGTAAGTGTCATTTTGTGTTGATCTTCTATTAGTAAGAAAAAATGTGTTACACAGGCTGAAGCATGTGAGGGAATAGAGCTTAAATGATTAGAAAGTTAATATTGTACATTAAAGATATGGTTTGTAATATTTAAAAGCTGACCTATAACAATATTTTTAGAAATACTGTAGAAGGAATTGCTTCAGAATTAGGATTTGCAACATTGCTAGGTAATGGATTTGGTTAGTTTTTTCAATTTTGGCTTCTGTTTCCATTTTTCTGGCCCTGAAATGAGCTCCACCCCCAGCTGTTCAGCTGTTCAGCTGTTCAGCTCCGCCTCTATTATTTAAAAGGCAACTCATAAAGCACATGCAGTTTCATCATGGGGTGAAGTTTTGGCTCATGGATTTGCAATTGTAATTCACTTCTCAGAGAGCAGCGAGCTCTAATTTTATTTTATTTTTTACAACCTGCTCCTTTAATTCATTTTGTTTAATACATTCTGTGTTCTGTTTCCTCCTGCTGTGTAGGTTTATCGAGTATGGAGAGTATAAGGACAACCAGTACGGCACAAGTATAGAGGCCATCCGCTCTGTCCAAGCCAAGAACAAGATGTGTCTGGTGGACGTGCAGCCTGAGGTGCGGTGGGGGTTTAACGCTGGTGTGAAATCAGAAAAAAGTGCAGTAATCTACAAAAAAACTACACAATGTCCAAAAATAAAGATATTTAAAGATGGCTTTAAAAATGAACCTACAAATCTACTTTGTCTTTATAAATTCCAGATATCACAAACCAGTGTAAGGCCACAGATTATGAATATGTTTAATTTGTCCTCAAAACTAGATCAAAACAATTCAATATTCAGCACTGACAAAAATCTCAATCTCAGTTGGGTATAAACACAACATGAAATCAGAATTCCCTTTTAATTAACTTTTTAGTTGATATTCCAATCTCATTCACTTAGAAGGCAAAATTCATCCGTTAAAAATATAATGATTTTTTTAGCCCCGAGAAAATAATATATGACGGGGTAAGGCATTAAAAGTTTAAACAGGCTCACACTCTCAAGCAGTTAGCTGTGAGCAGTCAAGACTAAACAAAAAGCAGAAAAATCTGGAATGATTGACAGTTGTGTACATGCTTTGAACTCTCCTGTATTAACAGGTACCTCTGGAAGCCCCGCCTACTTTCCTCATATTAGTAGTATAGTAGTTATATTAGTACTGAAATTTTTCTGCCGAAAATGGTCAAAAAGATTAAACAAGCCTACAACGAAGTGTCAGATGTAACTTTTTAAAATAATTGTATTGGTAATGATAATTAAAAAGTGATTAAACACAATGTTTGCTCTCCTGCACCAGTCAGATCAGACATGTTCAAACAGTTTGAGCAGATCAGTGGAAATGTCGGCCGTGTGGAAGCATTTCACAGTTCCTTCCAGGATTATTAGACAAGTGATTTCCGGGAATACTCATTATTCCTCCTCAGGGGTTGGCAGGTCCTGTATTTGTTCACCACAACCAGATCTTAGACAAATGTTAATGACTGGTCACTGTTCTACCTCACTGATCTTTAATTAAAGGCGTCTGGATTTGTGTAAATGACTTTTTATTCCATTATTTTTTGTTGCTGCTGCAGGCATTACACACCCTGAGGACTGCTGAGTTTAAGCCTTACGTCATCTTTGTGAAACCGCGGATCCCTGAGGGTCGTAGACGTCGCAGTGCGTCTTCGCCTGCAGCAGGAGAGCACGGGAGACTCACAGTGAGTCTTTAACCTCGCCGTTTCCTTCAGCCATTTCTTTTTCTTTTCATTCTTCCATTTCCAGCCGTCAGCTCAGTACCTGTAACCAGATGTAATGAGCATAGTGACGCATAATAATGAAGCATAATAACATCCATACACACAGCACACACAGTGTACGCACAGATTTTAATTAATTGTATAAATAAATTTTAAAAATGAGTTTAAAATCAAGCCCAGCAGTCAGAGTTGACTGTCCATGCTTGGCTCATTGTTTCTAAATAATGTGAAAAACAAATTTTTGTCGAGTGCAAACCTTTGCAAAATTAAGAAGACTAAGAAAAAATATGAATAGTGAAACAATTCAACATGATATCATTTCAAAAGTTTACCTTTGATAAATGATAAATATGATAAATTATGAAACATGAAAAATATGATCTAATAATTTATTATACACACTTTCCCTTCATAACTGTGTTCAATTACATTCATATCCTCTGAACCGGAGGATAAAACAGGGCGTGGTGTGCTGTTGTATGAAAATAATCAGTAATTGAGGTGGTGTAATGTGGCCCCAAAAAAGTTATTGTTACCACCCCAATGTTGATTATTTTCCAACAACAGCATGTCTTTTATTCCTCATATACCACATCAGTTTACCAACAATCACATTTTTTGATTTATTAATGAATGACATACTGTACATTTTAATGTAGTGGAATGTCCATGAGACAAGTTAGTTCCTGCTATCACTGACATTATAGCAGCTATAAATGTGATTCCTTCACCAACCTTTACTTTTTCTCTATCTTGATGTTAATAAAACATACACTGCAGGTTATTAGTGTCAAGCACTAACACTGGAGACTCCTTCCATAAATGTTAAATAAACATCTCCTTACAGAAAACGTCACCATATTAATGATTATATATTTTTCTTTGTTAAATAACAGCATGAATTTTAAAAAAATAGTTTTTTGTATTATTGTGGAGCGTCCATGATACGTGTCAGATGTTAAGATAGCATATTATATTGAATACGTTAATATAAACCTTGCAGCTAAAACTATTGCCGGAGCTGCTGCTACAGAAAATTAATCGACACCTTCTAGCCAATCAGATTCGAGAATTTAACAGCATTATAACTGTGTTATAATATTTAAAAATGATCTAGATCAACGGATCATACATCTTACTATGTAGTGACCATAATCTGTTCGTCCTTCCTCAGGAGGAGGATCTGCAGGAGATGCGTCAGTCTGCGCAGCAGATTGAGCAGGAGTACGGTCACCTGGTGGATCGGGTCCTGATTAAGGAGGACACTGCGAGTGCCTGTGCAGAACTACGCATCATCCTCGAGCGCCTGGAGAGGGAGGCCTTCTGGCTGCCAGTCAGCTGGGTCAGGAACTAAAAACCATCCATCATCCCAAAGCAGGACAAAATAGGACACTGGACGTCTCTCCTTCACTACAGGACATAACTGAGGTCTGTCTGGACGATGGACGATGAGGAAAGACAGACAACTCCAGAACTCAGACGGACTCGTCCTGAAGGAGAGGAATAAAAGTGATGATCCATCAAAGTTTAATAGTCTTGGGGCATTAAAAAAAAAAATCTGAGAATCTTCTGTACACCGATATGCATACACAGTATGAACAATGATTATACATATGCACCATGGCTGCTTCTTTTTGAATTCTGTTTATAGACATGCGTTTATTTAAATCATGTAAATTATTTTATTAACCAGTTTTGGAATTTTATTTAAAGACTCATGCACTGTGTCCAGAAATATTACATACTGCACACCTAAATGTAGATTATATTATTTCCCCGGCTTATTTAGCAATGCGTTTATAGTGACTGCTAAACCTGAAATGTTACAACCAAACACCCCGACAAGCTCCAACCTCTGACCTTTAACGTTGATTTGGAAAAAGAAAAAAAAAATCAAAAGGCAACATTTCTTCTTGTCCATCTTAGAGCAATTTCAGTGAAATACATTCAGTACCCATTTAAGTGATGTGATACATGTTATAAATATGTATTGTAGATGCATCTTAATATGATGTGTCAAAATATCTAAGGGATAATTGTTAACTCACGGTGGAGTGCAAAAGTTTGCACACCTATATACATGGATAAAATGAAGATATTAGGTTTGTTAGGTTTCATAGCTGTGAAAACATTATCACAAGTAACAAAAAATGGTCAAATTGTGTATATTAAGTTATTAATAGTGGACAAATTAAACAAATGAGAAACACTGAATGTGATATATAGTAAATGTTCTCTAATACCTCATAACTGCCTGAAATGTTTAATTTCTCCACCTAGAAACCATAGGGGATGTAAACTTTTGCACTCAGTAGTGCGATGTAAAGTGTTTCACCTTCATCAGCCATCTTTTTAAAATTGACCAACTACCTGAGTAACTGGAATTATACAGTTGATTAATGTTGATTAATGTCCAGGAATTTTTAACGTATTAACCACGGGTTTCCTGCAGCATATTAAACACATGTTCTGAGCAGAAGGATTGTGGCTTGTTGGATCAAAATGCCTACACAACCACTCAACAGTAGCATCTGAGTTGGGTTTCAATGCAATAAAACATTTTACAGCTTGGTTTGAAGGTTCGTGATCCCTGTATACATACTCAGTTTAAAACTCTCTGGTGTTAAACTCGGCTAGCAGTCAAAGTGGGCTCTTAGAAATTCTTGGAAAGGCATGCCTGAATAATCAAAGCTTACAAAAATAGTGTGCAAGCAGCAGTCTCTGATGTCAAAGAGCATTTCAATAAATGTGTAAATACAATTTGCATAAATGTGTGTGGCATCCTGGGAAAACCCTTCACATGGTGAAATATTCATATTTTCTACTTTATATCATTCTGAAAACTTTCCTGAACTTAGTGACTTATGCTGCATTCCACTTAACTCGAAAGTGGGAATTCGGAGTTATTTCTTTCTCATTCTTTCTTTCTTTCTTTCTTTCTTTCTTTCTTTCTTTCTTTCTTTCTTTCTTCTTCTTTACATCCATGCATTCAAGCTACAAAAGTGGGAAGAAAAAAACATTTGATGCCTCCATGTTCATCTGTGATGAGCGATGTACATTTACCTCCTCAAACCGGTGAACTATATCGTTAATGTTATAAACACTGACAAGCTAATATGTCTGTATGCTGATTGATCCAAAGCTAACACTTGTATATACAGTATAACTCATTCGCTACTTTGTTTACTGTTGATGCTGTGAGCCATGTTGATTTGATGTCACATGCTGAACTCTAGGTTGAGAAGAGCGTTCCAACTTTTCAAGCAGGAATTCCAGGTTGAGATTGTGTTTGAGGGGGCATTCTCTGGAAACTACTGAAATTCTGAAATTTTGTGTTACGAGATTTAGTGGAATGCAGCATTATTTGCACATATCCCAATCACAAGTAAAATTCTAGCCTTTTAAATTCTGCTTACTCCATATTTCATTTTCTTGATGTTGAGTCTCACAAAGCAATTGCTATTTATTCATTTGATTTTTAATACGCAGTAACTGTTAACTGTCCATGCTAATATTGGTGGGGAAATAATCACTGAATAATTCAGACACTTCTGTTCTATTGGCTTTCCGATAATTTCCGATATTTTTAATAGTTCATTGAAACATTTTATAACTTGGTCCGCGTCCATCTGTACAGAAGGTATAAGTGCTCTTCTCTGTTTTGGTGATGATGATGTGATGGTGCAAGAGCATGGTGGACATCATCATAGTCAGTATCTGCTTACAAACCTGATCGATTAGGCTTATATCTGTTTCTCTACGACACATAACTATCCAACAGCTTGATAAAAGTGTGTGAGGAAATCACTCTTAGCTAGCAAGGTTTCAGACATCTTTAGGCAGACTAATGGTTTATACCACTGTCTTTGTCAAATTGCCTGCTTAGCCAATAATAATATTTTACAAAAAACAGGTTTTTGTTTTAATTAAATAAATTTAAAGTGACAATCGAATGTGTCAAAATATATTATTGGTTGGGAAAAAATTTTTCAATTTTTCTTCTTTTTTTTTTTTCTCCAAAATTCAGCCACAGCAACATCCAGTGGGTTTTCCCAGACCACCTCACATTTCTTTTCTCAATTATATCTGATCATCCAAGATGTCACGCACAACTGTGGGTTTGATGGTTCATCAGTTAAAAGCTTCATAACTCCAGTGTCAAAACCATGCAGAAAATGAACACCTGAACAAGTATGTCTTGACTAGATAGCGGAAGGTTTGTGTAAATTACATTGTTTTCGTCACAAAATCATTGCTTTAATCATGTATTCTTACAGTTTCATTCATAATTCTGTTCTGCTGTAGGACAAGTTTGGTTATGTATGTATACAGTACTGTGCAAAAGTCTTAGGCGCATGCAAAGAAATGCTGTAGAGAAAAGACGCCTTCAAAAATAATGAAATTAAATGTTTCTACAATTGAAAAAAATATTATAAAGAGCAGTAAACAGTAATAAATTAAATAAAGACAATATTTGGTGTGATGACCCTTTGCTTTAAAAAAATAGTAGTCTCAGGTATGAGTAGTCTGTAAAGCTGCTTTGTGACAATGTCCATTGTTAAAAGCACTATACAAATAAAATTAAATTGAATTGAATTTGTGCAGTTTTATAAGGAAAAGGTTTTACTGAGCATCTTGCAGAAGCAGCCACAGTTCTTCTGGAGACTTTGACTGTCACGATTGCTTCTAATTTTTACAGCAAAACCCAGCAGCCTTCATTAATTTTTTTTTTTGTCTGAAAATTGCTCTCTTATGTGATATGCTGCTTTCGTTACTGACAAACAAACATTTTTCTGTAACATTTAATTTTGTGCTGGAAAACTAATGTTTGAAATCTAAAATGTTTTTGTCTGAATCAATAATCTAAAATTCATAAAATAAAACTCTATAACAAAGTTTGTACTAAAAAAAAAAATAGAGTACCTAAGACTTTTGCACAGTACTGTATGATAACCTAACATTTCATCAGGGCATCTGTCATTTCCTGCGTAATTTCGACAGTGATGTATGTGTGTGCTGAAAGTTTCAGGATATCATTTGGATGTGTTCTGACTGCCACTTTTACTCAAAACCATTTCTCTACACATCTTCTAGTCTGTATATCTGGCAGCTGCCTTTACAAATAAAATATAAATAAAAATCCTGCCATATAATAGTTGAGCAGGTCTTTATGTTTCAGCAAGGTGTTCTAGTAGAGGGTGTTTCCTGCTGATGTGTGCATAACATCCAAAACAGCAAAAAAAAAGAAAAAAAAGAAAAAAAAAAGAAATGCACAGTTGTAGCTGTCATGAGATCCAATACAATATAATTACAATGACACATGATCACGTTTTTTTAACACCCTTTTTTTTTAAAAAAAAAAACAAAACTTTTGTTTTATTTGTGCAGAAAAGAAGGCATTACACGGCACTTCACTTAACAGCCAAACAAGCTACAAATTTCATTTCCAGCCTCAGTCATTTTCCGCTTATGGTGTTTACAATTTGTGGAGTAAATGTGCAAAACAATATATCTACGCAACATATTACACTATTCAAGGATGTATCAGTCATTAAAATGTATGTGTGGACATACTGGCAGCTCTAAACTGAATGGAACTGGATAGTGATGTGCAACCCGCGGCTCTGAAAGCACTCTTTCACACAGTGCTGGTCACAAGAAAATTCACGCCTCTGCAGTAAGAGTGGGATTACAGAACCGTCTTGAGCACACCTCTATGCTTCATGCAAAGTGACACCAAAACAAAACGAAATAAAACTTAACAGCACAGCGTAGTCTTGTACAGCTGACTGTAGAACTGGCTTCATCTAGTCTGAAATATTTTCAGACGAACAAAGTACATTTAGTCTGCTTTCTTCACTGTCTGCCTCACTTTTTTTTCTGCCCCTACTACTTTTTCATCATCCCTACAGCAGTGACTAGTGAATATATTAGTGACTAGTCTATGCAGCTCCTAACAGATAAAACAGACATCTCTGCTAAACTTTCTTGAGCAGCGGTGGCTCAATAGTTAAAGGGTCTGGATTACTGATCAGAAGGAAGGTCAGGAGTTCAGTGCCAAGCTGGGCCCTTAAGTAAGGCCCTTAACCCTCTCTGCTCCAGGGACGCCATATCATGGCTGACTCTGTGCTCTGACCCCAGCTTCCCGGGATATGAGAAGAAAGAATTTCATTGCACTGTAATCTCTATGTGACAAATAAAGGCTTCTGCTTCCTCATTTGGAGTTTAGACAGAACAAGAGTAGGCAGTCCTCTTTATGTGATGCCAAAGGGCATGTTGCACCAACCCTCATTAAAATATGATCAATAAAATACTGAAGAACCTCATTAAAATAAAATCATTAAAACGCTGAGAAATCTGTGTATGGTTTGTCATACACCTACGACTGCTTGATTAAATACATTCAGTTCAAAGAGAGAAACGTTTCCTTTCACCTCCCACACATGAGCCTTAAAATGTGTCTTTAAAGTTGTCCTGTTCTGTCATAAAACACATCAAGTCTTTAATCCTGCCAGGAGCAGCAGAGCACGAACACGAACGGCTCTTCGGTTCTAATCACCTCTAGGCTTTATTTTATTCTAGGTCTGTAAAAAAACGTTGCAATCTTGGACATATTAATGATCCGCAGACACTCTAGGATGCACTAAAGCCAGATTATAGATCAAGCATGAAAGAACTAAATCAAAAATAAACAGTGCCGAAACTTGCAGTTGTAAGCAAACTCAAATTTGATTTCAGATTTATTTATACAGTGCTTTTAACAAGACGTTGTCTCAAAGAAGCTTTACAGTAATCCGGATGTAGCCTTAGATCCCTAATGAGCAAGCAAGGTGACAGTGGTGAGGAAAAACATGAGAGGAACCAGACTCAAAAGGGAACCTGTCCTCTTCTGGGTGACACCGGATGGAGGGATTATAACTCATTAGAGTATACAGGTGTAGAAGAGTAGAGATAAACAGTACTGAGTGTGAAATCAATGCCTCTCTCACCCTTGTAAGGCTTTAGTCATAAAAAATAAAAGTGTCTGAAAATATCAGATAGCTTTCAATCAATTAGTATTGACACTGGAATGATAAATACCAGATCATCTGTATTGATATTTGAAAATTTGTTGGAAGGTTATAATATTGTATCTTGGTAAAATTATTAACCCCCTGAACTCCCGGGGCTGTTGGTGGGCCCAGACTTAAATTGCTGACTTTCATAACTACCTTTTTTTATTAGTCTCACTACCGATTTTATTATTCAGTAAGTCATAATAATTGCTAGTAGTTTTTTTTTAATGACCCAGGCCAACCTCCTTGGCCCCTTCCTGTTTTTTTGAGGGGATCGCCACCTTGTCATGGTCAGGGGGCTTGTGTACCTCAGGGACCCTTACAGCTATGATGGCAGGAGTTTGGGCTCCTAGTAGGGTCACTTATGATGTACAGGTCAAAGGGTAAAGGCATGACAAAGCATGACCCACTGGTCCTCTAGGTTGGGGGTTGGACACAGGAAAAAAAAAAGCCTTGTTATGGAAACAGCAACAAAGGAATGGACAACAAATGAAATCAGCACTTTAAAAGTCAGGTACAGATTAGATTTACAGGCACCAGAGGATGCTGGAGAGAACACTGGAGAATTTGGGAGACTGCTGGAGAATGCAGAAGAACATCCAGGTAAAGGTGAGCTTCATGCACATTTTCTGAACACACAGGTACAAGTGATCTTTTAAACCTGACAGCTGGATACTGGTGATCTTTAATCATAAAAAAACCCACAAAACCAATGGGTACTGGGGATCTTTAATCATAAAAAAAACACAAAACTATTGGGTACTGGTGATTTTTAAAAAACCTCCAAACTAATGGGTACTTGTGATCTAAACAAAAAAAAAAACCTTGAAACAAACAGGTGATCTTTAAATTAATAATGAAAACCCTATAACTAATGGGTACTGGTACTGCTTTTGAAAAAGCACCTGAAAATGGGTACTGGTGATCTGTTAAAAAAAAAAAAAATCTAAACAAAAAATGACTACAGGATTTGGTGATCATTACAAAATGAAAACAAATAGCTAATGACGATCTTTAAACAAAACTCAAAACAAATGGGCACTGGTCATCTTTTTTTTTTTTTTAAGTGAAAGCAAATGGGTATTGAAAACAAGCAGGTACTGGTGATCTTTAAATAAACAAACTCATGGGTACTGGTGATCTTTAAACAAAACTGAAAACAAACAAACAAAACAACTCAAACAGCTACAGGTAATTAAAAAAACTCAAACAGGTACTGGTAATCTTTAAGCAAAGAAAAACAACTCAAACAGCTACAGGTAATTAAAAAAAAAACTCAAACGGGTACTGGTAATCTTTAAAAAAACAAACTCATGGGTACTGGTAATCTTTAAAAAAACAAACTCATGGGTACTGGTGATCTTTAAACAAAACTGAAAACAAGCAAACAAAACTCAAACAGCTACTGATAATTAAAAAAAAAAAAAAAACTCAAACAGGTACTGGTGATCTTTACACAAAACCAAACTCATGGGTACTGGTGATCTTTAAACAAAACCAAACTCATGGGTACTGGTGATCTTTAAACAAAACAAACTCATGGGTACTGGTGATCTTTAAACAAAACAAACTCATGGGTACTGGTGATCTTTAAACAAAACAAACTCATGGGTACTGGTGATCTTTAAACAAAACAAACTCATGGGTACTGGTGATCTTTAAACAAAACAAACTCATGGGTACTGGTGATCTTTAAAAAAAACTGAAAACAACTCAAACAGCTACTGGTAATTTAAAAAAACAATTCAAACAGGTACTGGTAACCTTAAAAAAACAAAACATATGAGAAATTAAAAAATTTCAACCTACACTAACCATAAAAAGCATGCGTTAATTATTTGATTTTGGCTATCGTATTTTTGTCTTTATGTTGAACCGTGAGGTGACTGCATGTTGCATTAGCAGGAGAGTTATACGACGTGTGCCAAGGTTGGGGCGTGGTCATCCTCAGGGGGCGGGGTTAAATCCAAATACCTGCTTCTCAGGAAGCATAGTAAATCCGATCGAGCTGAAATTTGGTGTTTGGCATCGCTGTGCTAATCTGTAACTGGATTTCTGATGGTGACTGTTACTTAAAAACATGGCTGCCATTAGCCAATCAGCTTTCAGCAGGCATTTCACAGGGTTATCATTGCTGTCATGAAACTTGAACTTGAAAGTATTATAATCTCCATGCCATGGGGATGTGGCTTCTGTCTGGCCTGCATTCTCATCCTGCCTTCTTGAGAATAAAACTTTGCAAAATCTCCTCCAGCAAACTGGAGCAGAATGAACTTGGAGTTTATTCACACCTCAGGCTGTGTTTCTACACATCAGTAATATGGCTTAAAGCTGTAATGCACTGCACATTCAGAATTTAATGTGTGAGGAAGACTAGAGACCTTTTTCCTTCTCATGTGGCAGAAAATGCGTATGATGATTCAATAGTCATCATTTTTCAAAATTTTTTATTGCTTTTCCCGAGGTCAGCATCTTTCGCATCAAAGACGGTATTTTTTAGCGAAAAACTTACTTCTGCAGTTTTACTGTTACTGTGGTTTTAACACTTCAATGACCAAATGTACTCTTAGCGTAATCTTAAATTTAAAAGAACCAAGAATTCTTTTTTTCAAAAGTGTATTTATTTAGTAGCTAGCTAGCTAATCAAATTTATTACAGTTAGCTAATGGCTCACCGGTTGGCTGTGACTCCTGTTTAGGTGAAGGGTGTAAGGAGAGTCGAGCTTATTGTGGGTCCAAGCTTCCACCTCTGACTTTCAGGATTCCTTTAACTGCAACTGCTAAACTAATATCGATAAACAAACTTCAAAATGGAGTATTTTGAGTAGTTTTTTGAGGGTGTCAGAGATAGAATTCCCCCAATACCACAGTGATTTGCCAACAATTAAAATGTTCAATTTATTAGTGAATGACACATTGCTCTTTTTAACTGTTATAATTTTGTAACTGTTATAAATGTCACTGAACGTCTACGAGGCTGGAGTCTTCAGGACAGAGGAGTTTGCATTTCTACGTTCTCTGTAACATGACGAGCAGCCTTATTTTTGTGCCTTTTTCACGTTGTGAGGTGAGAGAACGACTGTTCATATTTACTATAATGTAAAGATGAGATGTGTTGGGAAATGTACTGATTTTATAAAGCGCTGACACTGAAGACTCCTTCCATAAATAAGTAAACTTCACCATATCAACAATTATGCATGTTTCTTTTGTTGAACAATAAATTTTTTAAAATCCGTTTATTAGTAGTTTTAGATGATGTGGATCCTGTTTGAATGAGCGCATTAATATAAACCTTATCATTTATGTTAGAGTTGTACCTCTTGTTAGAGCTTCAGCAACTTCTGATATAAATCTTTGTAATCGAAGCACATTCTCTGTTAAAAGAAAAATGATTTGACTGTCAGTAGGGTGTGACGTCATAACACATGCCACATCCATGCAGGTTAAAATGCCAGCACTCCCAGTTTAAAAAACCTGACCAACACAGTACCACTAGCTTCATTACCACCAACAGGAAAGCGTAAGGCTACATCCTTTCCTCTCTCCTCTCTCTCTCTCTCTCTCTCTCTCTCTCCTCCCCACTCTTCATTGATTAACTCTCTGAGCATCGTGTGTTCATCCATAGCCACTGCTGGCACAAACAATTAAACTGGATAACACTCGATCTCATTAACGTGGCACTGTCCACCAAGAAGAGCACATCAATTACCAGCCCTACATCCCTCTCTCTCTCTCTCTCTCTCTCTCTCTCAATCTCTCACCCTCAATTTCTTAATCTCTGTCTCTCCTGCCATGGCATTCGATAAATGCAAATACACCTCTTTGCTTATGTGCTCTTACACACAATCTCTCTCCCTCTGTCTGTCTGTCTCGCTCTCTTTCTGTCTCACTCTCTTTCTGTCTCTCTCTCTTTCTGTCTGTCTGTCGCTCTCTCTCGCTCTCTCTGACATTTGATTTGAATGCTCAAGATTTTCTTTTTCACATGTTCATTTTTCCACGTCACATGTAGCCATGTACAATTTCGGGGCATAAATATTTCATCATTTAATTACATATTACTCACATAATTACACATGAACATATGAGCACGTGAAATATATGGGCTTTTATCCCATAACTGTACAAACACACAGCTGTGTGTTCATGGTTACACACACACACACACACACACACATGAAACTTTAATTGTGCTCTGCATGAACAGGCTCAATACTGTAATTAACTAATTCACCAATTTGTCTGCAGAGCTTTGTGAGAAACTCGTCTGAAGCCAGGCTTCTTTACCACTATTCTAATTTATGATTCTTAAGCGTTTCAGTCTCTTTGTTTAAGTCCAACATTAATAACATTTCCAGATCTTCCATCTTTCATTTCCATCACAGTAATTGACGATGATGTAGGGAAAATGCAGAGCTCGCTGGATATCTTTTGTGGGATAATTAGGCTGCAGCACTGTGTTCTTTTAAATAATAGCCAGATGTTCAGGATGACAAATAAGATACTGAGTCATGATGAAGGCTCAATTTTTCTCTCAAAGTCAATGTAGCAACAGCTACGTAAGATTTCTTCCTCGTCAGTGAAACAGCTTTCTGAGCGTCTGTGTAATACACACATGCGTGGGCTGGGTGGCTCTGACATTGCCTGTTTATTAATGATTTTTTTTTTTTTTTTAGGTATTTGAAGGTTTTATACACAGATGTTCTTGTGCTCTTGTATCATCACACAAATAAGCTAATTTGATCGTCCTTGGTCTTGAACACTTTGCCGTGGCGGAAAACATTACTTTTATAAAGCACTGACACTGGAGGCTCCTTGTATAAACATTAAAACTCATCTCTGTACAGAAAGCTTCAACCCACCAGTGATTCTTTCTTTCTAAAATAACAGCATGATTTATTTTAATGTTTGTTATTTGTATTAGATTATCTCTGCTATAATTAAGAACAGTACACAGAGGTGCCAACATTGCAATGAGAAAATGCTAGCAGGCAGAGAGAAAGAAGATATTACCACAGAATGTTGCATAGAGCAGTGCACAAGATGGCTATTATTATTATTATTATTATTATTTAATTGATTGATTGATTGATTGATCAAGCAATCAAGCAATTATGATTGGTCATAATATGATTAGTATGATTAATTATAATTAATTAATTAACCCCCAGATGTGTGCCATGTAGTAGGTGTGTAACACTGCACTCCAGTAATGATTCAATTCGGTTTTCAGAAAACTGGGAAAAAGTTAACTCGGCCCAGGTCAGGTCAAAGTTCACCAATATAAAGGTAGCATGATGTGAAAGAAACCAGAAATGAAATGAGTGTCTTTCACATCCCATGACCTTTCCCCTTCAGCAAACTGGCTTTTGGCTTTCAATTGTATTCACTTTTTTCCTGACCGCTGTTTTGTCTGAAGGGAAAAAAACAAACAAAAAAACTACAAAGATGTCGTTTTCAGTTGGCTCCTGTACTGTGTAGTAAGAGATCAAAAACTGAAAAATGTTCCATCTGAACTGTAGCCACTTTAGGAACAGGATGGGAAGAATTGCAATGTATGTGACTTGCTTGACAGCTCCTATTCGACATGGTGAAGGAATTATAATTGGGATTTCACCCTTTGCAGCAAAACTCCTGGGCCTGATCCTGTGAGAACAAAATGCTCCCACAAAGCACTTGAGTATGTCACTGGCTTATCACAGCTCATCCAATTAGCATGCTGCTGGGAAAATCTAAGGCAGGCCTTGTTCTTGTGTGTGCATGATTCACACATGGAGACACACATTTTTTCCTGCTTCCTTCAAGGCTTTGTCTCTGCTCTGTGCGTTTTCTAATAACTGCTGATTTCATTTCATTTGTCTGGACTTCATTTGTCAGCTTCGTTATTAGACACAAAACGGGTCGGCTTTTCTGACTCGAGAATTCATGCTGAATCACTCTCCACTCTCCAGTGTGAATGTAAGAATGTATCATTCATAGTTTGATTGGGTGCTTTGTTGTGTTAGCCCACGCTCCAATTGCTCAAGTTTAATTGTTTCCCTCGCTGTTCTTCTTACAGATATCTTGCCTATGGTTCTGGCTAATTTGTACAATCGTAGTTAGCTCTGTGCTTGGATCAGACTCTGCTTCACGTGTAAAGTGCTTCGAATAAAAGCAGCTTTAAAGCTAAATGGATGTAAATGAATGTGATTGTAAATCTAGAGTATGTGAAGTCCACTAGTGCTGCTTTATTGTGACAAATTCCACAACCACTAGGGGGCAGAAGAACGATTTATCTTTAACTGTTGACTCCACAGTGTTCTCTGAAGCTCCTCCTGGAGATCCGGCATCGTGCGGAATTTAGTACTGAACCCAAATCCAGCTCCTGATCCAGATGTTCTAGGTCTAATGGAAAGATTCATTAGCAGAATACCATGTGTTTGAATTGGGTTGGACTTTCCTGAAGGTTTTAGAGAAATTTTCAGAAAGAATCAGTGACCAGTAGGTTTGTGCGATATTGATTTATCCATGATCAAGATTTTTTTCATTTTAAAATATTGTGATAAGTGATTCAATTTCTAGTCTGAAAAAGATAGGAAAACAAGCATTCTCACCATTTCCGGGTTTAAGGAGTGTAGAAAACTCAGCTGGATGGTGGATTTTTTTTTCTTTCCTTTTTTTTTTTTGTGGTGATTCAGCATTAATGCTCAGTAAACATTTAAAAAAAAAAGTAACAGCACATTTCAATATAACCCTTTTCGAAATCAGGTGTATGATGTCTACATGGCCGACATTTTCTCTGTTGATCTGTTCAGTGTTGAGTATGAGAGTGCAAGAGAGTGCCAGTCCCAAAAAAAAACACCACCACAAGCAGTGTATTTAATCACTTTCTTATTCTCATCACCACTGACATTATTTGTAAAGGGTTAGATATATCAGTTTGTTGTAGGCCTATTGAATCTTATTACATCAACACCCTCCCTTTTTTTTGACCATCCTGATCATTTTCAGCTGAATTGTTTCATTGACATTCCTAATAAATATAGTAAACTGATGCTAAATATATAGGTGTCTAATGTTAGTTAAGTCAATATACAGATGGATTTTATTTCACAATAACAACTGTAAAAAATATTCTTCCTTTAGCTTGACAGAAATCATTCCAGATTCACATGTCGGATGGCTCACCTTTCGTTTAATAGAGAAAAACACCCGCTCTTTTGCTGTATTTTTGAGTCATAACTCATACAAGCATCATCCAATGAATCGATAAACATCACTGGTGGTGACGTTGTGGTAACTTAATATCGCACAAGCCTATTGACCAGCGATCTAAACCTTTTAGCTTCCAATAATCACACAACCCTACATTATTAGCTTGTTGCACACATACACAGCATGTAGTCTGTTTGAATAGCACACTAGTGCCTTTCCCTCTATAGTGCAGTTTAGTCATAGCTGGGAAGGTGAAAGCGCAATAAACATACCGGGAACTCTATTGCAGGTCAATTGTAGTAACTATATAAACAACTTTTAAATCATCTTGTGTATCCACCCCCTGTAAAAAAATGAACGAGGAACATTTAACTCAAGGAAGAATTTAGACCTCGACACTCATAAACTGAGAGAGAGAGAGAGAGAGAGAGAGAGAGAGTGTTTTTCTGTTAGCTCAAGGAATACAAAACAAGGTCTCTGGTGTCAATTTCATCCTCCTCTTACTCCTCCTCATCTCTCCTCTAGTGCTAAAGAGCCATATGGTGCACACACATAACCAGCCAATTATTATTATTCTACACCTCAGAGCATATTAATTAGCTTTCTTAACCTGGTTTGATTTTAACTGCCTCTTTGCTCACTCAAGATCACGTTACACCTCAGTCATGCTGATTTTTGTTTAGATGCAGAGGTGCCTGCTGGTGAATTCACTCACTCTCGATAAAACAGATATTACAAGAAGTATGAAAATATAGAGCTATAGAAAGAAAGTTGGGACCAAACTTTACACCATTATGAGTTGGAAACACTTTCTACTAACTTTCATTAATATATCGTTAACAGCTTGACAGACTATTAACAAATGTTTGTCATTGTTAATGTGTGTATTCACTGATGACATGGAGTTATCCTTGCCACCTTAAAGTTAATTATTTTCCAATTACAGCACATCCTGAAGTGTTTTCTCTTATAGCAGAGCAATTAGCCAACAGTTATCATTTTTATTTATTAAAGCACATGTTATGAATTTTATCTCTTTACATTTAATGTCAGTGAAGCAAGTTAGTTCCTGTTATCACTCACCTTATAGCAGCTATAAAGCCAAAAAAAAAACAGTTCCCTCACCAGCTTCTATATTTTTTTTTCCTCTTGAAATTGAGATAAAAAATAAAAGCGGCTTGTCCTCCATCCTGAAGACTTTCCCATGGTGGAAAACCTAAAGCTACAGCTTTACCTTTGACTGTTACAAAGCCCTGACACTGGAGACTCATTCCAGTAATGTTAACTGTTAAACATCTCCTCACAAAAGACTCTACGACTGGATTTCTAAAAAAAAATCTGTTTATGTGGAGCATCTCCCATACAAGTCCCTGTGTAAATAATAACATATTAGAACGAGCGCATTATTATAAACTTGTGATTTGCTTTGCAGCTGGAGCTGCTAGGTTAGACAATTAATCAGTAACTTCTAACTAATTACTTCTAACTTGAGAATTCAATAACACTGTGGTATAATGAATATAATACCAATGCTGAAGTGTTTCCAATTATTTTAAATTTGATGTTGGCAGCAGAATCAGTTCTTTAATCTGTTTAGTGTAGAAGTTTGTATTAATAACTGTTACTGGAATGTGAATATTTTCATGTCAGTAATAAACCAGTGTATTGCTGGCATAAAAATCTTCATATCTTGGTAACAGTTATTAATGAACTACTCCTGGAACTGCACTATTTAGAATCTCTTCTGTTTAACCCACACAAGTTTATCTGATGTTCTTAAAGGTCATAAAGTCCACAGTGAGTGAATAATTAAAAGCTTGCTGATGAGGTGCAAGCTGGCAAAATCGCCTAATGCTTTTAAATACAAGCACTGTTATAAAAAAAACTGTTTCTGGCCCTGATTTGCTAAGATCCCAAATAAAGAGACTAATTTACTTAGAGTGAGCACAGTTAGGGGCCGGGTTGCTGGTGATTTACGAAGAATAATTACGTTAATTGATGTCATGCGCAATGTAGAGGGATTAAAATGAGATTTCTGAATGCCCTAATTGCACTAGTAATATACTGTAGAATTATAAAACTGAAACTTACCACACACCTCCATAATTAGATGTCGAGTGTAATGGCAGTTAAAGGTGGTAAAACTTGTTTACAATATTAATGCAAAAAATAGACAAGTGTGCGTTCTGTTTCTAAGCTAAATGTAAATAAAACCTTTTCACAGGCTGTTTAAAATTATTTTGACTTCAGATGTGTGAACAAGCAGAGAATATAATAAATATTCCCACTTTATCGGGATATTAGATCATTCTCAGGAACTTCAGCTTCTGTCTTCAGCTGGCAGATATGGCTTTCCTCAGATGTATTACTTGCCCTGTGGTTGTATTAATTTACACACAAACTCTCTGTTCCTGAAATGGTTGTGGTAAATCACAGTGCAGGTGCGAATTTGATCTAATACACATGGGTAACATCAAAAGAGGATAATCCATGATCAGTAACGAGAATATGGGCATGGGTCTTTTGTTAGCAACAAGTTAGCCATCTAACTGTGAGTGAAGTATATTTTCCTCCTCAAACAGTGAACTGTATATTCAATGTTATAGATTTTACAAGCCAATGTGTCTGTCTGGCTTAGTCTAAAGCAAATACTTCTGTCTACACAGTAAAACTCATTTAAAGTTAAGAAGTGCTACTTTGTTTACTTCTGTGCACAGACATGTTGATTTGACAGCAGATGAAGAACTCTTATTCGAGAAGACTACCCCAAATTGCCAAATTTCTAGTTGTGGGGGTGTTTTCTTTTGCTTGTCCTGCTTGAAGGTTGGGAACTACATGTTGCAACCTTGAGTCGAATGTGGTATAAGGCTCAGCACTACACAATAGGGCAGTGGTGGCTGAATGGTTAAGGCTCTGTGGTACTAATCAGAAGGTTGGGGGTTTAAGCCCAAGCACTGTCAACCTGCTGCTGTTGGGCACTTGAGTAAGGCCCTTAACCCCATCTGTTCCAGGTGTACTGTATCATGGCTGACTCTGATGCCAGCTTCCTAGCAAGCTGGGATATGAGGAAAACTGCATTTCATTGGCTCTGTACTCATATCCTGCACAATGACAATAAAGTTGAATCTAATCTATACAATTGACAAGACTTTGCAAAGATCAGTGACGTACACAGTATATAAGAAGGCAAACTTATGATGAATCAAACACGAAACAGGTGAATACAAGTGATAACAGACCAGTGATGAGACAGGACCAAAACCAAAACAAAGGCACATGGAGTACTAAAGGAATGAAAGCAATGCTCATGGTGTCCAATGAAACAGGGGGAATTTGTGAAAATTTGCATAGACACCACCCCATATTTTGGTGTTTTGCATAGAAACAACTCAAATTTTATATCTATTAGTAACGTAATTATCAATATTAATAAAAACATGCTTTTAATTTGTTTGTTCAGGTACTTGCATTTATTTGAAAGACACAGCCCTTTGTATACCCTGTTCATAATCCTCGGGTGTCAAGTTTTAGTACATTTTTAGATAATCGTATGCAAATTTATAAATTATTTTACATAATACTGCTTCTCCTGCAGTATTACCTTACGAAGTGTTACTGATAACCACAGAAAAATACAGAAAGGAGTACTAAAGAGCAGGGAAAGTCTCAGGAAAAGATTATTGTAAGGAAAACTCCTTTCTCGATAAAGGCTTTTAAAATTGCTTCCGCATCGTACATTGATGACATTTTGGGGACTCCATGGGCATCCTATGAAACATCCATAGCCTTTATGTTGCCTAATGGGTTTTGAATTATTTGCCAACTGGGTCTCTATCAGCACTTTATCAATCTATTTATCTGCGTAACGCAATAGCAGCAATGTGAAGGTGTCTAGCTCTGAAAAGGTTAGAGCTCCTTTTAGAGATCCTGAGGTGTTTAGAGAACCGTCATGATTTCATTTCAGGAGCTTGTGGATTAGCAGGCTTTGCTGAAAAATTCCTCTGGTGACTTGTGCAAAAAAGAAAGAAATACATGGCGCACACACACACACACACACACACACACAGTAAATCAGTGAAAGAGACCCGAACTTTCTTTTGTGTAGAAGAAGGTTTTTTGAAAAGTTATCTAATTTTAAGTTTTTCTTGATGCTAGCCTCCTGACATTGTGCATGATTTATTTGAGTGCATTGTTCAAGTTCTGCGTAAAGTAAATTCATTTCTACATCGAACCTGACCTTTCTATATAGACCTCATGTGATGTGATATCACCTTTCCTTTCACAAGGCCTGTCTGATATACTGCACACTAGAATTGGAAATCAATCCAGTGATTATAATTTGAGACTAGAACTTGAACCAACTTGACCTTTTCTTCTTGATTTGAAGGAAATGGTTGAACTTTGTTTGTCTTTGCCCTTTTTTTATAATCAAAAGACATTTGTGCATCTGGATGGCAAAATTGCAGAGTGTCTTTAGTTACTAAATCACAGTGTACTCCGAATATAGAAAGTTACCAATATTCCTTACCTTATTATTATCCCCTGTAGGCTTTCCCTGAAAGTGAAGCTATTAAGCCCTTTCGATGTCTTCCAAATCTTAATCATGTGATAACTTTCATAAACCAACACCTCAAGGGTAAATCTGCAAAAAAAAAAAAAAAAACTGGTTTCTGCTTGTTTAAGGAGTCAGAAGAAAATTACTGATTTTGTTATCACACACATTCCAGGCTCATTAAATAAAGGAAGATGAATTTCAGTTGGCATGAGCTTGAAGCGTAAAACCTTCTCTGCAGGGACACAGTAAACCTTCTTTCACAAAACAAATTAAACAAAAAAACATCAGAATCATGGGGAATTATTGGACCAGACCAAAGAAGAGCCACTGTTCTAAACTGACTGTGGTGTTTAAATTTCCATTTAACTTTTCAGGCAATGTCACAGAAAGGTCAATGCCATTCTGGCAATAGCAACCAACTAACTGCAAGAGTGGATTAAAACTTTAATATTGAATACAACTATGTGTTATACTGTCTTAAAGAAAACTCGCTATTCAGCCACTGATCTTGTTTTTTTTACCACAGCACTGTGGAATTCTCAAATCGATTTGGTCAAAAGGTGTTGATTGATTTTAGCAGACATAAGTTCCACTGCAATATATAATATTAATGTGCTCGTTCTAATACGTTTTCGTTTCTATTTGCAGTTAATTCACAGGGACTTTTATAACGGACACTTCACATGGTCCAAGGCTAATAAAAATGTGTTATTTAAGAAAGAAAAAACGTATAATAGTCGATAAGGTGAAGTGTTATTTGCGGTGTTTGTTTATTTTGTAGAAGGAGTCTCCAGTGTTAGTGCACTGTTTGTGCTTTCATTTTTCTCTGTAACATGACAAGGTGCAAATCTTTCTTATTAACTAAAGAGAGAGAAAGAGAGGGTGGTGAGGGAACGACTGTTTATAGTCGTTCAAGCTTAAGTGATAAAAAAAACATTCACAACATTACATATCTATAAACTGATAGACTTAGGTGGTATCATTCTTTAATTAATAAAATGTTATTAGAAAATAATAAACTTCGGAGTGGTAAGAGTAACTCTGCTTTGCATTAGGGTGCATCGCCTCACTTGATCATTCATTATTTTCCTATAACAGCAGCTCCAAATGTTATTTCTTACTTAAGCTCTTTATACTGATCCTTGAGGAATATTAACAGCCAGCTGCTTGGCTTTTGTTGGGTGTTGGTGATCTTGTTATTCAAGCAAATGTAGTGTGTTAAGAAAGAGTTTGGTTTGTTCAGTCTGAAACCAGCCATCGAGTCGCATTTTCACTCAAGGGTTTCTGACACATTGCTCTTCAGAGGCTACACTTACTGCATCAGGCTAAGATTACCTTTTCTTCTTCCTTTGTACATTTACACTTACAGCATTTGGCAGGTGTCCTTATCCAGAGTGAGTTACAGAAATGCTTTGTTGTCCAAATCATATCCTCATGCTAGCAGAAACAGGCCAGGGTCTATGAATAAAGCCAAGAGAGCCTGTTAGAATGGAATAGTACAAGTTGGTACAGCAGGTAAAACAGTACAAGTAAAGGGTTTTTTTTTGTGCTCATTGGTGAAGAGATAGGATTTTAGTCTTCCTGACTCAGTTGTTCAGACAGCCAGAGGAAACTCAGAGAAAAGTTGTGATTTATGTCTTGCTTGTACCTTGAGGGATGGTTGATCATGTCAAGTAATGCTAGAGGCTTGACAAAAAGTGGTACTGAGCGGGATTTGTTCAGTGCCTTCAGAAAAGTGGGGACTGGTTCATTTTTGGCTTTGAAGGCAAGCATCAGTAACACAGTATTGGGTGATGTGGTGGAACATTGGGAGTCTGAGAGCATGTCTTGCAGCTGCATTCTGGATCATTTGCAGGGCATTTGATGGCACGCAGGGGAAGTCTTGCCAAGAGAGAGTTGCAGTAGTCCCATCCTGAGATGATAAAAGACTGAACTAGCACCTGTGTGGCCTCTGTGGAGAGAAATGCTCCTGAATGGATGAATCCTCCTGATGTATAGGAGAAACCTGCTCAACCATGTCAAGTTAATGTTTTGTGCTTGAGGAATTGAACATAGAGTACTCTGTAATTATAGCACACAACAATGGTTTTACAATATCTGGTGGTAGGTTTTAGTCTGAAAGGCAATATACATAATGTGTGTTTATTCTTCTCTTCCCATCATTCTGAAACAAGTTAATCTTGGTTTCATCTGTCCAAAAAAATCTTATTCCAGAACTGGGCAGGCTTTTTTAGATGTTTTCTAGCAAAGTCTAATCTGGCTTTTCTGTTCTTGAGTGTTACCAGCGGTTTGCATCTTGAGGTAAACCATCTGCATTTACATTCATGAAGGTGTCTCTTGATTGTAGACTTTGACAATGATACGCCTGCCTCCTCGAGAGAGTGCTTGACTTGGCTAGATGTTGTGAAGGGATTTTTCTTCACCAAGGAAAGAATTCTTTGCTCATCCACTTTATTTGTCTTCTGTTGTCTTCCAGGCCTTTCGATGTTGCTGAGCTTGCCAGTGCATTCCTTCTTTTTAAGACTGTACCATATTGTTGATTTGGCAACTTTCTGCTATCTCCCTGATAGGTCCGTTTTGTTTTGTCAGCCTACTGATGGCCTCCTTCACTTGCAGTGACACCTCTTTGGACCCCATATTCGGCTCCCATGAATGAGTTCCCATAAACCGCTACCAAATGCAAATTCAACACTTGGAATCAACTCCAGACCCTTTATCTCCTTAATTTGTAATTAAATAATCAGGAAACACACCTGGCCATGAAACTACTTGTCAGTCGATTACTTTTGAGCCTGTGAAAATGGAGAGACTCTGTAAAAAAAAAATGGCTGTAATTCCTGAAAGTCTACATTTCAATCACATCTATCGTAATGGTGAACAGAGGCTAAATTTCAAAAATGGTGTCACTGTCCAAATACTTATGGACCTGACTATAGCTAAGGGGTGGGCAGAGGTGATCAATGCCACCCTAGTGTGAAGTATGGCCACCCCACTGGCCACTCCACTGTCTACCCCACTGACCACCCCAGTAGACTGTGAATAATAACAGAATGCCCACTACATCATCATTGGGAAATTTGAAAATTTTATCATTGTCCATTGATGAGGATTATCAATGTGATGAGTGTAATGTCATATAAGAAATAAGCAAGTTTAGCTCGCTAACAGTAGAGAATTATTATGAATTAGTAATATTATTATTATTACTATGACCACAGTAAACAAACAGATGAACAACCATTAGTCAAAAACCACTGTTTTTTTTATGTTAATGATATTTATTATTTGAAAGCATAACATTGGATTTCTTCTGTACATTATTAGCTACCATTAGCCAATTATACTGAATTCATAGGGCTTGTGTACGTCATAAGATGTAACCTAATGTTTTGTTAGCTGTGACTTGCTAGATGACAAAACAAATGTTGCTTAGGTGTGTGAGTTTTCTGTCTGATGATGATCCTAATCAGGCCGTACACACATAGAGGGAGCCACTTTGTCCTTTTCTATGGATGTGGATTAGTATTTTGCCCCACCTTAGATTGCCAATTCAATGGGTCTATCTTGGACACCCCATTGTAAAAAGCCTGGCTACACCAGTGGTAACTGCATACTTTTCCGATTAGTTACACTGCAGTTATGAAATAATTCCTAATTCATTTGCTTTATATGCCTGCCTGGGAAGATCAAAAAGAATGCAAAAGAAACCTAATACCTACTTCATACTGAATAATAACCTATGACTTTAAAGGAATACATATAATTAAATACAAGTGTAAAAATTTAATTGCAACTTTTGTACTAGTTCAGGGAGTAACCTGTGACATGCACATGGATGTGAGGGAATATTGTTGCCTCTTTAGTTTAAGGTCTTTATAAAACATGAAGGGGTTTATAAAACATTTATAATTTTTTATAAAACTATAATGAATTTCTAAGTCACATACAGAAATGAATGAATGTTTATGCAGATGTCTGCAACCTAATGCACACAGTTTTCCTCCTGTGAATCTCTGTGTTATGAATTTTTAAGGCAGGAATATTTTATTTAAAAATAAATATTAAGTAGTTCCTTAAGGAGGGCCTTTTTAAATAAATTCCTACCAAAATATGATGGACAAAGTAATTCACCAAACCTTTAATGTTCTCTCTGATGTGATGTGCTAATACTCTAAGGAATAACAGAGGGTTCTAAGTAAAGAACACAACTGCTCTTGCTCTGGTGCGCTGGAGCGAGTGTTAATCATTAATGATTAGTCAGTTTTTAGCTAGCACAGTGGTTTTCAATGCATGACCCCATGCTGAACACATTTTCTGCTTCCCTGCACCGCCACACTTGACTCATGTCCTGAAGGACTTGCTAATAACCCGATGAGGTGAATCTCAGATGAGTTGAGGTAGGGTGAATGCAGAATGCTGTAATACATGGGGACAGGAGTGAAGTGAAACACTGGGCTTACGCAACTGGCCGCAATGCTGAGGCTCTTTATAGACAGAGTGCTATTGATCTGAGTTTATGGAGCAACACAGACACCATGTCTTTACTTGGACTTATGTTTAAGACAAGGTGTAATACACAGGATCATTTAGTGTTTACTTTGTTGTCTGAGCTGTACAAATCTGATGCATCAGCAACTGTAAAATGGACAAACAGTTGCAAATTTATAACTATTCATATAACAATTTTTATGAACTTCAAATGAATAAAGCGATGCGTTACCATTTGTGCCTTATCTTATGACTTTATTCATGGAATGAAATCCAACCATCTTGCTTTTGTTTGTTCAAATTCGTGAATTACTTACATGAGTAAAAATTGCATTCTAAATACAGCTCTTAGGCTATGTTTTCTATGATTGCATTTTAGGGCCACTGTTTTAAAACTAAAAATACAAGATTTAGAAAAATGTAGAATAAAATCCTAATATTTTGACTAAAAAAGTATATAATACTATATGGCCAAAAGTTAATGGACACCTGTTCATCACACCCATATGTGGTTCTTCCCCAAAAATGTTGCCACAAAGTTTGAAACACAATTGTACAGGATGTCTTTGTGTGCTGTAGCATTACAATTTCCCTTCACTGGAACTAAGAGGCTCAAACCTGTTCCAGCATGGCAATGCCCCTGTGCACAAAGCAAGCTCCATGAAGACGTGGTTTGCTAAGGTTGGTGTAGAAGAACTCGAGTGGTCTGCACAGAGCCCTGATCTCCACCCCACTGAACACCTTTGTGATGAACTGGAATGCAGGCAGTGGTTGTCTTTAAGGCTATCGATAACTATTGATCTGAATGCCAATCAATGAGGGTGCGTAGTTTCCCAGGGGACAATTTGAATGGTGATCAAATGATTGATCCCAGAGGAATGGCGCACCGGCTCACTCTGCTTCGAGTCCTCAGTGTGTTATGGCATATGGACATTGCTCTGACCATTTTGTCATAGTGTTATGACATTATTCGCAAAATATTGCAATTTGCTCTTCTTATATAATAACTTTTCTCTAAATATTACGACTTTGTTCTTGGAACATTGCAATTTTTTTTCTTGTAATATCTGATAATGTGACTTTTTTCCCATTGATATATCATCAGTCTTTTCTTGAAATATTATGACTTTACTCTGACACTCTTGTATTTTTATTTTTTAAACAGTGGCCCTAAAAATCTGTCATAGATTTCCTACTGGTACAAACACAATTTTAGTTCAGAGTTCTCAGAAGAAAGCACTAACTGCCCTCTTCCGCACACATGAGCTCATAGCCATCTATGATTGGCTAGTGTCACTGATTGACAGGAGAAGGAGGAATATCATCATTCTCACCAAGAGAGTACAGCCAATATTGCTCTCATAGACTCCTGGCCACAGATGGCTGTGGCATCATCGGGGTCTGAACTCATAATCTTTTGTCAACAGGGTGAATGCTTTTCTCTGAAGCCCATGTTTGCTTATTGTTAATTTAGTTGGACTTACGCTGTTGAGTGGTCAGAAATGGAAGTGCCTGCTAAGATATGGGTGAAGTGACGCAACAGGGGGTGTGACTTTCAAAGAGTTCAAGATGTTGACTTGCCCTCCAAACTCCCCAGATCTCGATCTGATTGAGCATCTCTGGGATGTGTTGGACAAACAAGTCCAATCCATGGAGGCCCACCTCACAACCTACAGGACTTAAAAGGATCTGCCAGATACCACAGCACACCTTAAGCAGGTGGTTTTTATATTGTGGCTGATAGATGTATGGAATGTTGGTTTATAAAATAAAAATGCTGACACATGCATCCAATTCTTTGTTTGTGACACTACTATGGATTTAAAATTTCTCGTCCTGACAGAGAGAAAGTGTTTGCTTATTTCAAACCTAAAAAATAATTCATTCATTCATCTTCAGTAAGCGTTTCCTCCTGGTCAGGGTCAGCAGAGACACATCACTGGTTGCAAAAATACACATATACTTTGCAATCAAGCACCTTATTATTACGGTTGTACCATGACCATGAAGATAGTTGCCTTTCTGGGCAGGTTTAGAGAGTTAAATATTGAATTACGTTATGGTGAGCAAGAATGAGGCATTGGACTTGTGCAGATAAAAGCCCCAAGGCCTCAGCATCCTCAATTAGTGCTGCAGCTCGTTAATGGAGCCCCTCATTTAAAAATGCCACTAATTTCCCCAGGCTTTGCTATGCTTAGAACACTCAGAGCCCAATAATCACCACAGGCACTGTTCAATTAGACATCAGCCTCTCGGCAGTCAGACCACACAAGCCAGAGAAATATGCTCTGCCTTCAGGCCTATTACTACAGTAATACAACTGCTCTGTTATTCTCAAAGCCCATTTCACTTTACTGTGGGACTGGAATGAACTTACAGCAGTTAAGATAATGTGTTTGTGTCTGAGAGTTTGCTAGAATTAACCAATTTAGATCAGGCTCAAAAATCTGAGTCTTTTAAAGCCAGCCTGGGAAATCAAATGATTGGAACAAAGCATGATGCTGCAAAAAAAAAAGGTTGATGATTCATAATGAGGACAAACTTCCAAATATGATGTTTTTTTTTCAATACAGGCAGGAGTTAATGGTGCTAAAGTGGATGCATTTAGAGACCATCTTTCTCAGGCATTATACATTGTAATTAATGAATTAATTAATTAATTAGATAAAAGCTAAATTCAGACCTGCTTTTCAGACACACACGCACACACAGGGTGACAGAAAAGTCAGGAACAAATAAGAATAACATTATATATACTTAATTTTGCATTTATTATTTTTGATTTTTGCTCAACATATTCCCATTGAGTGTGTATGTATGTGTGTATGTTTACTGTATGTGTGTGTGTGTATATATATATATATATATATATATATATATATATATATATATATGTATATACACACACACACACACACACACACACACACACATGGTTTTATGATGACCAACAGGCACTTGTGTGGGGAAAAAAGGTAATCATTACCATTAAAATGAGATTCTCCATTTACCCCGATGGAAAGTGAGTGTGCCGCTTCATCACATTTTTTTAAGTGAGAAAATCAAGTCTAGACGAGAGCACCAGTCAAAACATTACTAATGTAAGATAGGGGAAGGGGGCGGGGCTTCGGGGGGTCAATTATTATTGCAGAGATCAAAACTTCTGCACGGCTCAGTCATTGCAGATTTACATGTAGACGTAGGAGCAGGTTGGCAGGTCTGTAAATAGTTCAAACTCACAACAGGCCAAGACGGAATTGAGCGCAGTCCATCTGGTCCTTAACTTCTATTAAAGTTATTGAGCAAAGGTCATTTTAATAATTTTTTTTTAAATTAATTCTTTATTATGGACATCTGACCACTTTGTACTTTCAACCTACAGTAGTGTATAATCTCTCTTTTCTATGTACTAATCTCAGTTTGACTATTTTTCTGGCTTTGCTTTTGAGAAGGTTGCGGGGTTAGAAAACAGCTCCAGATGGTTAAGAGTCTCAGATGGTTTTTGCCAGAAAATATCTCTTTTGCATTCCACTGATATGTTTAAAGACCAGCTCTGCATCTGTTCTGTCACAGACATGAGAATCATCTTCTTATGGGGAAGTTGTTCCAAGAAACTTTTCTTTGATTTGTTGCTGGCTTTTACTTTTGAAGAGAAAAAAATAGTGAACTTGATCCAACAGGACACAAGAAACATAATGAGATTTAGAGGTAGACTGGAATATAATATTTGAGCTAGTATTGTATTTATTACCTGGAATTTGGGGGTGGTGCAGTGGGTAGCGTTGCCTCCTCAGTGCTGCAGGCTCCCTGATTCGATCCCGAGCTCTGATTACTGTCTGTGTGGAGTTTCATGTTTCCCCCGGTGTCCATGTGGGATCTCTGGTTTCCTCCCACCTCTCAAAAACATACCGATAGGTAGATTAGCTACTCTAAATTGCCCATAGTTATTAATGTGTTCATGCATGGTGCTCTGCGAGGAATGGCGCCCCATCCAGGGTGTATTCCCGGGATCGACTCCATGTCCACTGCATCCCTGACCACAGTAAAGCACTTACTGAAGATGAATGAATTTGAATGTAGCTTGTTGCCATTGCTACATTTCCATTGTTACCTACACAAACATCAATGAGAGGAAGCACAGTAAACAAGAAACAAAAAAAAACATTTTGAGTTTAATCACATTAAAGACACAGATGCATGCCACTTAATGAAACACAATCTCGCAGTGACCATAGAAACTAAAAATGAAAATAGTACCATTTCTCAAATCTGATCAATTCATACAGTGGAAAAGCAGATGAACAGAGAGAGAGAGATAGATGGATAGATTTCAGAGATTTCATCTTACAAAATCTGTTTTTGCGCTCTTGTTGCATATGAAGGAAGGCCAACGTGGCGCCCGTGCGTGTGTGTGTTTCCACATATGTATGTGAATATTATAGCTAGAACAAGCTGCATAGTATGCATCAAGCATTTAATTTAATGCAGGTCAGCTTGCTGTGCTCGTAAACTTCTAAAAATGATGAAACCTCATGGGGCTCATTCATATATTTGCTGTTTGAGGTATTTCCAAGAACTGTTTTTATGTCATCAGTTATCAAATATTAATACATTGTTGACTACATTTCACAAACATGACATCATTCTATATTAATAAATAAGTAAAACACAGTCCACATAGAGGACATTAAAAAAATAAATAATCACATACATTTCATGTGATTATGTGAGTTAAATGTGAAAAAAATGTGAAAGTGAAAATAAATGATTCATGTGAAAATCACAAGAAAAGAAATTAATTGTGGAAAAAAAATCACAAGTGAAGAAAAATGAATCGTGTGGAAAAAAATCTTGTGAAAATAAATGACATGGACAAGAAATGAAGCAAATTGTGCTAGAACATTCAGATATGTTCCCATTTCATAATCCAAGTCTTCACTGCAAATAAAAACATTTATTTCATTTTAAATAATGGTTTCTTCAATGGCTTTTCTGCATTAGTTTTTGATAAATGATGAAACACAACAGCTCTTGATATTACACTCAGACCTTTGGGATCGATCTGAATTTATCTGTAATTTGATAATGTTGTTGCTCTGCAACACATAAGTGACGAACACAAACCGATAACATGGCAGAATATAAAACACTCCACAAATGATGAACAAAACACAACCACCCCCTCTCATAAAGGAATAATAATAATAATAATAATAGTAATAATAGCATGAAATTAATTGATTCACATGAAATGATTCTGGAAATGTACTGGAGCACCAGCTTTCTCTCTTTACTTTTACTAAAAACAAAACCTCTGTAACACAGCCACAGTTTCTCATCACATTTCTCCTCTCACACCTGCTTGCTTACTTTCCCTCACTAAGGTGTTTCGCTTTGGAAACAAATATCACGGCGTGACAGTGGCACAGACGCCTTCTCAACAACCAGAAATATACTGATGCTAGTCACAGAGAAATAAAACCTTATTAGCATGGAAATGTACAGCTTAAAATGCATTCAGACATAGGAAAGTAAGCCCAGGAGTGTGTGTGTGTGCGCGTGTGTAAAGACAGTGGTTCCCCCAAGGACTTCACATTAGCGAGATGCCCAGAAGCAAAGTCCCTCCTTTATTGAATTGAATTCATTTGTTTGCTTCTTCATGAGCCCCTCGAGCCGTGGCTGATTTTCCTGAGCCCCGTCTGAGGAGTTTTTGAGAGAGCAAGCTTAGTGCTGAGTACGAGCACTTTAACTCCTACAGCTGAGGGCTGATTCATAGCTCTGCAAAGATGCGTATAATGTATTTATGTTGAGATGTAGAGAAGGGGGTTTTGGGTAAACGTAGCTCTTATAGGGTGTTTTCTTCTTTGGTGTAATTCATTTGTGCAGGTGAGAACACAGCAATCAGACTCGAGTGCAGACCAAAACAACCGTTCTGATACCATCTCTCTGAGGTGTCAGTACGGTTCCCATCGAACTCTAGCACGAAATCAGTCCAAATACAGGAAGTGATCCAAACATGCATTGTGTTGCGTTGCATACGACATTTTTCTGTAGATAAGAGCTGCTAAACTGAGCCACCAGCTCCACCCTGAGCCAAATGACAGAGCTGTGGATGTGTGATGGGTCCTGGAGATTTGGACTGATGAACAAAACGAGAGAATAAACAGTGATTGTGATACACAATGCTCCATGCTTGTGTGATTTTTATTGTGCCAGAGCGTCAGAGCGAGGTACCAGTTTGGTTCCAAGTGAACTCTAGTGAGACTCTGAATTGATCCAACTGCAGGAAGTGAACCTAATATGAATCCATGTGATTTGGGTTACAGGATTGTTTTGTAATGTGAGCTGCTGAACTGAGCCAAAGGACTTGGCTTTGAGATTTCAACAGACTGCCAAAAAGAGGAAATAAAGGTTAGATGTTTTAAACTAGTTATTTATGTAATTACCTGATTAATTCTCTGCACTCTGGTGATTTCTGTGTTTTATACATGCACTTTTTAGTTGTGTGTATAAAACAGATGAAAGTTTATTTTTTTATGTCCCCAAATTTCTGACCAATTTTTGAAAGAATTTTATGAGAACGTTTTCAGCCCAGCCAAAGTTTTGTGCTGCTAAGTTTGTTTAATTATGCACAGTGTGGAAAAAACAAACAAAAAAAATCAATTTCACTCTGATTCTGACTCAACAGGCTGAACATTGTGTAAGCATTCTTATGTGATCGATCTTCAAATCATTACTTAAACAGTGAAGTGAAACTGAATTCTTGGAAAACAAACCTTGGGTGAGCACACGAGCATGAACAGCTAGAATGCAAGCAAAAACATTAACGTTAAAATTACAGTGCTGTTATAAACAGCTAGACTTTATCACATCCAGTAGTGCACTTTCCCTTATCCTGTCTATTCTCTTTTGCCATTTATTTTTTCATTTTCTCTACTTTCTTGTTTGATACATGCAACACTGAGCTCAGTTTGTAGACACCGACAAGAAAGTCTTTTGTAGATTCTGCATTATAAATCAGCCCTAATGTTTTCTGGTCAGTTGGTGGAAGTGATATGGTTAACAGTCCGAATCCAGAACTTTCCAAAACCCTTTTGCGGGGTTGTGACATGATTACTGATCAGTGCTAATGTGAGTTATGTTTACCCCACACTCTTAGAAGAAAAAAGGTTCTTCTGGGATGCTTTGGATAGTTAATGGTTCTGGCTTTCTAAAAGGTTTCTACTTGGTTTCTGATTAAACCACTTTTAGTTTTAGCTTTCTTTGAGGGTGATTCCACGTTTAGGGTGCCATTTGTTCCTGCTGATATTACATTTATAAATATGTATATGAAGTAAAAAAGGTTTAAAGACATTTTAAACACAGGAAAAACAAGTGTCCTTCACAATAACATATGTGCATGTTTCAGATAAATAACTTCACACATTAATAAAACCTTCAGCACTTAGAAGACAGCACTTTCGCCTGTCTCAGCCCACTGTAACTACACTTTACCTTCAAATCTTCAAATAGCCTAATCAATAAAATACTTCAGAATGAATTCTTATTTTTGTATTAATGTGTCAATCCATTTATTATGTCATACTTTAAACATCCTTTTCAATGATTCATCTATTATAGGTTACAAAAAATATACATTTTTGTGTTTCCCACAACATTCTCTCAACTGACACATGAACACAGTCACCCCTATGAAATATTTGGAATATTCCACAAGTCACATGTTCAACAGGATGTTGTCTTTAGGACCATTCAAATTTCCTGAAGATCATGGGAAGAATTATATTATATATATATATATATATATATATATATATATATATATATATATATATATATATATATATATATATATAATTCTTCTTCCAATATATATATTTATATATACTTTCAACTTCTTTATCAAATGTAAAATGCAGCCACTAACAGCAAAGAAACTTTGTAATAAATAAGAGACTGTCATCAGATCCTTGGATTGGGACGGGACCCAAACAAACAGTCCATCCAAGTCAGAACTAGCGCCACAGTTAAATGGAGCAGATTGAGGAACAGTTATCAGATCATAAGCAATATAATAAGCACATACACTATGACCGAAAGTATGCGGACACCTGACAATCACACCCATATGAGCTTGATGAACATCCTACTCCAAAACCATGCGAATTAAAATGCCATTGGTCCCCCTTTGCTGCTCTAACAGACTCCACTCTTCTGGGAAGGCTTTCCACTAGATTTTGGAGCGTGACTAAGAGGATTTGTGCCCATTTATCCACAAGAGCATTAGTGGGCTCGGGTACTGATGTCAGGCTAGAAGACCTGGCTCACAGTTGGCATTTCAATTCAATTTTGCCTCACTAGTAAACTGATTTGGACAATAGTGTCAGGCAAATAAAAACATGTAAATATGCTTGTTTGTGAAATATAGGTTGCTGTAATTCTGATATTGTTTTTGGATCCATTAGACTGTGTTTCCAAAAATGCAGCAATCAGCAAACACTCCGTCACTCACTTTGTGAGATAATTATCATGTCGCCATCTTGGTTAATGAGATGAGCTCCTAATTAAACTGATCAATGTTTAATGAACCACGAAACTTTGATGCAGTAATAAGCTAGCATGACTGCATCAGAACATACAGCTTGCCAAGCGATAATGACATGGAAAATTAAATCTCACAAACAGTAATGCAAACAGCGGCAGAGAGAAAGAGATGGACAAACTGGTGCGGCGAATCACTTTAAGACTGAGCACAAATACTATCATTTTAAAGCTTTTAAGCCTCTTAGTGTGTAGTGGTAAGGCTGGCTGCTTTTCTGTAGGACAAGAAGTCTAGTGTTAAAGGCTACCTTCTCTTTCCATTATCCTCCAGTTAGACCTGTACCTCATATCTGCTGCATAATGTATATTAAAATCAGCCCAGTGTTATGGCTACCATTTCATAACATTAATATTCAATTAGGCCTTTATCATATATGCACTGGATAATATGTAAAGAATATACATGATGATGTGTTATAGGAAAATAATCAGCAACGGGGTGGTGTGATGTCAATAACAGCATGTTCTGAAGTGGTTTATTCCTCTTATACAACAGCAATTTGCCAAAGCGAACAGTTTGTATTAATTAAAGAAAAACACATCATACTTTTTCTCCGTTTATAGTTAGACTTAATGTTGTAGAACATCCACATGGCAAGTTAGTTCCCAATATGACGTATGTTATAGCAGGTTTAAACAGTCATTCCCTTATTAGCCTCTCTGTTTTCTCTCTCTTGCTAATAAGACAACTTGTCCTGTTACTGAGAAACCACAAAGCACAAACTCCTCTCAAACACTTTCCCTTGTCAGAAAGCTCACATTTAGAGCGTTAACTCTGAGTGTTACACTGTGCTGACACTGTCACATATAATCCTATGATTTGTCTTGCAGCTGGAAACTGCAGTCAGAGCAGCTGATACAGAAATCAACACCTTCTGGCCAATCAAAATCGAGCTTTCAAGACAAAGGAGTTATAACCTTCTAGCTGTTACAATGCAAGTGATAATGGCATCAAACTTGCATTGTGGACGTTCTACAACATTAAATGTAACTATAAAAGGACAACAATGATGATGTGTCATTCTGTAATAAACAGCACAATCCTTGGCAAATTGTAGTACAAGAGTGATAAAACACTTCGGGATATGCTGTTATAGAAAATAATCAGTGATAAGGTGATGTGCTGCAGAGGGCCATGACCACTGCAAAGTAGATTTCTCTTCCTATAATAGCATGCTCCCAAGTGTTTTCTTTCTTACATGTTGCCAAGAATTGGACAAAATATCCAATAAATATTTTGAACGTTAAAATAAAATAATGAAAATAATAATTTAGTCAATAAATAATCAGACAATTATGAATAATTTAATGATTTTTCAGATTGTTGATACAAGATGAAAATATAATTCAGAAATGAGATCACAGAATAGTTTATTGAACACACACACACACATATATATATGTATACACATATATACACATATATATAATGTATGTGTGTGTGTGTGTGTATATATATATATATATATATATATATATATATATATATATATATATATATATATATATATATATATGTATGTATGTGTGTATATATATATATATATATATATATATATATATATATATATATATATATTTATATATATATATATACATATATATATTCTTTTTCATGAGTCCACTTGTGCAGAGTGAAAAGTAGTCCAGAGGAAATAAGTGCTTCTCAGGTGCGAGACCACTGCAGAATCATGTGAAAAGCACATGGAAATTTTAAAATGGTTTAAAGCACAGCTGTGTGTTTTCCTGTCTGAAACAGGAGTCAGGGCACGTCTTTTCGGAGTAGTGTATTCTCTGAATTGGAATCAGAGTGAATTTGATACTTTTCTGGGGCTTTTAGCCTGGACCATAAACATGGAACAACTTAAACCAAAAATGCAACAGAAATTCAGAACCAGATGAACTTTAACTTATACGGAAAGGGTTGGTCTTTACTGAACATGACGTGCTCGTTGCTGATTGGCCGCAGTGCGCGTCAGTCTCGGCTACGGAGAAAACTGGAGAGCTGCAGCATCTTTACAGTCAGAGGAAATACTAGAATAAATGAATCAAATAAATGAATGAATAAGTGATGCTTTTATTTGTGTATATGTTTATGAAGGGGATGATTTTATTTTCGATAAGCTGTCAACTTTGCGTTAAAGTGAATGCTGAAAACACGCCTGAAGGAAGCCAGGTTATTCAGAAGAATGAATTACTCCTCACTATAAAGACTAATTAAAAAGAAAAGCATTACATTTGTTTTGCTAGGCTAAACTAAACTAGATAAATTAGACTAATATAGATAACAGACTGACAAGGTAGACTTCTTTTTCCTTGTGATAGTCATACGCCGTGTATGATCAGTGACCAGTACGTGATCGATATGTTCGATAAGCTAATGCTGACGTGTTTATTCATTTTGCATTTTCTAAATTTGCCGTGGTGTTTTGCACCACAAAAAATCATATGCAGTACGTCTTTGCAAGTAAAACTATCTTGAATATAGGCAAAGCAACTATTTCTCTTTAATAAAATGTTTTTTTTTAACAAATCTAAGATTACTAAACCAAGTTCTAAACATTTTTTAGTCAAGCTTGAATTTAGCTTATTTTAAGCATTGATTTCGTGAAAGAAGCAAGGCCATCTAACGAAAGAATACGACTCTTTTAAAGCTTGAAAGTAGCTAATATGTCTAGAAATAGGTGTAATGTTCATATATTTGTTATAATCTCACAATAAGAAATATTAGACAACTTTTCCTTTATTCAGGATATCTTCACATTTATAGTGTGGTTTTTCTGTTGTGTTTCTGAATGTGCTGTTTTGTGTTTGTTGTGTTTTCTGATTTGCTGTTGCATTTTTGGGTTGGTATTGTGTATCTCACTTTACAGCTGAAAGAAGACTGGAGAAACTAATATAAAACAAAACATTTGCAGTGTCTTTTGTGCAGTGGTTAATTTCTGCACTTGGGTTGAATCGGGGATGACTTGTGTTTAAACTGCACTAGGGTTTGTTTGAAGGCAGGCTTGAAGCTTGAAGGCAATCACTTCCTGTAAGCATAAACACACTAAGGTTTGATTTAAACACATTACATATGCGACAGTGCCCTTGCTCTTGTATTCCTCACGGCGCCTGATTTCTTTGCTCTTGTTCAATTTCAGGGTTGAAAATGTGCAGAAATGAAGAGGATCCAAATAAAGATCTGATTTAATGAGATGCATGTTAGAGATGTGAAATTTGGCCTCTCTGAGCAAAAACTAAAAACCTCACTTTTAAAATAAGACATTTTGCTGTAAGATAAACAGAAATTATGGCTTAATCTCTCTGACTAAGCAACACACTTTTCCATCTCCCTCCTTTGTTTTCCTTCTTTCCTCTTTCGGGAAATATGAAGGCTGGTGGAAACTCCTTTATTGACCGTCACATGATGAAGTGACGATGTCAGAAACGTCCCTCGGATCCATAGTGCTTTCTGATACTGCAACAGAAATCAGGTAGGAGTGCGTGAATGCAGAAAAGGAAAGAGTGCTGCTGTGGGTTTGGGACAGAGCCCTACTGGCACATAATCAGATGCAGAGACACAAGACGGAAGCGGAACGATGGTCTCAGCGAGAGGCAGGCGAGAGGGAAACGCAGCTCAGCCAGAGAAACTGACACATGCAAAGGTTCTTGTCCTTCTGCGGTTTGGGAGTTCTTTGAGTTTTGGCAGTAGACTTTAAAATGGCAGCCCAGCAGACTGACGATGCATTTACACACTCATGTCCTGTGCCAGTTCACATTCTCACACTAGTGTGAAGTTAGGAGTTAAAGTGTCTCACTTCTCGTCCATCAGTCTCAGCTTTGGAGAAGACTTTGAGAGTCAGTGTGTATGTTTGTGTGAGTGTGAGTGTGAGTGTGTGTGTGAGATTTCAGTGTACTTGTCTTGCCTGCCAGAGCTGCCATCATAGTTTCTTTTTGGGTTTGTACAGAATGATCATGTAGCAGTTTATGCGAAAAGGGAAAATGAATCATTTTCCTTTCTCTTTTTTTGATTTCATGTCTCTTCCCCAGACTGGGTTCCCGGCAGCAGGGGCGGTGAGGAGGATTTGTTGTCTCCTCCTGCTGCCCTGGAGGGGAAGTGCTCTCAGCAGGCGATCTCCTCCAGCGTCCCCAGAGTGGTCTGTAAAGGAACACTGACTGTGTGGCTGATCGTCTCTGAATGATTCACTACTGGATCACATGTGCTCTGAGAAGGTAAAAAATACACAGATTAATGCTTAAATACGTGCAGTGATTTCAAAATCCCTTTATTAAGGAAGCTCTTACCAGCTTAGCATCTTCAAACATCTCTAAACACACGAGTACCCGAGTGGCTTCCAGATCAGTGTTTAAGAAGATTAAGTGCCTTAAGAGCATCTTTATAGTCAAGCACAAGTAAAGTGGGGAACTGGCCTTTTACTCAGAAATAAATTAATATATTTTTCTTTTATTTATAAATAATTTTCATATTAATAATAAAAATAATATAATAATTATTTTAACACTCACTTTTCAGTCTATTGCCTTTATGCACTGAAAAACTCATGTCCCCTTCTGCTAGAACTATTTTAAAAATATATATTTTTTAAAATAAATGTACAAAGGTTTTTTTTATTAGAAATAACACTTTTTTTAACGTGTTTACTTCGCGTTTTTCCCGTTCCTTTTCTTACTGTACTTTTCATTCCCCCAGTTTTTTGCCCCCAGATGCTGGCCTCCATCCCTCCATGAGTCTGTCCGAGATTCTTGTTAGCCAGATATCTCAAGAACAAGTAGTTGAATGTTTGTAGGATTTATGTGGGTTTATCATTGCAAGCAGCAGATGAACTGAGTAGATTTTGGAACTGATCCAAACAAGGTCAAGGTCATAGCTAGGTCAAATGTCTGAAATTGTTGGTCTTCAATAAATGTCATCCTGTTTATCTACAGAAATGTTCCTCATACCTTCATGCTCAAAGCCCGTTTTCTTGCTATTTACGATTTATTTTTGCCAAGATTCTTGTTAGTGTGATATGTCAAGAACGAGTGCTTGAATGTTTGCAGGATTTATATGGAATTATCAGTGTAACAGGCAGATGAACTTTAAATTCTGGAATAGGATCAGGTCACATGAAGGTCCAATGTCTGAAACAGTTTTTCTTCAATAGCTTCCTTCCTATTTGAAATATATTTTAAGGGTATTTCAGCCGTACACATTAGTAACAAGATATAGACCTGTTGGCGGCGGAGGCATCCCCGCTGAAGCTGCTGGCATCGAGTTCTACTTGTTACTTTCTATTAACTGTGCCTCATTTATTTCATGCATTTAGATTTTCGTTTACTGGTTTTGCTGACAATTTTATTCAAAGTGAATTAGGGAGGGAGAGGCTCGCTCAGGGGCTAAACATTAGCCATTCTAGGAATTACACTCGCAACCCTGGTGCAGTTTGTAATGTTTAAAAAGTGTGTGGGTTAGTAATAATCAGAGTGAATTCCACTATTATCAGACATCTTATAGAACACTACATATTACTGTGACTGGACTCACCATCGACCTCTCGCTGCATTGTGTCACCAGACTTCCAATCACACACACCTGAGCACAACTACAGCGCCTTTATAAACTCTGAGCTGTCTCCCATTACCTACCTCCCATAGTGTCACTCCTGCCCCTGCGTCGGACTTTTTTGGTTAATGCCTAGTCTCCTGGGTTACTTGTTTCGTGCATCTGTTAATAAGGTTTAC